>NW_026262582.1:79764535-80295649 GCF_021869535.1 Mytilus californianus
TGTTGTTCTTGATTAACCTAATTTGATGATATCGTAATGTTTTGAATATGTTCGTTTTTAAACAAACAAATCAGTTCTTACCACTACAACAGACATATATTGTATCATAGGTCAAATTTATTGTATCATTGTATCATAGGTCAAATTTATTTGTTCAGTGTATGTTCACTGGTGTTAATATGTCCTTTGATTGAGTTAAGCTATTTCAGTTGATATTTTATAGTGTGTCTTTCTATGTTGTGATGTTACACTATTGTTTCAGAAAAAGGGTGAAGGTTTGGTACCATTAAAACGTTTAAATCCGCTGCATTTGTTTGCACCTGTCCTAAGTCAGGAATCTGATGTTCAGTAGTTGTCGTTTGTTGATGTGTTTCACAAGTGTTTCTCGTTTCTCGTTTTTTATATAGATTAGACCGTTGGTTTTCCCGTTTGGATGGTTTTACACTAGTAATTTTTAGGGCCCTTTATAGCTTGCTGTTCGGTGTGAGCCAAGGCTCCATGTTGAAGACCGTACTTTGACCTATAATGGTTTACTTTTATAAATTTTGACTTGGATGGAGAGTTGTCTCATTGGCACTCATTCCACATCTTCTTATTCAGATGTATACTTTAAGCTTAAAAACTTGATGTAATTTGCAGGGTTGAGTAAGGATACCTATTACAGTTAAATGATATCGTATTTGGTCCAGTAACGGGGTCCCAACATCAGAAAATAGGAGGTTTACTTGGTTATTAACTAAAATAAGGTCAAGTAATGAAGAACTGTGTTCTGTTATATAAGTTGTGTCGGAAATAAGTTGGTGTAGACTGAATTGTGCTTTTATCATACTAATTCTATCATTAGTGGTGTTCCTTAACTGGTTGGTGTTTAAGTCACATGTAACTATGATATCTATATTACAAGATAATCCAAGGTCAATAGACTGTTCTATTTCGTCCCATTCCTGTGGAAAAGACATATTAACAAAAAAGAGTAAACATACACTGAACGAATAAAATTCATCTTTGACACAATGTAAATACAAAATTAATAAAAAGAAAGAGGAGGGATGTAAAACAATCTCAGAAAGACAACCATAACCTTGGACAAAATGCCGTCAAATAAAATAACGTACACAGGTAAATAAATATATGATAGAGGTGATTATGACTCATATAGACACCAGCTATCACTTATTGATTGGGATGCTTTATTTCATACAAATGACCAATAGTGTAACATCACAACATAGAGAGACACACTATAAAATATCAATTGAAATGGCTTAACTCAACCAAAAGACATATCAACAAAAACAAGTAAACATACACTGAACGAATAAATTGATCTATGACACAATGTAAATACAAAATTAATAATTGTTATTTAATCTGTCTTTATCACTTAACAAATTCCCTCCCGACTGGAAATGTGCTAATGTTACCCCTGTATTTAAGAAGGACTCTCCAAGTGACTATAAAAACTACAGACCGATCTCATTGATAAACGTTATTGGAAAAGTCATGGAACGATGTCTTTTAAAGCATATTCATAATAACCTACTTGCTAACCAGATAATGACACCAACCAATCAGGCTTCATACAAGGGGACTCAGCCATTAATCAATTGCTTAATATTACAAATGAGTTTGGGAAGGCATTAGATGACGGGAAAGAAATTAGAGTAATTTTTTGCGACATAAGTAAGGCATTTGACAGAGTTTGGCATAAGGGGTTGGTGAGAAAATTAGAAGCTATTGGCATAAAGGGTTTGTATTTTGGCATGAGTAAACAAATTATCTTTCTGATAGAAAGCAGAGGGTCGTAATTAATAATGTATCCTCTGAGTGTGGCAATATAAAGGCTGGAGTACCCCAGGGGTAGAACCTGGGACCTCTGTTATTTTTTATATTTATCAATCATATCATATCGGATATACAGTCCACTATTAAGTTGCTTGTTGATGATACTAGTTTATATTTGATAGTAGATGACCCCCGAGAATCGGCAAACAATTTGAATAGTGATCTAGCAAAAATCCATAGACGGTCTTCAAATTGGCTAGTGACCTTTAATCCTCAAAAAACCGAGATCATGACAATTTTATTCGAATTATCATTTACCCGCAACTGTACGTTCATGGAATCTCCTTCCTGGGAATGATAAATATAGTTCTTCAGTTGGAGTTTTCAGGAATTGTGTCCAGTCTCGGGTGACTAAACCTCCAAATTATAATTACACTGGTAAGCGATTCGGTCAAATTTATCACTCAAGATTTCGTATGCAATGCAGTTCTCCAAATCAGCATCTTTTTGTAAAAAATTTAGTTGGATCACCATTTTGTTTATGTGGTGCTACAGAAACAACATCGCATTACTTGTTGCACTGACCCCGATTTCACATCATGCGTGAACAGCATTTTTATAACATCAGAATCATACATTTCTTGTCAGACGAAATTTTGCTGTACGGTTCAACAGAACTCAGCTACGAACAAAACATTGAAATATACTTGGCAGTTCAAACTTTCATACTCAGTAGCAAAAGATTTGTCATATGATTACAAACATCTTGTCTACAGTGCATATTTATATATAAAATAATTGTGTCAGTTCAGAAACATGTACTTTATTTTTGTATTTCCGATGTATCTGAACTTTTTTCGCTTCTTGTTTTCACAAACTTATTTTATGTTTTGTTTGTTTTCCATCAAGTGTAACATTGTTTAGTTTTATACATTCTACTTCTTGAGTATTACAATATGAAATGTTCTTATTTTAATTAGGAAATGAATTAATATAAGTTGACAGCTTGTTTCTGGATCCTATTAATTATTCAATTGTATTAATATATCAATGCCAAATTGTGTACATTATTCAACTTGAATTTAAATAATAAAATATGTTTACACTAGAACGATTATTAAAATTTATTTTAATATTTTAACGATCTTCTGAGATAGTTTGTGATTAAAAACAAATTTGAATTTAAGATTTCAAACTTTCATTGTGTTAGTACCCTAACCCTAAAAGTACTTAATTAATATTCAATTATAAACATATCGAATTTAATGGGAAATTGTACAAATTTAATGACAATTTTTTCAGTTCCTGAGGTCATTCGACGTAGGGTCAAAACTACAAGAAAAATTATGTATGTCTATACGTAGAAATAGATATTTATATCAATTACATAATCTAAGTAATGGATCCCGTGTCATTTTCTATTGTCAAACCTTTATACATTTCCGTACGTATGCAGTGTCTATTTGATTGACAGATTAGGACAAGCGGATACTTGTTACGAATACAACACGTCCACATAAAGTGTTCAGTCTCAGTTTGAATCTGATTGAATGCGTTTTGCTCGTACACAATCATCGAGAGAGTGCAAAGGTTGCAGTTACATTCCTTATTTGGTGCGAAAAGTATTATAAGTGAGGGTCTGGATAGGGGTGTCCTTAATTTCTTTATTCTTTAATTATTATTTTTTCTCTTTCTCTTTCCTTTATATTTCTCTTTCCTTTACATTCATTGCCAATTATTCTATTATTTTATATTGTATTTTAAGTTTGGTCTACGTAAAACGTAAGTTTTACTATCGCAAATTGATTTTACCTAGGATGTGACTTTTTTTTAATGAAATTTTCTTTTATCTTTTGTATGATAGATATATGTAAAAATATACTAGTTAACTTTACAAAGACCCCTTTAACACTTGTAAAAATGTAAATGGGAAAGATCGATCTTCAATCAGTGAGAATTAAAAAATCCACATCCAGAGTTGGTTTTAAAAAGATCGATCTTATTTGAATCGATCTTTCTTCAAGTGTAAACGCTTGGATCGATCGCGATCGATCTTTCTTCAGTTGAATGTTATATTTAATTGGATATGAAAATAAATCTGCGCACGTTAGGCGACAAAAACACACGTGTTCTAAAAACGATGGATGGGATAATAAAATTAAACATAGATTCTACCGTTGTTGGATCATTCTTCTCAATCGATAAATTATATTTCTTAGCTGCTAATCCTCATCTTCAAAGACATAGACCGAATGACTTCTGACGTATGAACCAAAAAGATAATTAATATCTGCATACAAAATTCCAATGATCCAACTATTTATACATGTGTTTTGCAATGTGTCATTGTCCGTGCGAAATGCACACGTTAGTCTACTATTGTTTTTTTACTATTGTTTGTTTACGAAATGTAAAGTAAATAGGTCAAACCGGTTCCTTGTTAAGTTGCAGTGTAAAAGCACTAGATTAAATAAGATCGATTTCGATCGATCTTACTTGTGCATATGTAAATCGAACTTGTCTCTCTAAGATCGATTCAAATAAAGATCGGTTCAAATTCGTACAAGTGTAAAAGGGGTCTAACAAACCCAATTTCAATAAAGGGATATGTAAGGTAAATGTAGAAAAGACAGCAACTTAACGATACAAACAAATGAATTTATTACAGTTTCCGAATCGCAGTATTGTATTGTGGGTAATAATATTTATAGCGTGTACACAAAGAAAAAAAACCCAAAACGTTCTGATTCGTCTTCAGTCGACATACTTCTTTTTGGTCGATATATCCACGTGTCGACCTTATACAAAGGCTGTTATTGTATTTTATATATATAGATCATATGTACATAAATCATTCCCCACGTGGAGATCAAACATGTTTTAACTCACATCTTTACTGCTTGAAAGGAGAACTCTGTTATTCAATTAAGAACAATGAGAGTTATCTCCCATGCTTCAAAACTAAATTGATTAATTGACAGTAACAGTAATATTATCGTTTTTTTTTCAGAAAGCCATGGACTTATGTGTTATAAATGTGAAAATGAAGGAAACAACTTTCTGTGTGTAGGAGAATATAATCTGAAGCCAGGGGCGGGTCCAGGTAAGGGCGTAATGGGCGTACGCCCCCCCTTTTCAAAAAAAAAAAAAAAAAAAAAAAAAAAAAAAAAAAACTATCGTTATCTGCTTATATTGTATTAAATATGGCAATTTATCATATTCATTAATTAAACACATACTCTGATTACTTTTTATACTGATTCCCCCATCCGATAGGTGACTTGGACACCTTTTTTTAACAACCAAAGCGGTTAAGTAAATCTATACATGAAATGGTTGTTTTGTGTGACACTTCCCCAATGGCCATTCTACATCTACCCGGGGGATACTCTCTATATATATGATACCGGGTATGTTCCGACAAACGGGGTTGCATTTTCAGCTAAATTGTCTGAAATGGGATTAGGTTTTTTTCGCCTTGCATTGGAAGGGGTCAGATTTGACTATCTAGAACGGGGTATCATAATTTAAATACAATGTTACACTATTGTTTCAGATAAGGGTGAATGTTTGGTACCATTAAAACGTTTAAACCCGCTGCAACTGTTTGCACCTGTCCTAAGTCAGGAATCTGATGTTCAGTAGTTGTCGTTTGTTGATGTGGTTCATAAGTGTTTCTCGTTTCTTATATAGATTAGACCGTTGGTTTTCCCGTTTGAATGGTTTTACACTAGTAATTTTTGGGGCCCTTTATAGCTTGCTGTTCGGTGTGAGCCAAGGCTCCGTGTTGAAGACCGTACTTTGACCTATAATGGTTTACTTTTATAAGTTGTGACTTGGATGGAGAGTTGTCTCATTGGCACTCATACCACATCTTTTTATATCTACTAAATTGAAAACAACGTTCAAACCTATGATTGCGTTGGATAAAAACCGCAATTTTTATACGTGTGCATGCAAAACAAATTTCTTGGTAAAGTGGTCTAAATACAGCACAAACAACATTTTCCAAAAGACCAAAACAGTGAAAAGGTATATTTTAACAAAAAGGGTATATCAAAAGTTCAGAAAAAGCTATCGTTAAAGATTTATTTTTCATTTTTCATGCCCATTTCATATAACCTTTAAACTGAATTTACAACTTCTTCCAAAGATTTGATATCCACATGTTAATCAATACATAATTTGAATGATCTGAAGGCAGACTATTTTCACCAATTTGTCTATCATGGAGTCTGTTATAATACTTCATAATTTGATGCTAAATTGTTGAAATCCAGGAGCGTCTGACCTTCCCCATGGACCCTATTCCAGGGCAACCGGAATTACGCCTCCCGTTCATAAAATCCTGGCCTAGGACTATTGAAATGTAAAGTAACGCCCTATACCCTAGAATTTGGAATTTCTCGTTATTGGTCTACTGCTGTTAAGATCCATCCAATCATTTTAATATACCATAGACAATTAATGGAGAGAATTCGGCATAAAAAATATCCAACCCTGACACTTTAACTATAAATTATACATGCTCCAAGTCAGGAACCGTTACATTAGTGCATTTCACATTTATTTTATGTTTTTTAGCTAAAAAAAGGTCCAAAAAAATTTTCGCGGTTCAGGATTCGATACTTGGCAGACAACAGTGTCATACCCAGGTATAATTCGTAGAATATAATCTGAAGTCATGTGATTCAGGATTCAATATTTGTTAGACAAAAGTTTCATACTCAGGTTTTAATCATATAGAATATTATCTGAAGTCATGTGATTCAGGATTCGATACTTGTCAAACAACGGTATATTCAAAGTAATGTAAAATTTGCAATTTGTATCAAAAAGACTTCAAAACAACATGTACCGCTAAATAATGAAATAGTATAAATATAATGCATATAAACAAGTCTAAATTGAAAACAACGTTCAAACCTATGATTGCGTTGGATAAAAACCGCCATTTTTATAGGTGTGCATGCAAAACAAATTTCTTGGTAGAGGGGTCTAAATACAGCACATTGTCAAACAACATTTTCCAAAAGACCAAAAAAGTGAAAAAGTATATTTGAACAACACGCATTTGACTAGCAGGTCGAACAACAGATATTCTTAAACACTGCTGACTGCCATGGCGATTGCCAAATAAACGGATCACCAGATGTAAAAAATGGATCTTAATTATTAATTTAATACCAAACAGAAAACAAAAAACTTGCGGAAAAGATGGTATACCGCAAACATGAGGTGCAAAAATGTGTACACCATATCCGGATTTCGACAATTAATGTCTCTTCAGTGATATTAGGAATCGAAACGGTAGTTGGAAGGCCATATGATTTACCTCAATTTAGAACAGACTCTTGAATTTTGAAGAGTCGAAATAGGATGAACGAATCATATAAACCCGAAGGCAAATATAATACAAGCCAAGACGAACAAAAATAAACAGGTCTAAATTGAAAACAACGTTCAAACCTATGATTGCGTTGGATAAAAACTGCATATAAGGACATACTGTAAATTCGGAAATTATTGCGAGGTTTTTATTATTGGGAATAATGCGACAGGGTGTGGATCGCAATAATAAGAACTCGCATTCTGATATCTGGTACATATGTCTTTATGCAGATTTTCTTGAAATCGCAATAATTAATATCGCATTTTTGTCCATTCTTCAAAAATTGCAATAATAAATGCAAACAATAATTTATGAATTTACAGCAGTTAACTAAACGGAAAATGCTCAACATTTGTCTAAATTATTCAAATTTGTTCTTTTGAGCTATCTTAAAAGAATTAAATATTTTTGTTAAATAATCAGAAGTAAACCAGAAGTCATGAAATTCAGCTGTGAAATTTATTAAGATAACATTAGGTATTGTTTCGAAGGATTTGCGGGCTTCAATTAATAATTTGCTGGTTGCAAATTTTGTTTACTGGTGACGGGCAAGAACAATCAACGTTAATTCTTTTAATGTATGTATTTGTAATGAATGACAATACAATATGTTATTGTCTTTGGATTTCAAGTTAACCAATTTTGAGTGTGTGGATGGGGGTTTACAGAATAGGGAATAATGGGCAAATGATGTAGATAATTAAATTATAGAAAACAAAGAATAGAGAATAATGAAGTGATAAAATATAAAGAATAGAAAATAATGGGCAAAAAGTATAAAGAATAGAGAAAAATAGCCTAAAATATCACAGAATACAATTTCATATCATCTATCGTGGAATGTATGCCCTTTTGTCGCGTTAACCAATCACAATATATGATTTAAGAACTCTAACAAAATATCCCTGATCTGGAATAAATTCCGAGGAAATCGGCCCTGCATGATAAATTGGACGTAACTGTGCGATTAATCATACCTTAAAACGATTGCAATCTAGGTACAGTTGTTTAAAATCTAACTGGGTCCGAAGCAAGCATGAACACGTGAGAAGTCTGTTATTAATTTATGAATCATAAAATTTCACCGAAGCTAACCTGGTGATCGAGAACGCCAGAAGTTCTAACATAAGATAGACCACATTGTTTTCTTCTAAAATAAATAGAACGAAATCAAAGAATCCTGCACCGTTGCAATCTGTAAACGAATTTAAATTAGAACAGTGCGACCTATTTTCAACCAAATATCAACGTCTGTACAATATCGGTTTCCTACTGGTTGCTGTTTTTGCGATTGTTCAATAAGTTTCTTTTCACTACCGTTTAAAGTTCTTATACATTTAAATAATGACGTTATTGCTATGAACAAGTGAATGCGGTGACTTCTTAACAGTAGGTAATGCCAAAAGCCACGCATGACCGGAACAGGTTATGGAATTCAATCATCACCAGGTGCTGTTAATTATGTGTTTGGGCATTACATTGTACCAACTTTTTATTGTCATACTTTTTTCCCGCTGATACATATAATTAACCTTGCTTCAACTAGCGAAAGTGCCATTAGTAAGAGGTATTGTGTTTAGAAACCTCTTCGAATCATGTCAGTTTTTTCGCTATTACTAAAATGTGAATTTGATGACTTACTTCACTCATTAATTCATTCACAAATATATTGTAAAAAAGTGGTCCTATTTATTTTTATACGGACGAAATGTGGAGTATGCGTCAATGAGTCAGCAACCGATCAACACAAATAAATAGAAGACATTGAGGATTATACTACGTGTTTCTTTCTCTTTTAGATATTTTGTTAAGAAGCAGATACGACATATCGAAATTGTTATCATTTACCATTATAACTTTAACATATTAAGTGATGTGTTATTTGTTTTCTTTTTGACAGATGTAAGCGAACAGCTTTCAATAATCAAAACCTGTACGAAAAATTCCTCGTGTCACCTGCAAATAAAAGAACATTCGGAATCCGACCCATGTGATCAAACAGGAAGTAGCTGGATATGCACCACCTGTTGTAATGAGGACGCATGTAATTTAAACAATGCACCTAGTAAAGCCTCGTTTTCATCCGTTCTGACATATATAAATATATTTTTGTATTTATACATTAAATGTATTATCTAAATTTTGCTTTTTATTTATCATTGTAAATTCACGGAAAAGAGACAATAGATATAAGAAGATGTGGTATGAGCGCCAATGAGACAACTCTCCATCCAAGTCAAAATTTAAAAAAGTAAACCATTACAGGTCAAAGTACGGCCTTCAATGCATATATCTGTTTACTTTTTTTATCGTATAAATTGTAAAGGTACTACATACTAGTTACATGTAGTTGAGAAGACATTATAAAACGTAAGTATACGTTTTCCTATTGGCACCAACAACACTCCTTAAATATGAGACTTGTAACTGTAGAATCACAGTTTAAGGCTAAACGCTATAGAGCTTCTTCGATTATTATTATAATGGATTATGATAAAAGAATTATAAAACTTACCGCTACCTTGATGATATAATTGCTTTTACCAATCAAAAATAGTCAACTTATACTGCAGAAATATAGCAGAACAGTTTTATCATTACAAAACACTGTATATCTATCTTATATGAACAGCGACGATTACTCTTCATGAAATAGTGAGATATTGTATGCATGAAAATTAGACAAAAATTCACAGATGATTGGTTGATTAAGATATTTCTGCTTAACAATTAAAGGAACGCCCATTCTAAAATATAGAACATTTGCATCGGTTGACAATGTTTTCTTGTGGTAACAATCTGCTCTATCACTCTCTCATCTTTGTGTTATCTAATGTATTATACTGAATGATCTGTCATTGAGATTGAAAGTAATAATAGGAAAACTATGACGTCTTGTACATAACAACAATCCGTAGTTGAGCAAGCGCACAATTGATCAAGCGTCTCCGCGAATAGAAAAGTAATACAGTTTCGGAAAAGCGGTTGTATTTTCCCCCAAAAGGCGACAAGACTAACGTGTTCTATAAATTTTCCACTTTTTATAATAAAAAACTAGGACAAAATAGTATTGCGGGATATAATACTTTAGTATTCTGTTTTTGAAATTGAAGTCAAATGGTGGCATGACCATCTTTGAACGAAGCTTGTTTATAGTATCCATTACCACCGTCAATTTACATAAAAAAATGAAAGCCAAACATATTTCCACGTGTCTCAAAAGTTATCCTGTAATTAAACACAATACAGTTATTCATAAATAAATAATAAAATATATATTAACCTTAACATCTAATCATCGTGCTTTAAAGTTGACTTCCTTTATATGCCTGAGTACACAAAAGGCCAACCTAATGCCAGGAATAGCATTTTAACATGAAGTATGATAAAAGCGACTGTTTCTTCCTTATGCAGGTACGTCTTAGACTTAACGTCGTAAAACGTCACCTATGTTCATATACATGTATACATGGTCAATCATTAAATGAATTTTGTGAAATAACTTTTAAAACTTGTTCTCAATCTGTGCATATGTGCGTGCAATATACTAAACTAAAAACGAGGTAAGGAAATATATTTTTGTTTCTCGAGATAGTCCATTTTACAGTTTCCGGTTTTATTTTACACACAAAATCTACGCCGTGCTGGGATCAATTCAATATCGTCTGCATGAAAACATCAACATATCGGCGATGTCACCATACAAAAAGTTCTCATCAGGATAAATTAACAGGTTAAACTAGAAAAGCGTGGTCAACTTGTTTAAGGATGTACTTAGGTGAAAATAAAATAATCTAGAATTTAAAATTGATACTATAAGTCGGAAGAGCATTCGTTAAGGAACAAAATAAACCAAAAATGTTGATAGGTTATGGAGCTCTTTTTCGATATATTTGAGTTTTAAGAATTGGCGGGAAAAGGCTGACTCGGACTTTTACCTTATATTTGCATTGGTATTATTTGGGTCTCTAATCGAAAGAAAAGAAATCAAGAATCTGCTTAAATTTGGTAAATGACCTTTTATGAGCTATTGAAGTCTTATATGAAAAGAAAAATGGGTGTTATAGGGCAAAATATTTTACCCTGTATCGTAGGAAAAAACCAAAGAGTCCGAACATCTGACACAAATTCCTAAACCTCACCTAAGTACATCCTTAAGTGGTAATCTATTAAAATCAATATTTGTATGCCTGTGTTAAAACACGTAAGGGATGTGCATACAAATATGTCACGTGATACGACTTTTTTCTATCTCCTCATTTAAACAACACCGTTCCTGGAACTCTCCTATATTCCTGCATTTTCTTTAACAGTATACACATATACAGATGGACTTGTCATTTAAAAAAAAATCACACTTTTTAAAACTGTTAAAAGTATGCCCTTTAGTTCTACATGTGTTCAATTTTCAAACACCTTGAGGTGGCTCTAAACTTTTTTCTGTCACCGGACGCCAAACACACAACACTTAATCAATCTTTAATTCATATATATAATATGCATTGATTTACATTGTCCAGTTTATTTCTCAAACTCGGTTAATGTGTCGTGGTCATCACTGGACTGGTCATCTTCTTGCATAAATTAAAGATACATCAATACAGCAGATGGGTGTTTTATTTCATACACAATTGCATAAATACTAGGAACAAATGTGAAACAATATGAGAAATTTAATTATTTTCCTAGTTTTAGGCCTATTTTTGATGTTTGGAAACCAACAAATTGGAAATAATTTTGAACAATTTTATACAGGAGTGGAGCCACCCATATTTAACAGTAGCGGTATGTATCAATTGTTTTTCCAAAAGCGGAATCACATTCTTACCTCACAATATTTATTTTCCAAACCTATATATTGAAAATTAGTATTCTCAAAACAATAGCAGAATTCAGAGTTGATTAAAGAATTTTAAAATTTCCGAATTTGTAGATGTAAAAACTATACTAGAATATAAACAAGAAAAAGTGGTATGAGTGCCAATGAGACAACTCTCCATCCAAGTCACAATTTGTAAAAAATAAATAATTATAGGTCAAAGTACGGCCTTCAACACGGAGCCTTGGCTCAATCCGAACAGCAAGCAACAAAGAAGCACAGAAGCACACAAACAGAACTAAACAATGCCACTTCTCTATTTGTTTGTATAAAGTCATAAGGAATTATATAAATGTCACTGTGTGAATGTATGGTGTTAAATATGTTCATTATTATTTAGCGAAGAGCACTGATTACGCATCCGTAAAGATGTTTGTCCAATTTCCCTTGAATTGATTTCACACAAGGGCCGTTTCAAAAAATGTTTTCAATCTGTTATGAAAATGATCAGAAAAACCACTTCTTGTGTACAACACAATGACGTAACTATGAACACTCGATGACGCAATGACGAAAGTATAACAGTAAGAAGTATGAGAAACCGACGACATAATTATGGCAACACGATGACGTAACTATAACCACTCGATGACGTAGATATGACAACACGATAGGGTAACTTTAACAACACGATAACGTAAGTATGACAACACGATGACGTAAGTATGACAACACTATGACGTAAGTATCACAAAACGATGACGTACTTGAAGTATAACAACACGATTACGTAAATATGATGACACAATGCCGTGAGTATACACACACATGTGACCAAATCCTTAAAACTGAACAGTACTGGCAAAAAGTTAAATCCGTTGATAAAATACTGATTACAGATTTATCAAAAAAATATGAATACAAAATAATTTGGTTTTATTAAAAATTTGTCATCAGGATTGTCTTCAAGCTGATTTTTTTTTAATTGCTTGGTTATATGTCAAATTGTTGAACATTTGGTACAATATATCATTTAGAGTGTCTATTACCTTCTCTATCTCTCATATTTATTATCTCTTTGCTTTCATATTTTTTTCTGGTTTTAGATAACCAGAGAGCTTTCGATGTTGGTTCCAGTCCTGTACGCATATCCCACAACAATGATTTATTAAGTGACAGGACATATTCAACAAGGGCAACTGATTTAACCAATGATGTTCATGAAGAAAGAACAAAAAATCAAACTTCGTTTAGATGTCCGGTGGAAAATTCGGATAACTGGAATTTCAATTGTAAAGTACCATGCGCAGATATGCCTGATATAACAAATATGTCGGAGCACGTGCAAGCTCATATCAATTGTCAGATTATAAAACCTAATATAGAACTTATAAACGTTAAGCGAAAGGCAACAGTTCAGGTTTTCCCGGAAAATTCCGAATGCCTCCAGACATTTGTAATGGAGAATTGTCATGATGAAGAACCGGTGCCAAACTTAGTTCATTACACTTGGTTTTCAAAACGAGAAATGAATTTTTATCATTTTCTTAGTTTTCTTAGTGCCAGTAGATTTTTGAAACCGTGTCTTATTTTGGTACATGGAGACCGCCTTCCATTCGGAACATACTGGGAATATCTATTGACTTTGGTACCAAATATAATGCATGTTCAAAGAAGTCCACCAGAAGATGTATTCGGAAAACCCCTTGGTAATATTGAACACAAAGCTGATATCGGCAGAATACAGGCTTTAAAGAGTAAGTACATGCTCGCACATACCTTTTAACTCACACCCTTTTCCTTTGGTCGTTGGTGGATAAAGTGAGTACATGGTTTTACATATCTTTTTTGGTTTACATTCTTTCCTTTGGTTTTTGGTAGATAGAGTGGATATAGAAATAGGTAGATGTTATATGAGTGCCAATTAGACAACTCTCAACCAGAGACCAAATGACATAGAAGTAAATAACTATGTGTCACCGTAAGGCCTTAAACAATGAGACAATTCGTTACAGCATAGTCTGCTTTAAAAGGCCCCGACATGATAAATGTAAAATAATTTAAACGAGAAAACTGACGGCCTGGCAAACGACAACCACTGAATTACAATCTTCTGACTAGGGACAGGCACATAAGAATGTGGCAGGGTTCAACTAGTTTGAAGGCCCAACCCTTCCCCTTGAGTACATCCTCGTACACAATGTACATGGTTATATGATTGTCATCCTTGTCCTTTGCTCTTTGATGGATCGAAATACCTGTAATGACCCTAATATCCTTGTCCTTTTGTGTTTTGTGGATAGAGTAAGTACATGCTTTTACAAACCTGTAGTGGCCCTCACATTCTTGCCCTTTTGTGTTTTGTGGATAGAGCTAGTTCATGCTTTCACACACCTGTAGTGACCCCAATATCTTTGTCCATTTGTGTTATGTGGAAAGAGTGAGTACATGCTTTAACATACCTGTAATTGTATTCATCCTTGTACTTTCGTCTTTAGTGGATCGATTGAGTTCATCCTTTTACATACCTGCAGTTGCCTTAACATCCGTGTCCTTAATTTTGAGTGTTGTGGATAGAATGAGTACATACTTTTACATACCAGTAGTGGCCATAACATACTTGTCCCTTAAATAGTAAAAAGAGTACATCATCGTACACACATGTAGTGGCCCTCACGTCCTTGTCCTTTTGTCTTTGATGGATAGAGTGAGTACATCAGTGTACATACACGTAGTGGCCCTCATATCCGTGTCCTTTGGTCTTTGAT
Source organism: Mytilus californianus (assembly GCF_021869535.1). Classification (NCBI taxonomy): domain Eukaryota; kingdom Metazoa; phylum Mollusca; class Bivalvia; order Mytilida; family Mytilidae; genus Mytilus; species Mytilus californianus. The sequence continues at coordinate 79,779,300 of NW_026262582.1, forward strand.
GAATAGTGTGAGTAAATCATTGCTCATACACATTGTAGCCCTCACATCTTTGTTCTTAGAGCTTTGATAGAAACAGTGAGTACATCATTGTACATACATGTAGTGACCCTCACATCCTTGTTCTTTGATCTTTGATAGAAACAGTGAGTACATCATTGTACATACATGTAGTGACCCTCACATCCTTGTCCTTTGGTCTTTGATAGAAACAGTGAGTACATCATTGTACATACATGTAGTGACCCTCACATCCTTGTCCTTTGGTCGTTGATAGATAAAGTGAGTACTTCATTGTACATACATGTAGTGACCCTCACATCCTTGTCCTTAGAGCTTTGATAGATAGAGTGAGTACATCATTGTTCATACACATAGTGCCCTCACATCCTTGTTCTTTGATCTTTGATAGAAACATGGAGTACATCATTGTACATACATGTAGTGGTATACATACTCGCCCTTTGTTCTTTGATAGATAGAGTGAGTACATCATTGTACATACATGTAGTGGACCTCACATCCGTGTCCTTTGGTCTTTGATTGATAGAGTGAGTACATGATTGTACATACATGTATTGGCCCACACATCCTTGTCCTTAGATCTTTCATAGATATAGTAAGTACATCATTGTACATACACGTAACGGCTGACATATTCTTGTCCTTTGGTCTTTGATAGATTGAGTGAGTACATCATTGTACATACACGGAGTGGCCCTAACATCCTTGTCCTTAGATCTTTGATAGATAGAGTGAATACATCATTGTACATACATGTAATGGCCCTCATATCCTTGTCTTTGATAGATAAAGTGAGAACATTAATGTACAAACATGTAGTGGCCCTTACATACTCGCCCTTTGTTCATTGATAGATTGAGTGAATACATCATTGTACATACATGTAGTGGTCCTCACATCTGTGTCCTATGATCTTCGATGGATAGAGTGAGTACATCATTTTACTTACACGTAGTGGCCCTCACATCCTTTTCCCTTGGTCTGAGATAGAGTAAGTACATTATTGTACATACATGTAGTGGCCCTCAAGTCCCTGTCCTTTGGTCTTTGATAGAGTAAGTACATTATTGTACATGCATCTAGTGTCTCTCACATCCTTGTCTTTGTATCTTTGATAGAAAGAGTGAGTACATCATTGTACATACACGTAGTGGCCCTCACATCATTGTCCTTTGGTCTGAGATAGAGTAAGTACATTATTGTACATACATGTAGTGGCCCTAATGTCCCTGTCCTTTGGTCTTTGATAGAGAAAGTACAATATTGTACATGCATGTAATGGCTCTAACATCCTTGTCTTTTTATCTTTGATAGAAAGAGTGAGTACATCATTGTACATACACGTAGTGGCCCTCACATCCTTGTCCTTTGGTCTTGGATAGATTGAGTGAGTACATCATTGTACATACACGTAGCGGTCTTCACATCCTGGTCCTGTGGTCTTTGGTGGATAGAGTGAGTACATCATTGTTCATACACGTAGTGGCCCTCACATCCTTGTCCTTTGGTCTTTGATATATATAGTGCGTACATCGTTGTACATAATTGTAGTGACCCTCACATACTCGTCCTTTGGTCTTTGATACATTGAGTGTGTACATCATTGTACATACATGTAGTGGCCATCACATTCTTGTCATGTGGTCTTTGATGGATAGAGTGAGTACATCATTGTTCATACATGTAGTGGCCCTCACATCCTTGTGCTTTGGTCTTTGATAGATATAGTGAGTACTTCATTGTACATATATGTAGTGACCATCAAATACTCGTCCTTTGGTCTATGACAGACATCATTGTACATACATGTAGTGGCCCTCACATCCTTGTCCTGTGGTCTTTGATGGATAGAGTGAGTAAATCATTGTTCATACAGGTAGTGGCCCTCACATCCTTGTCCTTTGGACTTTGATAGATAGAGTAAGTACAACATTGTAGATATATATATAGTGACCCTCACATACTCGTCCTTTGGTCTTTGATAGATTGAGTGAGTACATCATTGTATATACATGTAGTGACCCTCACATCCTTGTCCTTTGGTCGTTGATAGATAAAGTGAGTACTTCATTGTACATACATGTAGTGACCCTCACATCCTTGTCCTTAGAGCTTTGATAGATAGAGTGAGTACATCATTGTTCATACACATAGTGCCCTCACATCCTTGTTCTTTGATCTTTGATAGAAACAGTGAGTACATCATTGTACATACATGTAGTGGTTTACATACTCGCCCTTTGTTCTTTGATAGATAGAGTGAGTACATCATTGTACATACATGTAGTGGACCTCACATCCGTGTCCTTTGGTCTTTGATTGATAGAGTGAGTACATGATTGTACATACATGTATTGGCCCACACATCCTTGTCCTTAGATCTTTCATAGATATAGTAAGTACATCATTGTACATACACGTAACGGCCGACACATTCTTGTCCTTTGGTCTTTGATAGATTGAGTGAGTACATCATTGTACATACACGGAGTGGCCCTAACATCCTTGTCCTTAGATCTTTGATAGATAGAGTGAATACATCATTGTACATACATGTAATGGCCCTCATATCCTTGTCTTTGATAGATAAAGTGAGAACATTAATGTACAAACATGTAGTGGCCCTTACATACTCGCCCTTTGTTCATTGATAGATTGAGTGAGTACATCATTGTACATACATGTAGTGGTCCTCACATCTGTGTCCTATGATCTTCGATGGATAGAGTGAGTACATCATTTTACTTACACGTAGTGGCCCTCACATCCTTTTCCCTTGGTCTGAGATAGAGTAAGTACATTATTGTACATACATGTAGTGGCCCTCAAGTCCCTGTCCTTTGGTCTTTGATAGAGTAAGTACATTATTGTACATGCATCTAGTGTCTCTCACATCCTTGTCTTTGTATCTTTGATAGAAAGAGTGAGTACATCATTGTACATACACGTAGTGGCCCTCACATCATTGTCCTTTGGTCTGAGATAGAGTAAGTACATTATTGTACATACATGTAGTGGCCCTAATGTCCCTGTCCTTTGGTCTTTGATAGAAAAAGTACAATATTGTACATGCATGTAATGGCTCTAACATCCTTGTCTTTTTATCTTTGATAGAAAGAGTGAGTACATCATTGTACATACACGTAGTGGCCCTCACATCCTTGTCCTTTGGTCTTGGATAGATTGAGTGAGTACATCATTGTACATACACGTAGCGGTCTTCACATCCTGGTCCTGTGGTCTTTGGTGGATAGAGTGAGTACATCATTGTTCATACACGTAGTGGCCCTCACATCCTTGTCCTTTGGTCTTTGATATATATAGTGCGTACATCGTTGTACATAATTGTAGTGACCCTCACATACTCGTCCTTTGGTCTTTGATACATTGAGTGTGTACATCATTGTACAAACATGTAGTGGCCATCACATTCTTGTCATGTGGTCTTTGATGGATAGAGTGAGTACATCATTGTTCATACATGTAGTGGCCCTCACATCCTTGTGCTTTGGTCTTTGATAGATATAGTGAGTACTTCATTGTACATATATGTAGTGACCATCAAATACTCGTCCTTTGGTCTATGACAGACATCATTGTACATACATGTAGTGGCCCTCACATCCTTGTCCTGTGGTCTTTGATGGATAGAGTGAGTAAATCATTGTTCATACAGGTAGTGGCCCTCACATCCTTGTCCTTTGGACTTTGATAGATAGAGTAAGTACAACATTGTAGATATATATATAGTGACCCTCACATACTCGTCCTTTGGTCTTTGATAGATTGAGTGAGTACATCATTGTATATACATGTAGTGACCCTCACATCCTTGTCCTTTGGTCGTTGATAGATAAAGTGAGTACTTCATTGTACATACATGTAGTGACCCTCACATCCTTGTCCTTAGAGCTTTGATAGATAGAGTGAGTACATCATTGTTCATACACATAGTGCCCTCACATCCTTGTTCTTTGATCTTTGATAGAAACAGTGAGTACATCATTGTACATACATGTAGTGGTTTACATACTCGCCCTTTGTTCTTTGATAGATAGAGTGAGTACATCATTGTACATACATGTAGTGGACCTCACATCCGTGTCCTTTGGTCTTTGATTGATAGAGTGAGTACATGATTGTACATACATGTATTGGCCCACACATCCTTGTCCTTAGATCTTTCATAGATATAGTAAGTACATCATTGTACATACACGTGACGGCCGACACATTCTTGTCCTTTGGTCTTTGATAGATTGAGTGAGTACATCATTGTACATACACGGAGTGGCCCTAACATCCTTGTCCTTAGATCTTTGATAGATAGAGTGAATACATCATTGTACATACATGTAATGGCCCTCATATCCTTGTCTTTGATAGATAAAGTGAGAACATTAATGTACAAACATGTAGTGGCCCTTACATACTCGCCCTTTGTTCATTGATAGATTGAGTGAGTACATCATTGTACATACATGTAGTGGTCCTCACATCTGTGTCCTATGATCTTCGATGGATAGAGTGAGTACATCATTTTACTTACACGTAGTGGCCCTCACATCCTTTTCCCTTGGTCTGAGATAGAGTAAGTACATTATTGTACATACATGTAGTGGCCCTCAAGTCCCTGTCCTTTGGTCTTTGATAGAGTAAGTACATTATTGTACATGCATCTAGTGTCTCTCACATCCTTGTCTTTGTATCTTTGATAGAAAGAGTGAGTACATCATTGTACATACACGTAGTGGCCCTCACATCATTGTCCTTTGGTCTGAGATAGAGTAAGTACATTATTGTACATACATGTAGTGGCCCTAATGTCCCTGTCCTTTGGTCTTTGATAGAGAAAGTACAATATTGTACATGCATGTAATGGCTCTAACATCCTTGTCTTTTTGTCTTTGATAGAAAGAGTGAGTACATCATTGTACATACACGTAGTGGCCCTCACATCCTTGTCCTTTGGTCTTGGATAGATTGAGTGAGTACATCATTGTACATACACGTAGCGGTCTTCACATCCTGGTCCTGTGGTCTTTGGTGGATAGAGTGAGTACATCATTGTTCATACACGTAGTGGCCCTCACATCCTTGTCCTTTGGTCTTTGATATATATAGTGCGTACATCGTTGTACATAATTGTAGTGACCCTCACATACTCGTCCTTTGGTCTTTGATACATTGAGTGTGTACATCATTGTACATACATGTAGTGGCCATCACATTCTTGTCATGTGGTCTTTGATGGATAGAGTGAGTACATCATTGTTCATACATGTAGTGGCCCTCACATCCTTGTGCTTTGGTCTTTGATAGATATAGTGAGTACTTCATTGTACATATATGTAGTGACCATCAAATACTCGTCCTTTGGTCTATGACAGACATCATTGTACATACATGTAGTGGCCCTCACATCCTTGTCCTGTGGTCTTTGATGGATAGAGTGAGTAAATCATTGTTCATACAGGTAGTGGCCCTCACATCCTTGTCCTTTGGACTTTGATAGATAGAGTAAGTACAACATTGTAGATATATATATAGTGACCCTCACATACTCGTCCTTTGGTCTTTGATAGATTGAGTGAGTACATCATTGTATATACATGTAGTGACCCTCACATCCTTGTCCTTTGGTCGTTGATAGATAAAGTGAGTACTTCATTGTACATACATGTAGTGACCCTCACATCCTTGTCCTTAGAGCTTTGATAGATAGAGTGAGTACATCATTGTTCATACACATAGTGCCCTCACATCCTTGTTCTTTGATCTTTGATAGAAACAGTGAGTACATCATTGTACATACATGTAGTGGTTTACATACTCGCCCTTTGTTCTTTGATAGATAGAGTGAGTACATCATTGTACATACATGTAGTGGACCTCACATCCGTGTCCTTTGGTCTTTGATTGATAGAGTGAGTACATGATTGTACATACATGTATTGGCCCACACATCCTTGTCCTTAGATCTTTCATAGATATAGTAAGTACATCATTGTACATACACGTGACGGCCGACACATTCTTGTCCTTTGGTCTTTGATAGATTGAGTGAGTACATCATTGTACATACACGGAGTGGCCCTAACATCCTTGTCCTTAGATCTTTGATAGATAGAGTGAATACATCATTGTACATACATGTAATGGCCCTCATATCCTTGTCTTTGATAGATAAAGTGAGAACATTAATGTACAAACATGTAGTGGCCCTTACATACTCGCCCTTTGTTCATTGATAGATTGAGTGAGTACATCATTGTACATACATGTAGTGGTCCTCACATCTGTGTCCTATGATCTTCGATGGATAGAGTGAGTACATCATTTTACTTACACGTAGTGGCCCTCACATCCTTTTCCCTTGGTCTGAGATAGAGTAAGTACATTATTGTACATACATGTAGTGGCCCTCAAGTCCCTGTCCTTTGGTCTTTGATAGAGTAAGTACATTATTGTACATGCATCTAGTGTCTCTCACATCCTTGTCTTTGTATCTTTGATAGAAAGAGTGAGTACATCATTGTACATACACGTAGTGGCCCTCACATCATTGTCCTTTGGTCTGAGATAGAGTAAGTACATTATTGTACATACATGTAGTGGCCCTAATGTCCCTGTCCTTTGGTCTTTGATAGAGAAAGTACAATATTGTACATGCATGTAATGGCTCTAACATCCTTGTCTTTTTATCTTTGATAGAAAGAGTGAGTACATCATTGTACATACACGTAGTGGCCCTCACATCCTTGTCCTTTGGTCTTGGATAGATTGAGTGAGTACATCATTGTACATACACGTAGCGGTCTTCACATCCTGGTCCTGTGGTCTTTGGTGGATATAGTGAGTACATCATTGTTCATACACGTAGTGGCCCTCACATCCTTGTCCTTTGGTCTTTGATATATATAGTGCGTACATCGTTGTACATAATTGTAGTGACCCTCACATACTCGTCCTTTGGTCTTTGATACATTGAGTGTGTACATCATTGTACATACATGTAGTGGCCATCACATTCTTGTCATGTGGTCTTTGATGGATAGAGTGAGTACATCATTGTTCATACATGTAGTGGCCCTCACATCCTTGTGCTTTGGTCTTTGATAGATATAGTGAGTACTTCATTGTACATATATGTAGTGACCATCAAATACTCGTCCTTTGTTCTATGACAGACATCATTGTACATACATGTAGTGGCCCTCACATCCTTGTCCTGTGGTCTTTGATGGATAGAGTGAGTAAATCATTGTTCATACAGGTAGTGGCCCTTACATCCTTGTCCTTTGGACTTTGATAGATAGAGTAAGTACAACATTGTAGATATATATATAGTGACCCTCACATACTCGTCCTTTGGTCTTTGATAGATTGAGTGAGTACATCATTGTATATACACGTATTGGCCCTCACATCCTTGTCTTGTGGTCTTTGATGGATAGAGTGAGTACATCATTGTACATGCACGTGGTGGCCCTCACATCCTTGTCATGTGGTCTTTGGTGGATAGAGTGAGTACATCATTCTACTTACACGTAGTGGCCCTCACATCCTTGTCCTTTGGTCTGCGATAGAGTAAGTACATTATTGTCTATACATGTAGTGGCCCTCACATTCTTGTCCTTTGGTCTTTGATAGGTAGAGTGAGTACATCATTGTACATACACGTAGTGGCCCTCACTTTCTTGTGCTTTGGTCTTTGATAGATAGAGTGAGTACATCATTGTACAAACACGTAGTGGCCCTCACATTCTTGTCCTCTGGTCTTTGATAGATAGAGTGAGTACATAATTGTACATACACGTAGTGGCCTTAACATCCTTGTCCTTTGGTCTTTGATAGATTGAGTGAGTACATCATTGAACATACATGTAGTGGCCCTCACATCCGTGTCCTTTGGTCTTTGATGGATAGAGTAAGTACATCATTTTGCATACATGTAGTGGCCCTCACATCCGCGTCATTGGGTCTTTGATAGATAGAGTAAGTACATCATTGTATATACACGTATTGGCCCTCACATCCTTGTCTTGTGGTCTTTGATGGATAGAGTGAGTACATCATTGTAATACATGTAGTGGCCCTCACATCCGCGTCATTGTGTCTTTGATAGATAGAGTAGGTACATCAGTGTACATGCATGGGGTGGCCCTCACATCTTTGTTCTTAGGTCTTTGATGGATAGAGTAAGTACATCATTGTAATACATGTAGTGGCCCTCTCATCCGTGTCCTTTGGTGTTTGAATGATACAGTAAGTACATCATTGTACATATATGTAGTGGCAAACACATCCGCGTTCTTAAGTCTTTGATGGATAGAGTAAGTACATCATTGTACATACATGTAGTGGCCCTCACATCCGTGTCCTTTGTTCTTTGATGAGTAGAGTAAGCACATCATTGTATATATATGTAGTGGCCCTCACATCCGTGTCCTTTTTTCTTTGATGAGTAGAATAAGTACATCATTGTACAAATCTGCTGTGGTTAACGTCCCTGTTTTTGGTCGATGGTAGACAATTTTTCATTGACAATCATACCACATCTTCCCGTTTGTTTATTGTAAAATTGATCAACCAGAGGGAACAGGTTTGTCTTCGCGTTCATCTTGTGTTTCTCCTAAGGGCCCCAGTACTAAAAAGTGTATAACGTGTAATTTTAGTAAAAACCTTTACATCAAAAAGTTGCCTCCCCTTTTTGTTAAAAGGTTGCAAATTGTTGTTCTTGCTTTTCATCCATAGACAATGGAATTCACTTAAAAACGGATTCCCATTTAATACAAGAAAAGTTTGGATTGTCTCCTCTTACGTAAAAAAATTGAATTTTCCCCTATTTGATAAAAAAAAGTCTATTATAATTTTTTGGTATGATTTTGGTTGCGACCTGCTTTATTTATTGTTATTTATAAAAAAGAAGATTTGGTATGATTGCCAATGAGAGAACTTTCACAGGAGACCAAATGACACAGAAATTAACAACTATAGGTCACCGTACGGCCTTCAACAATGAGCAAAGCCATACCGCACAGTCAGCTATAAAAGGCCCCGAAATGACAATGTAAAACAATTCAAACGAGAAAACTAACGGCCCAATTTATGTACAAAAAATGAACGAAAAACAAATATGTAACACATAAACAAACGACAACCACTGAATTACAGGCTCCTGACTTGGGACAGGCACATACATAAATAATGTGGCGGGGTTAAACATGTTAGCGGGATCCCAACCCTCCCCCTAACCTGGGACAGTGGTGTAACAGTACAACATAAGAACGAACTATAAAAATCAGTTGAAACTCATCAGATGGATAAAAATACAAATACTACAAATAAAAGTGGACGTGGCCGGGTACTTGTACATCCAAACAACAAAAAGACACTAAGTACAGATCTGAGAGTACTCGCAGTTACTGACAGCTAGTTCAAAGCCACTAACAACTAATAAAAAAAATCATGCATCTAAGACTAAATTATCAATCCGTACACATCCAACATCCAATGGATTTAGTGTAAAGACGTCATAAACAGTCAGAGAAAAACATGACCTTGTGCAATGCCAAGATACAGGTATCGACAAATTGTAGATCCATGAATGTGTATATGTATATGTATATAACAATAATATTTAGTTTGCTTTTAATTTACTGATAAAAAAATCAATATTAGTACCAATAAAAGCAATATTAAATGATCTAATTACAGTGTTGGTAACCTTTTAGAATAAGTTTATCTAAAGGATCGATAAGTTTACCAGGATCGTTTCTAAATTTCCGGGCACGGTAAACAATATTGCCGTAAAAATGAGGATGTGCAATCCCGTTCGAAATAAGTTTTTTACAGGTACAACCAAACTTCAAAACCAAATCTTTATATCTGTGGAAGAATTTAGTAAAAAATTTAAGCAATTTGTGGTAACGAGATCCCTGGCTTAATAATTTACCAGTAATACATAGATTACGTTCGTTAAAATCAAAAACGTCACAACAGACACGGGCATAGCGAACGAGTTGTGAAATATAAACACCGTAAGATGGTGCCAAAGGAACATCACCATCCAAAAAGGGAAAATTAACAATAGGGAACGAAAAATCGTCCCTTTTGTCGTAAATTTTAGTGTGGAGTTTCCCGTATAAAACCGAAATATCTAAATCTAGGAAAGGACAGTTATTACCGTTTAAATTTGATTTATTTAATTTTAAAAGTAAGTTCCTTTGGGTAAATGTCGGCAGTATATTGAGAAAATTCTTGATTATTTAACGAAAAAATATCATCAAGATAACGGTAAGTGTTGTTGAATTAAATGCAATTTAGACGGGCTTTACTGAGTTTGGTCATAAACTGTGATTCATAACAGTACAAAAACAAGTCTGCTATTAAAGGGGCGCAATTAGTGAACATAGGAATACTTACAACCTTTCGATAAACTTTGCTGCCGAAACGTACATAAATATTATCAAGGAGAAAATTAACAGATTCAATCATCTCATCACACCTCCAGTAAGTATATCTAGCATATTTACCACAGTTGGCTTTATTGATTGGATGTTTATTTCAGATATAAATTATTGATTATTTATTTGATAAGTGAAAAGGTAGTATTTTGTTTGTTGTTCGATGTATGTATTGATTGATTTGTTTATTGATTGATGTATGTATTGATCGATATATGTATTGATGGATGTATGTATTAATTGATATGTTTATTGATCGATGTACGAATTGATCAATTTATTTATTGATCGATGTATGTATTGATCGATATGTATAGATAAGTACATGGCATACTTCATATCGGACACTCTATCGGCCTTAGGTCAATATATCGAAAGGCTCGAGGGATGATATGATGAACGAGGGCCGATGAAGGGTATGATATGAAAAATGACATGTAATGATCTTTTTATGATATACTTCAGCAGAAGAAATGCAGACAAGAACTATATTTAAAACTTTGATAAAATGCATCCTGTTGGTGGCCTTCTGCTGTTGTCTGTTCTGTGGTCGGGTTGTTGTCTCTTTGACACATTCCCCATTTCCATTCTCAATTTTATGTATTAATTTTTTGTTTTGCATTTTTGATAATATATTTGTCTGTTTCCTAATATTTGTTTTTATTCGATCTTGTTATGTTTTTCTCAAAAACGTTCCCTTGAAATGTATTCGATAACGTTACGGAAAGGCATGCGATAATAACTAGAAGCTTTTATTACATGTTACATATCAACCCGCTAAGCACCATTTAGGAAAATATGGAATATTATCATACTGTAAAAAAAATAAGTTATTTACTCTAAGTATATGATAAAATAAGTGATCGTTTTTATTGATTTATTTTTATATCTCATTTTAATATTCAATTTGTTCTGCTGAAACGACTTTGCATATGTTTATGCACTCTACTTTTAGCATCTCTGTTGCAGGATTTGGAGGCATTTACATTGACACAGATGAGATTATACTTAGATCTCTGGATCCTCTACGGAAATATCCATTTACTTTGAGTCGTGCAGTTGATTGGAATCTCAGTAATGGTCTCATTCTAGCAGAGAAAAACGCAACTTTCCTGAACATTTGGTATTCCAAATACAGAACGTACAATAAACGTCAGTGGGGATATCATTCAACAATTGTGCCGTATTTGTTATCTAAAAAGTACCCGGATTTAATTCATGTTGAAAATAAAACGTTTGTAAGACCTAGTTGGCAACAGCTCCCGCTGCTGTTTGAGAAGAATTTTAATTGGTCAGAAAACTATGGTATACATTTATATATACGTTTTTATAAATTTACCCATGATTTTAACGATATCAAATATCTGAATACAACAATTGGATCAGTAGCCAGACATGTTGTGTATGGAAGTAAAGAACTGTGTGAAAAATAAAAACGATATTGATGTCAAATAGACAAAAACTCCAGTTATTTATTTTTTTTGGTGTGTAAAGTAAAAAAAATTAAAAAAAACAGCTAGTCAAGCAGAAATACACACACAAAAAATAGAACTCTCATTGATTTATGTTACTTTCGTTAGGTTTTTTGTTACTGCAGAGTTTGTCAAAATTAATATACATGATATTGTACACTCATTCAGTCTAAGTTACCCAGACGGTTAACTTTTACAAACAAAATTTAATATGCATCTCTATGACCGAGACTAATACTCAAGTACAGACCATTCAAATGACTCATTTCTTTTCATGCCTCCAACCCGTGATCCCTAGGTGCTGTCGGGAAACCTTGCGATCTAAAAGTCTCATGTGACCTTTAAAAATGTCCAAAACCGTATTTTTGAAATGTTCTATTTGCTTTAACGTGACCTGGTGACCTGCTGACTTGGTACAGATACAAAATGTTATGGGAGCTAAAACAGTTTTACGTGAGCACCCATTTGCCTATCTAAACTGTATATCGTAAAACTAAAAAGAGAGGCAGAAGATACCCAAGGGATATTTAAACTCATCAGTTGAAGACGAACTGACAACGCCAAAACAAAAACAAAAAAATGGAAAAACGACCAAAAGACAAACAAGAGTCTAAAAAAAAAAAAATTCATGGAAAACTAAAGACTAAAAAAACACGAAAAATACACAATAAAAAACCTGATCCGTGCATCAGTTGTGTCATCACAAAATTTATTGAAATCGGCAGACTATTTGTTTACAACGGACGCCTAGTGATATAGCAAAAGCAAACATGGCCTTTTAGTGTTTGGTAATATTACATTATTGTTATTACAAAGTGGTGAGCTAAAAAGGGTTTATATATATCCAATCAGATGTAGTAGGATTTTGTACTATTTCTGTAAAATTCAAACACTATTTCGACGTTATAAAGACGACCGAACAGTCGGCTAAATCGCCGTGTTGGAATTAAAACGTACGTATTTAGAAGTATTTCTACTGACCGCTAATGCACTAAAGATGAGGCGTATTCTGAGATACCAACTTGAGAAAGATTAAAGTTAACAAATGATACTAAAACTGTCCACGGTCACTCTGTAATGAACGATGCTATCATATATTTGTGCAGATAGTAATACTTAATAAATTAGTCACTATGTGCAATGTCGAAACGAGTTTTATCTGAATGACAAAAGTATTGTTAGGATATGTGTTCTATCAGCGTTTTATAAGTGACTTTTGTGTTCTTTCAAGACAAAATATTCTTTATTTTCCAATATTTTTACCTACCCTGTTATATGCTGCGGAGTTTCTGGTTTCCACATTGCTGTCATACAGCCCAGACATCAATAAATTTTATTGAAGGAATTTATGATGGTTGCCTCTCTGATGAACAATATAGTTAGATTTGGCCTTCACTTGAAGTAGTTGTTGTTGGATTGTTGTCTGAATGCCTGAAGAATACTCATTTGGTCAATCGAGGTCTTCTTCCAACCGGCAGTAAAACCCTTGCCAAAATGGGGCGTTCGTTTAGCTGTGTGGGATGTACAAGTACGCAGACACGTCCGGTTAGATTGGGGACATAAAATACAATGTATCGAGTAAAAGATTGCCACGCTCTTTGCGCTTTAAAAACCCTTGTAACAACTCTTTGATTGTGTACCCTATCTTATATACCCTTATTTTTCAGTAGCAATACAAATTTCCGCGACCTTTATCCCGGACGGCCTCTAATACAGGACCTACCTATTGTATTTATTGTTAATTTGTTCTCGTCCTGGACATGTATGAAATATTTGCCACTGGACGTTAAGCAACCAACAATCATCAACCTGAATGACGTTAACTAATCAAAATACTTACTTGTAATATAGATAGAATTATAAAAGCTGTAACAGTAACATCAATATTAAACAAAACATTCGATTATTAAAAACGCAACATCCTGTCATGTTTGCCACAAGCTCTGACAGTGCCCATTGTGTAAAAACAATAATGTAATACTACCAAACAATGAAGATCCTTTTGATGTCGACTCTGGTAGGTTATGCTGAAGGTCTGACAAGTTACCATTGTGTAACAACAATAATATAATACCACAAAACAATGAAGATCCTGTTGAAGTCGACTGTGCTAAGTTTCGTTAAAGTTCTGGTCAATTATCAGTGTGCAATTAGGACAATTATAAATCGGAAAATTGATATGAAATAATGCATCATTAGTTGTCTGCTGTTCAAACATCGAAAATCCATTTGGAATTTACCAAGCAAGATATAACAAAATCCTTCAAGTTGGTGAATGGTATAAACTAAGCGGGGTATGGTGTGTTACCGGTTAAGCGTTTCCTGCTCTCATAAAGAAGGAAAGGGGCGGGGTACTTTAATCCATCATTTAACACATACTTTAGCCAGAGACAGGTAAAATATATATACATATATATGTCTCTGCCCTCTCATATATTGTTTTGTATAGCTATCATGTTTACTATTTTTTAAGTAAAGATAAATAGACGTAACAAATATCGGATGTATTTACGACTGTGGCTTTGGTGTAATCTCTGAAAATAAATCGACAACTGACAAGTTTCAGATACAATTGATTTCATCAGCAACCTTGGCATATATTTACCTCAATTCCTCGACCTTTCATATATCACGAAGCTTGAAATAGTGACCTGTTATAGCGGCTCATCGCCTAACATTTAATGCATAGTAAGTCACCCCTCCAGCTCCTTCTACATATACGCATTCATTACAAAATCAACACAGGGAAGAATTAAATTGATAACAGTTCACGATTGATAGTTGGGTTAGTGTTGTTCAAATTTTAGTTTCCCATAAGATTTTAGTGTTAAAACCTGCCAAATTTCAAAATCTACCTTGGAAATATTTAGTACTTTTTCAAATTATTTGAATCAAAAATAGTAACTGTGAACAACTATAACAAATCATGATTGATTGATTGATTGATGTTGGTGTTAAACCCCACTTTCAGCACACATGACTAAAATCATTGTGGCCAGTGTTTATTAACGAAAAAAGCCAGAATACATTATAGATAATGCATATTTTAAGGTTTTTCTCGTCGTATAACACCCCGCGTAAAAAAATGAAGGATTTGCATCCTCTTTTACCGACCTATCTGATGAAGGATATTCTTTTCTGATGCGTTCATGTTTTAATACGCCCTACGGCTCATTGATAACGTGAAATAAAACTCACTAATTAATTATAGGTTAGATATAAACTTTAGAAATCCTTATCCAGTTACAATAAAAAATATTACTGTAACTGCATGAAGCAAGACACAAATGAGTTGTTACGGAATATGAAAACTGCAAGTTACTTTGTATTATCAGATTATATATTGCATGGCATCAGCCCAAGGTTCAACATCAGCACAAGAGCTGAAGGCTCGAGGGCTGATATTGACCGAGGGCTGATAATACATCTGATATGAAAAATGACATATTATGATCTTTTTATCATATGCTTCAACAATGGAGAAAAATAACAGTTTGATATATTGATTGTTTTAAGTAGTTCTCAAGTAGAAGTTCAAAAAGTGAAAAGTTTACGGACGACGGACGCCAAATGTAATACATCCGATATAAAATCTTTCTATCATATGCCTCAACAGAGGAGAAAAACAACAGTATAATATATTTTTATGTTGACGAAAAAAAAAAAATCAACAAAACATAATGAACACTGTTTGGAAAAGTCAACATTTGTAAAGTAACTCTCTAAATTATGCTGAAAACTTTGAAAAATGCAGTTAATGTATCATTTGTTTTTTTTTTTGTTTTTTTTTGCATTTTACATAATATATTTTCCTGTTTCCTAATAATTGT
This sequence comes from Mytilus californianus, assembly GCF_021869535.1. Lineage (NCBI taxonomy): Eukaryota > Metazoa > Mollusca > Bivalvia > Mytilida > Mytilidae > Mytilus > Mytilus californianus. The sequence continues at coordinate 79,795,092 of NW_026262582.1, forward strand.
TTTGTACTCCACTTTGATTTATTTTTCACTGAAAACGTACCATTGATGTGTACTTTCCGGAATTTGCCGAGTAACGGCAGAATGCCATGCGATAACGTTACGGAAAGCAATGTGATAATAGCTGGAAGCATGTGATAAATTTTGCATATCAGCCCGCTAAACACCATTTCGGAAAATACGGAATTCACGTAAATTTAATGCTATTATCATACTTAAAAAATATAAGTTATTTACTCTAAGTATATGATAATATCAGATTATTACATGGCATTTTTCATATCAGATGTATTATCAGCTCAAGGTTCAATATCAGCCCAAGAGCCGAAGGATATTGACCGAGGGTTGATATTACATCTGATATGAAAAATGACATGTTATGATCTTTTCATCTTACGCTTCAACAATGGAGAAACATTTTATATAATTGATCCTTTAAAGGGGTTCTCAAGTAGAAGTTCAAAAAGTGAAAAGTTGACGGACGTCGAACACCAAATTCAATACCCGGTATGAAATCTTTCATGACTCAACAGAGGAGAAAAACAACAGTACAACATATTTTTATATTGACGAAAAAAAAAAAAAAAAAAAATCAACAAAACATAATCAACACTGTTTTGAAAAGTCAACATTAAATTTTTTAAGCAACTTTCTAATTTATGCTGGAAATTTTAAAAAATGCATTTAATGTATCATTTATTTTTTTGCATTTTACATACTATATATTCCTGTTTCCTAATAATTGTGTTGTACTCTACTTTGTAATGTTTTTAACCGAAAACGTACCATTGAGGTGTTTTTTTCTGGAATTTGCCGAGTCGCCGGAATCCCATGCGAAAACGTTACGGAAAGGCATGTGATAATAGTATGAAGCATGTGATTAATTTTTCATATCAGCCGGCTAAACACCATTTCGGAAAATATGGAATTCACGTAAATTTAATGCTATTATAATCTGCTGCATATTGCTATAACGGTATGCCGAGGATTAAATGGCCATTCGCTGGGAGATTTAGTTGTCATAATAGAATTGGATATAGTATTGTTGTACTTTGTTGGGTACATTTTTAATAAAACTATCACGGTCGAGTGGGGCAACCTCTATAAGAATGCAGGAAGCAATACCTACATCGAAACGATGGACGAATTTTACCTATTCGTATCAAGCGATGATTCTCTCTCGCATTTTGAAAATAATAATGGCGGTGCATTTAGACTTCTACTTCATAAATGCTATATAATGGATGGAGAATGGGAATATGCACTGTTGGAGTTATCGTTCGTATCACAATTTGAAATACCAACCAGACGGGTGTACTTTTGCTCGGATTTCGTAGACCAGACGTACGTCAGAGGAACGACTCTGCCCAAACTGCAATCGGCAGGGGTTTTGAACGAAGATATCGCGGACATCGTATTTGAAACACCAATTTACCTCAGAGTAACTAGATCCGATCTGTATCAAATCGAATTCGTCTTGAGGGACGACAATCTCAAATTCTGTAGCCTGAAAGACGACCACCTGTTTTGCTTGTTGTACTTTCGAAAGAAACAACAACAACAATAACAACAACAACAACAATAACAACAGCAGCAGCAGCAGCAGCAGTAGTACCTTTCTCTGAGGGAAGAGTACGAAGTACCTCAGCAGCAGCAGCAGCAGCAGCAGCAACAACAGCAGCAAATGTCGTCTATCAACCATTATGTTGTTAAAACACACGATAGAATAAATAAATAAAAAAACAATATACAAGCAGAAATTTTATTTTGATCATGATAATATAGAATACATTTATTGTGTTCAATAATATCTTTTATTCCAGCAGTCTTCATGATGAAAATAAGGCAATCAGTTTTCTGTCGTTGGCATCCTGGTCGTCCGATGAAAAGTCATTCAAAACATCTGCCATCTTGAAACTCTGACATCTCATTTTCACGTAATATGTGCAATAAAGTCTTCTTGTTTCCGAATAGTCTGGTTGTATTTGGCATCGAGAAAAACAGTACTGGTGTCCGTTAACTATGAGTACATTCTTAAAATGTTGCTGATATGTTTCTGGTGCACGTCCTAGGGAGTCAAAAAACTCGGGCGGTCCCGATGGAAGGAAATGAAAAGCCACCCAATGACGTCCTTTCTGGTCACAATTGTCCGTGTTGACCAAAAATGTTTTATGTCTAGCGCTCACATAGGCAGGTAAGTCGTCTGCGCAGCAAACGTCGACCGAGTTTTCCCTCAAAAGTCAATCCAGTACCTCTCCCAACATTGGTAGCTGAATTGATTTCTTTCGACAACCATGGTCCTCTAGACCCTGAAGGTGTGCAAAGACTAGTCCACAGTCTCGACAAGCTATCAGGTCTTCTCTGTCATTCTCTATATCTGCCGTTGTACTTTCTGTATAGAAACTGTCGTCTTCCTTCATCTCTTCGACAGCTTCAGAGTTGTCGACTCCGCTGCCCGTTTACAAGACATCAGGTCGGAGTCTTGACGACTTTGTTGTTCCGGGTTTCAGGTCAACCAAGAGGAATCCGTAGGGTCGCCTCGTCGCCTCATCAATTTTTTGTAGAAATTAGTCCAACATAGTCGGGTACATCTGTTGTCCTAGCGTCATGACGGGTTGACGATCTATGGGATTGTTAAAGAGAACGAGGTAATGACAGTTTCGTCTTTGGGTAGGATCCTTTCCAAAGTACAAGTTTTGATTTAAAACCCCTACCGATTGATTTCTGTGATGTAAATAAGTCGTTGATTCTTGAATCTTTAGCCGATGTTGACATCAAATCATCCAATACGATCATATTCCTCCTACCGGGATCGAAAAAGTCGTCACTTTCTAAATCGACATGAATACCGCGGAAAAATTCCACTCGCGGTAGTACTGTTTTCTTTATTTCCCCATGCAGTGGCTGCCATCTCTTGTACAACCACACGATCCTTTCTGGACATGGTTGGCACATCCTTCTCACTTGTTGTAGCATGTTTTTCATAAAAAAAACGTCTTTCCACACGAGGTCGGTCCAGACACGATAATGGTAAACGGATGATTGGAAGACAAAGTCTTGTCGTTGCTGCTGCTGAGGTATTTCGTAGTCTTCTCTCAGAGAAAGGAACTGCTGCTGCTGCTGCTGCTGAGGTAGCTGCTGCTGCTGAGGTACTTCGTACTCCTCCCTCAGAGAAAGGTACTGCTGCTGCTGCTGTTGTTGTTGTTGTTGTTGTTGTTGTTGATGTGGCTGTTGCTGTTGTTGTTGCTGTGGCTGCTGCTGCTGTTGTTGTTGCTGTGGATGTGGTTGCTGCTGCTTCTGCTGCTGCTGCTGGGCATGCTTGTTTTTTATATGTCTTCGAAGATTGAGATCCAAAGAATAAACGCTACGACATAGGTTGCAACTGAACATCTTCACATTTTCTGCGTGTGTATTCAATGGTCTCTTATAGGTTTCTTTCGAAAGTGCAGCAAGCAAAACAGGTGGTAGCCTTTAGGGCGACAGAAGTTTAGATTGTCGTCCCTCAAGACGAATTCGATTGATACAGATCGGATCTGGTTACTCTGAGGTAAATTGGTTTTTCATATACGATGTCCGCGATATCTTCGTTCAAAACCCCTGCCGATTGCAGTATAGGCAGAGTCGTTCCTCTGACGTACGTGTGGTCTACGAAATCCGAGCAAAAGTACACCCGTCTCGTTGGTATTTCAAATTGTGGTACGAACGATAACTCCAATAGTGCACATTCCAATTCTCCATCCATTATATAGCGTTTATGAAGTAGGAGTCTAAATGCACCGCCATTATTATTTTCAAAATGCGAGAGAGAATCTTCGCTTGATACGAATAGGTAAAATTCGTCCATCGTTTCGATATAGGTATTGCTTCCTGCATTCTTATAGAGGTTGCCCCACTCGACCGTGATAGTTTTATTGTAAAAGTACCCAACAAAGTACAACAATACTTTATCCAATTCTATTAGTACAACTAAATCTCCCAGCGAATGGCCATTTAATCCTCGGTATACCGTTAAAGCAATATGTAGCAGATTTCATTGTGACAACTTTAATCTCCAATGGGATGACAACTTAATCTCCCATGGGATGACGATTTAATCCCCGGCAAGGGATTAACATCTTTTTAACCGTTATATTAATATGCACTGGTCAAATATATGTATAACAACTTAATCCCCCATGGAATGACAACTTAATCTCCCATGGGCTGACGACTTAATTCCCGTTTTGTACATGAATGCAGTGTATTATGTTATCCGTTTATATATATATGTTTGCCATATTTAGTTTTCGGGATTAGTGATGCGAAATCCTGTTGTCCGAGCCCTACCTGTTTACCTTTTTAAAGTTATCGGATTAGTGACGCCACATCCTGTTGTCCGCGCCCTACCTTTTTACCATTTTAAAAACCCACAATACTACTAACCACAGGATTTGTATTTCTGCACACTACTATACGGTCTTGCACGAAGGTCTTCCCCACCTGTAAAATACAAAGGCAGGCGACATATAAGAACAAAGCTCCTTCAAAGTAAACGGTATTTATAGTTCAAACTCCACAACTTAGATAGCTGTCATGCAATCTTGAAACACAATCTGCTAATACATGAAATTTTCCAGGCAGAAAAATTGCTTGAACAGTGAAATTAAAAATTGCTTGTAACCAAAAATGCTGTCTCATTAAATTAATAACATATGATGATTTGCATGTCCCTTTGTTTATTATAGAATGTGCTGTCATATTATCAGTAAATACCATAACATGGTTGTCCCGTAGCTGTTCGTGCCAACGAAAAAGGGCCAAAATAAGCGTAACTGTCTCTTTAATGTTGATATGAAAATCCGCAACTGCTGGCAAGTCAATTTTCCAATTAATATTAAAGAAATCAATATTAAAGAAAGAACTTTAACCAAAATTGCACGCATCTGTTTGAATATTGGTTATTGGTGTGTTGTTTATAAAATTCACTACATTCTTTTACATACCTGCATTGGCCTTCGTGTCCTTGTCCTTATTTGTTTTGTGGATTGAGGGAGTACTTCCTTTTACATACCCGTAGTGACTCACACATCCTTATCCTTTTGTGCTTTCAGGATAGAGTAAGTACATTTTTTAACATACCTGTAGTGACACTGGCATTCTTGTCCTTTTATGTTTTGTGGATCAAGGGAGTATATCATTTTCATACTTGTAATGACACTCACATCCTTGTCATTTTGTGTTTTGTGGATTGAGGGAGTACTTTCTTTTACATACCCGTAGTGACTCACACATCCTTGTCCTTTTGTGCTTTCAGGATAGAGTAAGTACATTTTTTTACATACCTGTAGTGAGACTGGCATTCTTGTCATTTTGTGTTTTGTGGATTGAGGGAGTACATTCCTTTACATACTTGTAATGACACTCACATCCTTGTCCTTTTGTGTTTGTGGATTGAGGGAGAACATTTTTTTACATACTTGTAATGACACTCACATCCTTGTCCTTTTGTGTTTGTGGATTGAAGGAGTACATTCTTTACAAACCTCTAGTGACACTGACATTCTTGTCCTTTTATGTTTTGTGGATCGAGGGAGTACTGTGGATTCATTATTTTTGTTGGATACCAATTTTCGTGGAATTCGTGGGTACATGGAAACCACGAATTTAAATGTTCAACGAATTGCAAATTTGCTGTATGATTAAATGGAGAATTTTGGAAAACCACGAAATCAAATATCCACGAAAATACAAGTTTTCCTCAATCCACGAAAATTGGTACCCACGAAAATAAATGAATCCACAGTACATCCTTTTACATACATGTAGTGACACTCACATCCTTGTCATTTTGTGTTTTGTAGATTGAGGGAGTACATTCTTTACATACCTGTAGTGAGACTGGCGTTCTTGTCCTTTTATGTTTTGTGGATCGAGGGAGTACATCCTTTTACATACCTGTAGTGACACTCACATCCTTGTCCTTTTGTGCTTTGTGGATTGAGGGAGTACATTCTTTACATACCTGTAGTGACACTGACATCCTTGTCCGTTTGTGCTTTGTGGATCGAGGGAGAACATTCTGTTAATACCTGCATTGGCCTTCGTTTCTTTGTCCTTATTTGTTTTGTGGATCGAAGGAGTACATCCTCTTTCATACCTGTAGTGACACTCACCTCCCTGTCCTTTTGTGCTTTGTGGATCGAGGGAGAACATTTTTTTACATACTTATACTTGTTTTCTGACTATTCATCCATAGACGATGCACATCACTTAAAAAAACGTATCCCCTTTCGATTCAAAAAAAGTTTTGGTTGTCTCTCCTTTGATATAAGGATTGAGTTGTCCTCCTTTGATACAATAAGATATATCATATTTTTTTTGGGATACTAGTATGATTTTTTTGGGACCTGCTGTTTCATTGCTATTTGCTCACTCGTCAACTAGCTTAATTGATTGGATGGTTATTTTTGGTATAGATTATTGATTATTTATTTGATAAGTGAATAGGATGGGGTTTTTTGTTCGATGTATATATCAACCGATTTGTTCATTGATCGATGTATGTATTGATCGATATATGTATTGATGGATGTACCTATGTATTAATTAATTTGTTTATTGATCGATATATGAATTGATCAATTTGGTTATTGATCGATGTATGTATTGATCGATGTGTATAGATTAGTATATGGCATCATACTTCATATCAGACCCTCTATCGGCCTAAGGTGATGACACCTACTTTTATCATTTTTGTTGCAGGGTTTGGAGGAATTTACATTGACACAGATGATATTAGACTTAGATCGCTGGATCCTCTATGGAAATATCTATTTACGTTGAGTCGTGCAGTTGACTGGAATCTCAGTAATGGTCTCATTCTTGCAGAGAAAAACGCAACTTTCCTAAACATTTGGTATTCCGAATACAAAACGTACAACAAAAGTCAGTGGGGATATCATTCAACAATTGTGTCGTATTTGTTATCTAAAAAGTACCCGGATTTAATTCATGTTGAAAATAAAACGTTTATAAGACCTAGTTGGCAACAGCTACCGCTGCTGTTTGAGAAGAATTTTGATTGGTCAGAAAACTATGGTATACATTTATATATTCGTTTTTATAAATTCACTCATGATTTTAACGATATCAAATATCTAAAGACAACAAATCGGTCAGTAGCCAGACATGTTTTGTATGGAATTAAAGAACTTTGTGAAAAAATGAAATCAATATTGATGTCCCATAGATAAACACTCTATTCATGTTGTTTTTGATTATTATTTGGTGCGTAAAGGAAACAAAAATAAAAACGCTAGTCAATCACAAACACACACACACACTGCTGCATGCAAACATATTCATATCAATCCCTGCAATCTATAAAATTTTAATTAATTACTAATTGCTTCTCATTTTTTTAATGGAGACTACAAAGTAAGTTTTTTAATCAATATGATAACATATTAGCACATCAAACAATAAATACATAATTATAAACAAAAACGGCTACAAAGAAAACATATAAGAATAAGCATAATCACTCATACGTCAAAGAGACATTTCAGGTACCTTCAGTTGCACCGATCATGTTCCTAATTGTTTATGAAAATCGTTGATAAGTCACAATTTGCGATTAAATAATCAAGGAAAGAACATAGATTTACTAAAAACGACAAATGAAACCCTTCCATGGTCTTCTGTGAAGTAGATATTTAATTACTGTCAAGCAAAACATTATGGCGTCCGTGATATGGATCCTTACACACATTAAACTAGGAAGACGATGTCATAACAACAAATGAACAAGTTATCAAATAAATTGCACAGCATCTGTGTAGTCTTGCGATTCAGTACTTTTTGAACTGCTTGAAATTCTATGATCTGTAAGTACAAAAATTCTTTAAACAAGCGTTTTACCATTTTCGACGGTTTATGTATAATATAGTTTCACAAAAAAATCCATTATAAAACAAAAAGATGCCACGTTCATTTTTTTCGTAGGCTATACACACGTTTCATGTACATAAGACCCGTTAGTGTCTTTTCATTTTAATACAGTTAAACTGACTTACTAACGATAACTTGTATAAAACCATTTGAACAAGTACAGACAAAGAAAGATTTGTTTCTGCGATAATTTAAAATGGACTCTATCCTAACTGTGTTAATCAAATATGACTGAAATATCACAAAATCATTACTACGAAAGAATATTAATTACACATAGGAGTATTTATAGTAGTTACAGAAGTAGTGGAATCAGTGGTAGTAGTAATAGAGTAGTAGTAGTAAATGTAGTAGTAGTAATAGTATTATTGATTAAGTAGTAGCAGTAGTAGTAAAAGTAGTAGTTGTAATAGTAGTAGTACTAGTACTAATATAAGTATTAGTAGTACAGAGTAGTAGTTGTAGTTGTAGTAGCAATAGTAGTAGTAGAAGTATAGTAAAAATAATATAGATTAAGTAGTAGCAGTAGTAGTAGAAGTAGTAGTTGTGATAGTTGTAGTATTAGTACTAGTAGTACTATTAGTAGAACAGAGTAGTAGTTGTAGTTGTAGTAGCAATAGTAGTAGTAGAAGTTAAAGTTAAGAATTGTAGTAATAGTAGTAGTAGTAGTAGTAGTAGTAGTAGTAGGAGAGGTTATTATTATATGACCGCAAAAACAGGTATACAACAACTACTGACAAGTCTGAATATAATCTGAAAAGTTCTTTAATTGACAGCAACCGAATTATTTGAACAGTGCTGAACTTACAGTGTATAAGTCTGAAAATTGACTAAAAAACTGACAATAAACTAATAATTGGATAAGTCTGAAAACTGACTAAAAGACTGAAAATGAACTAATAATTTATTGTTCATTCATTTAGAGCTTATCGGATAATAATGAGCGTGTCAGATCAAAAATTGATTGATTACTAGTGTATGAAATTTTACTACAAGATTCCATACCTCAACAGAAAAGTTGGGATTGATTTTCGGGTTAATGACCAACGCCGTTTATGAACAAAGGGCCAAAAAGGTGTAAAAATCGATTTTCTGATTTCCGGACAATATATTGAGTATTAGTCTACGGATCATTATACAAATGTACCACAAGATTCTATACCAAAAAAAAAAAAAGAAATATCGGATTGATTGTTGAAAGCACATATCATGGTAATGGTTTAAAAAAGGGGCCAAAAAAATGTTCTTGTTTGTTAACATCCCCTTGATTTTGTACTTAAAACCCTTGACGACAAACTTAAGAAGCGGATCTTAAAAAAGCATGACTTCAGACAAAAATCCTTGTTTTTGTGTTTTATCAAGGATGATTAGTCTTCAGCCGCTGCAAATGTTTAGTATGCCCTTCCACAAGATATGTAAAGAACATTTAGTTTTGTGTTTTTCTAACTTGACAACCAATCAAACATTTTTCTTAGTGAACAAAAGGTCTTTAAGAACTTTCAACGATGCTTAATAGCTACGAAATATATTTGTCTTTTAAAATACAACTGTCATCTAAGGATTGTAATCATGTCATGTGGATACATTTTCAAGAGCTAAATTGACAGCACGTCATTCCTACAATGGATTTCATTTCCACGATAGAAAAAACATGAGTTGTCGTGTTGGGGAGATAATTTTGACTTATTTATACAAAGCCTCCTCCGTTTTTTTTTTTACAAAATAGAATATATATATTGGCAAATTCCCTGCTTCTAAACACAGCCAATAGATGAAGCAAGCATTGAAATTATATTTTTTATACTGTATTTAAAATGTAAATTAAAAAATACTTTGTTACTGCCTTTTAACATTGTACACCTTGAGAAGATCCCTTCTCAAAAAGTTTACATATCGTCCTAGGCAAAGGTGAAATCGTCAGCATAGTCAGTATCGATTAATTTTTGAAAAGGTCCAATTTTAGTAGAACAGATGAATACCCTCTCAACTTGTACAGTATATATTTTAGAAACTTTAGAAATGATAAGCAGACAAGGAAGTTAACTTTATCAGTTGTAAACCAGACCTAAATCTGTTTTAAGGGCTGCTTAAGACCTACTGACATGTCTATTCCAGACCAGACCTATATACAGGCCTGTCTTGTACTGGTCTTGACTACATGTCAATTCCAGACCAGGTTAGAGCTGTGGATAAGTTTGGGTTTATCTGCAGACTTTTTAGTAAAATAACAAAGCCCGCGCCACAATCAATAATACTAGTTCTATTATAACGATACCTGTATGTGTTGTCCTTGTAGCATTGATAAACGGATCAGAACTTTTATCTAAATATATATGCAATGGATGTAAGCTTTTTGTCTTTTTACAGTGTACCCAATATCTTTGTCGATTTTGTTAAAGGCGTATCAGAAGATATATATATTTCAATCAAAGTGTTATGCGTGCTGTAGTGTTTATATCGAGAAAAAGGGACATTTTTAAATATTTTTTCAATGAATGCAAAGCTTTCCTGGCCACAACCTCACTTGGTGTGGAGAAAATAAGAATATAAGTTTACTTAAGACTAGATCTGGTTCAATTGGAATTGTCCGGGTCGAAGTTGGCTTTGTACAAGACCAGTCTCAGAGTGTACTTCATAAGCGGACCGGTCTCAAGTGAAATTTGTTGGCCATCATAAAAACAATACTAAAACAATATCTGACTTTTATGTAAACTTAATGATGGTTCTAGGATCGGTCAGACTAGCCTTAAAACCTATCGCAATTTCAAGTCAAAATGTTTGGTTATCAAGTTAAGAATGCTATCATTTTCTGTGGATACATACATAGAATATTAAGACACTAAGGTTCCCTGAAGCAAAGCTACATGAATTTGGATATTTTGAGGTCCCGATTGGTCAATAAACAATTCAAGTGTGTAGTCATATACATCCTTGGCTTTTTCGCGTTACGGTGTGAGCGTTTCTAATACAGATCAATCACAAAAAAAGCGATTCGGAAGCACGAAACTAACAATCTGTTATTTTCAAGCAGTAACTTGCTCAACTGGTAAGCAACGTAACCATCGGTAGTTGAATGAGTTATCGCAGTAAACAAAGATGTGTGTTGCTAGTAAAAGAAGTAATATTTCGATATATGACTCTGAGAGTTTATAATATTAATGAAAAAAATATCAAAGTTTTGGAGTAACCGTGGTGTTTTTTGAAATTTTAAGGTTAACCGTAATTACCCCAGAGCAACACAGATATAATAGTTTACTTTTACTGTTTATCTGTTTTTTGTGATTCTTATTAATCATGACTCTGCACTTATTTATCCCCTCCTTGTGTTAATGTTCTATGCTAATTTTTGTATTCTTGTCTTTCATTTTTTGCTAATGTGCTTTGTCTATATGCCTTTTTTGTGTTTCTTTGAAACATATGACTGGCTCTGTACTATAGTACGTCCCGTCATTGTGTTATTGTTCTATGATAATTTTTGTATTTTTGTCTTTCATTTTTGCTAATGTGCTTTGTCTATATGCCTTTTTATGTTTCTTTTATACATATGACGTGGCTCTGTACTTATACTTCCCGTCATTATTTTGTTGTGCTATTGTAAAATTTTTGTATTCTTGTCTTTCGTTTTTGCTAGTGTGCTTTGTCTGTGTGCCTTTTTGTACTTCATTGTTACATGTTTGTTTGTTTTTGTAGTGATTAGGATTGTAACACAATGTTGACTGCTGTACCCCTATTTTTGACATTTTTACCTATTATGAGAGGTTTAGCTACCTATTAAACAAGGTTTAATTCACCTTTTTTTACATAAGAAAATGCCTGTACCAGGTCAGGAATATAACAGTTGTTATCCATTCGTTTGATGTGTTTGAGCTTTTGAAATTGTCATTTGATCAGGGACTTTCCGTTTCCAATTTTCCTCAGAGTTCCGTTTTTTTGTGATTTTACTTTTTTCCAACATCTTGAACAGAAACAATTCAATAGCATCACCTGGAAAAATAAACACCAATTGTTCTCATTCATTCTTTAGTATGTCTATTCGTGGGCAAGAACTGCAAATTTTTCTGTAAATAATGAAATTATCGTTTGGAGCTATAGCTACCTAAGACCTTAGATACTGTCAATGCTCTGTTTTGTTCTATTAAAGATATCTAAGAGTCACTATAATGACCGCTGTGATTCAATACGATGATATTACGAATTAGTTCTCGTAGAATCTACATCTACAAAAATTAAAAAAAGATGAGGTTTGATTGCCAAATGAGACAACTCTCCACAAGAGACCAAATGACACAAAAATTACTAACTATAGGTCACCATACGGCCTTCAACAATGATTAAAAGCATACTGCATAGTAAACTATAACAGGCTATTAATGGCAAATGTAAAACAATTCAAACCAGAAACCTAACGGCCTGATTTATGTGCAAAATAATGAACGAAAAACAAATTTGATATAAAGCAAAAAAAGACAACCACTGCATTACAGGCTCCTGACTTCAGACAGGCACATACATAATGTGGCGGAGTTGACCTAGTTTAGGCGCGCCACCCCCTTCCCCTAACCTGAGACAGTGTTGTTACAGTACAACATAAGAACAGACTATTAAAATCACATTAACAACGATGTAATCAGATTATCTTATAACAGATACAATCTAAGTCAAATTTATGGAAAACTCTCATGATTTTCGATTGCTTGTGTTACGAGGAAGCATAGATTTTCCTACATTTAAATATTTTCCTTTCCTAAAAATAATGTCTCAAATATTCTATATTGTTTTTTTTTAATAAAAGTAATAGATAAATTTTATGCCTTTTAATTTAAAACGTTCTCTAAACAAACATTTATTTACGGCTACGTTTTTTTATTTAAATATTATTCGTTAAATTACATTAAATAATGTTTATTTGACATTATATTAAATATCCTTAAACACATATCATCGATTGTTCTTGTAATAACGAGAATTCAAACTTAATATTAACCCTTTCATTAAGTCAACTTGAAGGTTTTTTTCTGTAAAAGGAAAGCGACAGCAGATATGAAATGATTTATTTAATTATTCATGCTTACTTTTGATTAAATTGTTGATGCTGATTTTAATTTCTCATTCAAACAGAGTCATCTTTAGTATATGACAGAATACATCAACAGACTCACTAGTGATGATCGAATAAAAAATGATTAAAAGGTCAAATGAAATACAAAGTTGAAAAGTATTTTCGACCCGAAAATAACAAAGCCCGTGCCACAATCAACAATACTAGTTCTATTATAACGATACCTGTATGTGTTGTCCTTGTAGCATTGATAAACGGATCAGAACTTTTATCTAAATATATATGCAATGGATGTAAGCTTTTTGTCTTTTTACAGTGTACCCAATATCTTTGTCGATTTTGTTAAAGGCGTATCAGAAGATATATATATTTCAATCAAAGTGTAATGCGTGCTGTAGTGTTTATATCGAGAAAAAGGGACATTTTTAAAATATTTTTTCAATGAATGCAAAGCTGTCCTGGCCACAACCTCACTTGGTGTGGAGAAAATAAGAATATAAGTTTACTTAAGACTAGATCTGGTTCAATTGGAATTGTCCGGGTCGAAGTTGGCTTTGTACAAGACCAGTCTCAGAGTGTACTTCATAAGCGGACCGGTCTCAAGTGAAATTTGTTGGCCATCATAAAAACAATACTAAAACAATATCTGACTTTTATGTAAACTTAATGATGGTTCTAGGATCGGTCAGACTAGCCTTAAAACCTATCGCAATTTCAAGTCAAAATGTTTGGTTATCAAGTTAAGAATGCTATCATTTTCTGTGGATACATACATAGAATATTAAGACACTAAGGTTCCCTCAAGCAAAGCTACATGAATTTGGATATTTTGAGGTCCCGATTGGTCAATAAACAATTCAAGTGTGTAGTCATATACATCCTTGGCTTTTTCGCGTTACGGTGTGAGCGTTTCTAATACAGATCAATCACAAAAAAGCGATTCGGAAGCACGAAACTAACAATCTGTTATTTTCAAGCAATAACTTGCTCAACTGGTAAGCAACGTAACCATCGGTAGTTGAATGAGTTATCGCAGTAAACAAAGATGTGTTTTGCTAGTAAAAGAAGTAATATTTCGATATATGACTCTGAAAGTTTATAATATTAATGAAAAAAAATATCAAAGTTTTGGAGTAACCGTGGTGTTTTTTAAAATTTTAAGGTTAACCTTAATAACCCCAGAGCAACACAGAGATAATAGTTTACTTTTACTGTTTAGTCTGTTTTTGGTGATTCTTATTAAACATGACTCTGCACTTATTTATCCCCTCCTTGTGTTATTGTTCTATGCTAATTTTTGTATTCTTGTCTTTCATTTTTGCTAATGTGCTTTGTCTATATGCCTTTTTGTGTTTCTTTGAAACGTATGACTGGCTCTGTACTATAGTACGTCCCGTCATTGTGTTATTGTTCTATGATAATTTTTGTATTTTTGTCTTTCATTTTTGCTAATGTGTTTTGTCTATATGCCTTTTTATGTTTCTTTTATACATATGACGTGGCTCTGTACTTATACTTCCCGTCATTATTTTGTTGTGCTATTGTAAAATTTTTGTATTCTTGTCTTTCGTTTTTGCTAGTGTGCTTTGACTGTGTGCCTTTTTGTACTTCATTGTTACATGTTTGTTTGTTTTTGTAGTGATTAGGATTGTAACACAATGTTGACTGCTGTACCCCTATTTTTGACATTTTTACCTATTATGAGAGGTTTAGCTACCTATTAAACAAGGTTTAATTCACCTTTTTTTACATAAGAAAATGCCTGTACCAGGTCAGGAATATAACAGTTGTTATCCATTCGTTTGATGTGTTTGAGCTTTTGAAATTGTCATTTGATCAGGGACTTTCCGTTTCCAATTTTCCTCAGAGTTCCGTTTTTTTGTGATTTTACTTTTTTCCAACATCTTGAACAGAAACAATTCAATAGCATCACCTGGAAAAATAAACACCAATTGTTCTCATTCATTCTTTAGTATGTCTATTCGTGGGCAAGAACTGCAAATTTTTCTGTAAATAATGAAATTATCGTTTGGAGCTATAGCTACCTAAGACCTTAGATACTGTCAATGCTCTGTTTTGTTCTATTAAAGATATCTAAGAGTCACTATAATGACCGCTGTGATTCAATACGATGATATTACGAATTAGTTCTCGTAGAATCTACATCTACAAAAATTAAAAAAAGATGAGGTTTGATTGCCAAATGAGACAACTCTCCACAAGAGACCAAATGACACAAAAATTACTAACTATAGGTCACCATACGGCCTTCAACAATGATTAAAAGCATACTGCATAGTAAACTATAACAGGCTATTAATGGCCAATGTAAAACAATTCAAACCAGAAACCTAACGGCCTGATTTATGTGCAAAATAATGAATGAAAAACAAATTTGATATAAAGCAAAAAAAGACAACCACTGCATTACAGGCTCCTGACTTCAGACAGGCACATACATAATGTGGCGGAGTTGACCTAGTTTAGGCGCGCCACCCCCTTCCCCTAACCTGAGACAGTGTTGTTACAGTACAACATAAGAACAGACTTTTAAAATCACATTAACAACGATGTAATCAGATTATCTTATAACAGATACAATCTAAGTCAAATTTATGGAAAACTCTCATGATTTTCGATTGCTTGTGTTACGAGGAAGCATAGATTTTCCTACATTTAAATATTTTCCTTTCCTAAAAATAATGTCTCAAATATTCTATATTGTTTTTTTTTAATAAAAGTAATAGATAAATTTTATGCCTTTTAATTTAAAACGTTCTCTAAACAAACATTTATTTACGGCTACGTTTTTTTATTTAAATATTATTCGTTAAATTACATTAAATAATGTTTATTTGACATTATATTAAATATCCTTAAACACATATCATCGATTGTTCTTGTAATAACGAGAATTCAAACTTAATATTAACCCTTTCATTAAGTCAACTTGAAGGTTTTTTTCTGTAAAAGGAAAGCGACAGCAGATATGAAATGATTTATTTAATTATTCATGCTTACTTTTGATTAAATTGTTGATGCTGATTTTAATTTCTCATTCAAACAGAGTCATCTTTAGTATATGACAGAATACATCAACAGACTCACTAGTGATGATCGAATTAAAAATGATTAAAAGGTCAAATGAAATACAAAGTTGAAAAGTATTTTCGACCCGAAAATAACAAAGCCCGTGCCACAATCAACAATACTAGTTCTATTATAACGATACCTGTATGTGTTGTCCTTGTAGCATTGATAAACGGATCAGAACTTTTATCTAAATATATATGCAATGGATGTAAGCTTTTTGTCTTTTTACAGTGTACCCAATATCTTTGTCGATTTTGTTAAAGGCGTATCAGAAGATATATATATTTCAATCAAAGTGTAATGCGTGCTGTAGTGTTTATATCGAGAAAAAGGGACATTTTTAAAATATTTTTTCAATGAATGCAAAGCTGTCCTGGCCACAACCTCACTTGGTGTGGAGAAAATAAGAATATAAGTTTACTTAAGACTAGATCTGGTTCAATTGGAATTGTCCGGGTCGAAGTTGGCTTTGTACAAGACCAGTCTCAGAGTGTACTTCATAAGCGGACCGGTCTCAAGTGAAATTTGTTGGCCATCATAAAAACAATACTAAAACAATATCTGACTTTTATGTAAACTTAATGATGGTTCTAGGATCGGTCAGACTAGCCTTAAAACCTATCGCAATTTCAAGTCAAAATGTTTGGTTATCAAGTTAAGAATGCTATCATTTTCTGTGGATACATACATAGAATATTAAGACACTAAGGTTCCCTCAAGCAAAGCTACATGAATTTGGATATTTTGAGGTCCCGATTGGTCAATAAACAATTCAAGTGTGTAGTCATATACATCCTTGGCTTTTTCGCGTTACGGTGTGAGCGTTTCTAATACAGATCAATCACAAAAAAGCGATTCGGAAGCACGAAACTAACAAACTGTTATTTTCAAGCAATAATTTGCTCAACTGGTAAGCAACGTAACCATCGGTAGTTGAATGAGTTATCGCAGTAAACAAAGATGTGTTTTGCTAGTAAAAGAAGTAATATTTCGATATATGACTCTGAAAGTTTATAATATTAATGAAAAAAATATCAAAGTTTTGGAGTAACCGTGGTGTTTTTTGAAATTTTAAGGTTAACCTTAATAACCCCAGAGCAACACAGAGATAATAGTTTACTTTTACTGTTTAGTCTGTTTTTGGTGATTCTTATTAAACATGACTCTGCACTTATTTATCCCCTCCTTGTGTTATTGTTCTATGCTAATTTTTGTATTCTTGTCTTTCATTTTTGCTAATGTGCTTTGTCTATATGCCTTTTTGTGTTTCTTTGAAACGTATGACTGGCTCTGTACTATAGTACGTCCCGTCATTGTGTTATTGTTCTATGATAATTTTTGTATTTTTGTCTTTCATTTTTGCTAATGTGTTTTGTCTATATGCCTTTTTATGTTTCTTTTATACATATGACGTGGCTCTGTACTTATACTTCCCGTCATTATTTTGTTGTGCTATTGTAAAATTTTTGTATTCTTGTCTTTCGTTTTTGCTAGTGTGCTTTGACTGTGTGCCTTTTTGTACTTCATTGTTACATGTTTGTTTGTTTTTGTAGTGATTAGGATTGTAACACAATGTTGACTGCTGTACCCCTATTTTTGACATTTTTACCTATTATGAGAGGTTTAGCTACCTATTAAACAAGGTTTAATTCACCTTTTTTTACATAAGAAAATGCCTGTACCAGGTCAGGAATATAACAGTTGTTATCCATTCGTTTGATGTGTTTGAGCTTTTGAAATTGTCATTTGATCAGGGACTTTCCGTTTCCAATTTTCCTCAGAGTTCCGTTTTTTTGTGATTTTACTTTTTTCCAACATCTTGACCAGAAACAATTCAATAGCATCACCTGGAAAAATAAACACCAATTGTTCTCATTCATTCTTTAGTATGTCCATTCGTGGGCAAGAACTGCAAATTTTTCTGTAAATAATGAAATTATCGTTTGGAGCTATAGCTACCTAAGACCTTAGATACTGTCAATGCTCTGTTTTGTTCTATTATAGATATCTAAGAGTCACTATAATGACCTCTGTGATTCAATACGATGATATTACGAATTAGTTCTCGTAGAATCTACATCTACAAAAATTAAAAAAAGATGAGGTTTGATTGCCAAATGAGACAACTCTCCACAAGAGACCAAATGACACAAAAATTACCAACTATAGGTCACCATACGGCCTTCAAAAATGACTAAAAGCATACTGCATAGTAAACTATAACAGGCTATTAATGGCAAATGTAAAACAATTCAAACCAGAAACCTAACGGCCTGATTTATGTGCAAAATAATGAACGAAAAACAAATTTGATATAAAGCAAAAAAAGACAACCACTGCATTACAGGCTCCTGACAACAGACAGGCACATACATAATGTGGCGGGGTTAACCTAGTTTAGGCGCGCCACCCCCTTCCCCTAACCTGAGACAGTGTTGTTACAGTACAACATAAGAACAGACTATTAAAATCACATTAACAACGATGTAATCAGATTAACTTATAACAGATACAATCTAAGTCAAATTTATGGAAAACTCTCATGATTTTCGATTGCTTGTGTTACGAGGAAGCATAGATTTTCCTACATTTAAATATTTTCCTTTCCTAAAAATAATGTCTCAAATATTCTATATTGTTTTTTTTTAATAAGAGTAATAGATGAATTGTATGCCTTTTAATTTGAAACGAGGTTTCAAACTTAAATTAAATTCGCGAAACTTCCTAACAAAATATGAAACTTTTGGAGACGGGGTTTCAAGGCATATTAAAGATTTGTTATTTTCTATCAATATACACTTTTGTCTTCTCGATAAGTCATCAATGAATATTATGCATTTTTGATATCAGAGGAGCTAAACATGACCTAGAGATTATCATCATATATCAAAATGTAGATGCGGTTAATGGGTGTCATAGTAAAATCAAAACCGTTCTCTAAACAAACATTTATTTACGGCTACGTTTTTTTATTTAAATATTATTGAAATTCGTAAAATTACATTAAATAATGTTTATTTGACATTATATTAAATATCCTTAAACACATATCATCGATTGTTCTTGTAATAACGAGAATTCAAACTTAATATTAACCCTTTCATTAAGTCAACTTGAAGGTTTTTTTCTGTAAAAGGAAAGCGACAGCAGATATGAAATGATTTATTTAATTATTCATGCTTACTTTTGATTAAATTGTTGATGCTGATTTCAATTTCTCATTCAAACAGAGTCATCTTTAGTATATGACAGAATACATCAACAGACTCACTAGTGATGATCGAATAAAAAATAATTAAAAGGTCAAATGAAATACAAAGTTGAAAAGTATTTTCGACCCGAAAATAACAAAGCCCGCGCCACAATCAACAATACTAGTTCTATTATAACGATACCTGTATGTGTTGTCCTTGTAGCATTGATAAACGGATCCGAACTTTTATCTAAATATATGCAATGGATGTAAGCTTTTTGTCTTTTTACAGTGTACCCAATATCTTTGTCGATTTTGTTAAAGGCTAATCAGAAGATATATATATTTCAATCAAAGTGTTATGCGTGCTGTAGTGTTTATATCGAGAAAAAGGGACATTTTTAAAATATTTTTTCAATGAATGCAAAGCTGTCCTGGCCACAACCTCACTTGGTGTGGAGAAAATAAGAATATAAGTTTACTTAAGACTAGATCTGGTTCAATTGGAATTGTCCGGGTCGAAGTTGGCTTTGTACAAGACCAGTCTCAGAGTGTACTTCATAAGCGGACCGGTCTCAAGTGAAATTTGTTGGCCATCATAAAAACAATACTAAAACAATATCTGACTTTTATGTAAACTTAATGATGGTTCTAGGATCGGTCAGACTAGCCTTAAAACCTATCGCAATTTCAAGTCAAAATGTTTGGTTATCAAGTTAAGAATGCTATCATTTTCTGTGGATACATACATAGAATATTAAGACACTAAGGTTCCCTGAAGCAAAGCTACATGAATTTGGATATTTTGAGGTCCCGATTGGTCAATAAACAATTCAAGTGTGTAGTCATATACATCCTTGGCTTTTTCGCGTTACGGTGTGAGCATTTCTAATACAGATCAATCACAAAAAAGAGATTCGGAAGCACGAAACTAACAAACTGTTATTTTCAAGCAATAACTTGCTCAACTGGTAAGCAACGTAACCATCGGTAGTTGAATGAGTTATCGCAGTAAACAAAGATGTGTGTTGCTAGTAAAAGAAGTAATATTTCGATATATGACTCTGAAAGTTTATAATATTAATGAAAAAAATATCAAAGTTTTGGAGTAACCGTGGTGTTTTTTGAAATTTTAATTTTAACCTTAATAACCCCAGAGCAACACAGAGATAATAGTTTACTTTTACTGTTTAGTCTGTTTTTGGTGATTCTTATTAAACATGACTCTGCACTTATTTATCCCCTCCTTGTGTTATTGTTCTATGCTAATTTTTGTATTCTTGTCTTTCATTTTTGCTAATGTGCTTTGTCTATATGCCTTTTTGTGTTTCTTTGAAACGTATGACTGGCTCTGTACTATAGTACGTCCCGTCATTGTGTTATTGTTCTATGATAATTTTTGTATTTTTGTCTTTCATTTTTGCTAATGTGCTTTGTCTATATGCCTTTTTATGTTTCTTTTATACATATGACGTGGCTCTGTACTTATACTTCCCGTCATTATTTTGTTGTGCTATTGTAAAATTTTTGTATTCTTGTCTTTCGTTTTTGCTAGTGTGCTTTGACTGTGTGCCTTTTTGTACTTCATTGTTACATGTTTGTTTGTTTTTGTAGTGATTAGGATTGTAACACAATGTTGACTGCTGTACCCCTATTTTTGACATTTATACCTATTATGAGAGGTTTAGCTACCTATTAAACAAGGTTTAATTCACCTTTTTTTACATAAGAAAATGCCTGTACCAGGTCAGGAATATAACAGTTGTTATCCATTCGTTTGATGTGTTTGAGCTTTTGAAATTGTCATTTGATCAGGGACTTTCCGTTTCCAATTTTCCTCAGAGTTCCGTTTTTTTGTGATTTTACTTTTTTCCAACATCTTGAACAGAAACAATTCAATAGCATCACCTGGAAAAATAAACACCAATTGTTCTCATTCATTCTTTAGTATGTCCATTCGTGGGCAAGAACTGCAAATTTTTCTGTAAATAATGAAATTATCGTTTGGAGCTATAGCTACCTAAGACCTTAGATACTGTCAATGCTCTGTTTTGTTCTATTATAGATATCTAAGAGTCACTATAATGACCTCTGTGATTCAATACGATGATATTACGAATTAGTTCTCGTAGAATCTACATCTACAAAAATTAAAAAAAGATGAGGTTTGATTGCCAAATGAGACAACTCTCCACAAGAGACCAAATGACACAAAAATTACCAACTATAGGTCACCATACGGCCTTCAAAAATGACTAAAAGCATACTGCATAGTAAACTATAACAGGCTATTAATGGCAAATGTAAAATAATTCAAACCAGAAACCTAACGGCCTGATTTATGTGCAAAATAATGAACGAAAAACAAATTTGATATAAAGCAAAAAAAGACAACCACTGCATTACAGGCTCCTGACTTCAGACAGGCACATACATAATGTGGCGGGGTTAACCTAGTTTGGGCGCGCCACCCCCTTCCCCTAACCTGAGACAGTGTTGTTACAGTACAACATAAGAACAGACTATTAAAATCACATTAACAACGATGTAATCAGATTAACTTATAACAGATACAATCTAAGTCAAATTTATGGAAAACTCTCATGATTTTCGATTGCTTGTGTTACGAGGAAGCATAGATTTTCCTACATTTAAATATTTTCCTTTCCTAAAAATAATGTCTCAAATATTCTATATTGTTTTTTTTAATAAGAGTAATAGATAAATTGTATGCCTTTTAATTTGAAACGAGGTTAAATTAAATTCGCGAAACTTCCTAACAAAATATGAAACTTTTGGAGACGGGGTTTCAAGGCATATTAAAGATTTGTTATTTTCTATCAATATACACTTTTGTCTTCTCGATAAATCATCAATGAATATTATGCATTTTTGATATCAGAGGAGCTCAACATGACCTAGAGATTATCATCATATATCAAAATGTAGATGCGGTTAATGGGTGTCATAGTAAAATCAAAACCGTTCTCTAAACAAACATTTATTTACGGCTACGTTTTTTTATTTAAATATTATTGAAATTCGTAAAATTACATTAAATAATGTTTATTTGACATTATATTAAATATCCTTAAACACATATCATCGATTGTTCTTGTAATAACGAGAATTCAAACTTAATATTAACCATTTCATTAAGTCAACTTGAAGGTTTTTTTCTGTAAAAGGAAAGCGACAGCAGATATGAAATGATTTATTTAATTATTCATGCTTACTTTTGATTAAATTGTTGATGCTGATTTCAATTTCTCATTCAAACAGAGTCATCTTTAGTTATGACAGAATACATCAACAGACTCACTAGTGATGATCGAATAAAAAATGATTAAAAGGTCAAATGAAATACAAAGTTGAAAAGTATTTTCGACCCGAAATTCCGATTTATACGCAACATATATAACCAACAAATTCCGAACTTACTGTGTATGACTGGATCAACGACTTCCAAACGATTAGCAAATCTTGGTTCTCTTTGTTGATGGTTAGCTGTAAATAATGTTGTGTGTAAAATTATGATAATTCCAGTATTTTTGCAGTAGAAAGAGAAAATAGGTTTTGTTTTGCAACTCAAAATATAATTCGTATACAAAATACAGTTTTAAGATAGTCAAAATGCATGTTCCCATCTTTGCAACACATTCACGATTTCCATTCAGAAACTGTTTAATATAAAATATATTCACTTATATCATAGCTATCATTTTTACAATTTTACAATTGCCGCAGATGCGTACTGGGGAATTAACGATTCATTTGGAATTCAAACATACAACGATATGTTTTAAAATGGCCCTTGCCACCAGAATACCGAGCTCGCATCGTTGAAGAAGGTGTATACATTGCGATACATATATGTCTAGTTCGTTCCTTACATGTGTAAAAGAGTCGAGAAATGTTACAAATAAAAACGTTAAATGTATTAAAATCACTGCACAATTTGCGCGTTACGATGCTAAATATCTTGTCATTGTAACGCGATCCCACAATATTGAAAAATTCAAACGTGCATGCAAATGTTTAAGAGTTGAATGAAACAAACAGAACCACATTAAAGCAAACTAAGTAAGAAACCCGACATTGACTAGTGCAAATAGTCGTTCTACAAATGTTCATCACTTATTTACTTATTTTAAGTTTCACAGATAGACTAATGTTTTTGTATTAATTCATTCTAACACTATACGCATGATTTCAGTCTAAAACGGTACTTATTGTCTGCTCAAGTCTTAATTTGACTGAATGTCCTTCAAGAAAAAAAAACATGATACTTTTTCTTCTTCAAATTTTAAGACGCCTTTCCGAACGATACTGACTGTGGGCATCTTAGTCCGTCCAGTCATGTCAAGATAAGCAAGACGGATTGGCCTAGCGCATGCCTTAGATTTGATTAGATCACGTTTAGACCATTTTACAAATTGTATCTAGAGAATTCATGATTTTAAATGTGTTCAAAATATATTATACTTATATTTGTAGACCAAAGGTGAAACATACTGCATAGCTTTTGTTAGATCGTTTTCAGAACGTTTTGTTATTTTGAATGATTTTAAATAAGTTACAGCAAAGTCATTATATCAAAATCTGTATTGTAACCTTTTAAAGAGATTATGATTTTAATCATTTTCACTATATATCTATAGGAAATCCTAAACCAGGAATCATGAATTCTTTGTCAGGTCGATTTTTGTGCATGGTAGCTCATATCGACCATAAATTCACAAAGATGACATATATTTATTTTTTTACAATTGAATCAGAATTAACTATTCACGGTTATCGTTCAGTATTTTTAACCAAGGTATCCAGCTTGTTTTGTATTAACAAAAAGAGACCTTTATGGTGTTTTTTTTGCGATTTCATTTAAGCCATACAAGCATAAAGTAACACGTAATATACATATATTTGTCATAATTTCTACACGTAAAGCTTATTTCAATATATCAAGGATTAACATTTGTTACTTTAAATCCTTTATCATACATGACATCGCATATCTTTAAAATAACATTATCAAAACAAAAAACGTTCTTTTATATAAATTGGTTTTTGAATGAATATAAAATGTGGTGAGACATATTCATGTTGAAACAGTAAAATTTCAGCGAGCGTTTTTGCTGCTATGTTTGATTATTTGATATTATCTTTTATATGACAAAAGAACACTAAAAAGTATTAAATATCATATACTTCACGATCTATGAGGAAAGTGTATGTCTCTTAGAATAAAAAAAAAAGTTTCGATGTTTTCTGCGTTAAAGAATAGTTATGTAGAACAAAAGACTACTTTAACACATGGGTTAACCATAACACATTGTTTATAGAAGTCTTAGGCAGTAATTTCTTATCCATATGTTATGTAAAATCTGAAAATGACTCTTATTAATACATCTCTATTTTTTGCATCAACGATGTTGACTATTCTGAGTTTTGTTCAAACGTGCAGCTTTTCACTTTTTTGGCTGAAATCAAGTTTTAAAATATAGTATAAAGTCATGATCTTACTAGCATCAAAGTGGTACCCTCATAAAACTAGGGTTGATGCGATAACATACATTAAGCTAAGGCTATTCCTAATACACGTGTGTTGCTTCGTAAGATGATAGGTCATTAATTATGCATATTTTATTTAAATTGATTAGTTTACATATCCATGTTAAGTCATTTACAGTAAACATACAGTAAATAAAGCGTTTTCGATTTAATCGTTATAAAACTTCTTTTTGATTCAAAATCAACAATCAATCATTCAATAATTATTTATTCAAAGGGCTATTATGAATATTTAACCGCTTACATTCTCTCTAATGACGACAATAGTACTGTCTGTATTACGGTATCTACAGCGAATTCCGTAAAGCATACATCCTCAGATGTAAAAATAATTTAGGAGATGTGGTATGAGTGCCAATGAGACAACTCTCCATCGAAGTCTCAATGTATAAAAAAATTATCAATTATAGGTAAAAGTACGGCCTTCAACATGTAGCCTTGGCTCACACCGAACAGCAAGCTATAAAAAGCCCCAACATCTTAAAAAAAAAGAGAAACACCTATGAATCACACCAATAAGCGACAACGTAAGACTTGAACGAATGGCTTTGCTTAAATCACCTCATCAATAACTGTGTAATATTCATTTCAATTGATATAAACACACAAATCTTTGTTGTTAGTCATGGTAGTCAGTTAATGTTTCATTTTGCACGTGGAACGCTCAAATTCAGAACATTAAAAATCAAGGAAATTCAGATACTTAAAGAAATATATATATGACTGTCAATATGTAACATGTACATTCAAAAGCCATTTTACAAACGTATGAACGGCGACCGTAGTGACTATGAATGTAAGTCAGACCTTCATCTCTGTCAGCAGTTGATATTCCTTAGCCAAACTTTGTCAGATCTCAATTGACTGAATATTACCATATTGAAAACAACACTGCTTAGCCTTGGGAGGAGAGATCACATTTGAAAGATTGTGGATAATTAAAATAAAAAACGTTCATGTTGACTATGTTGAACGCATCTTCCTAATCGAACTTGAAATAAAGGATACATCATACACACTTAAGTCTGCCTCATATCTTGACTTACATCAAGACCTTGACAATGAGGGTCGGTTGAGTACAAAACTTTACGACAAAGGAGATTATTTCCGCTAACCAATTGTGAAAGAGATGCAGAGATTAAAAAAGGACATTCAAACTCATAAATAAAAGATAACTGACACCGCCATAGCTAAAAAAGATAAAAAGACCAACAGACAAACAAGAGTACACAAATCAAAACATAGAAAAGTTAAGACTGAGCAACTCTACCCTTACCAAAAACTGGGGAGATCCGAGGTGCTCCGAAAAGGTAGGCAAATCCTGCTCCATATGTGGCAACCGTCGTGTTGCTTATGTTAGTACAAACCCGCAAATAACTCTAATTCGGTAGGTTACATTCGGAAAAAGGGGACGGGATTGTTGTAATTACAATTGGAACATATCCGCTATCATCTGTGTAAATTTTACCTTCTTAATTTGTAATTATATCTTTAAAATAAAGCAATTACAATATACATTATAATCCGAATACAATTGATATCCTGAATTAAAATAAAATAAGCTTAGAAACATGTATTAACGAATATTGTTTTGAATTCCTATACAAAACAACAAACGTAATGAATATATCAAATCAGTAATGTCTTTTAAAAACAACAATAGAACTAAAAATCAACAGAGGATTATTTTTTACGTATTCATAGTTTACGTTCTTATGTATAGTATATATGTCATACTGGCATACTGTAAGGATTTGGACACGATCTGACCAATTTTGAACGTTATGCTTTTATGCTTGATCTGATTTCGTCTAATAACGTCTTCACAGATCTGAATCGTACGCTAGAACCTTTCGTCTTGTATATCTTTACATAAATGAACGGATTGAATTGCCCGCAGCTACTAAAAATCTGCACGGCGTCTAAAAGCCTGAAAGAGTTGTAACGTTTTTTCAGTAACGGGAGAAAAAACTTGATTAAGGCTTGATGACCGTTACAAACGGTAATCCTGCTACTAGTGAAAGTATGAAAGTATAATGTGAATTCGAGGCAGACAATTTTTGCTATACTTCAATTCATGAATTATTGGATCAAGTTACTTAAGACCAATTGTTATGCATTTTCATCGCTATATTAAAATATTATGATTATGTAATTTTTATTCTTTTTAATTATAATAATAATAATTTTGTCATACAAAAATATTGTTTGAACTAAGCACCCGGAAAGAATTCATTTTATACATTTCATGTTTCTGCATGTTTTGGCACCAATAGTTTTTACGAGGTGTAGTTACAATTCAATGCTAACTTGAGGTCCTCATTGTATAGTTGTATCGTACACGGGACAAGTATGCATTTAAAACTAAAAACTATAGAAATATAAGGACAATCAAAAAGCTTGATTTGACGAAAAACTGTATTATATGCAATCTTTATACTATTTCAATAGAATTGTGTCCCAATGACGTCTTCTAAACATGTGATTTTAGTTACACAGTGTGCTATTGGTCTTATGCGGGGTCAATTGATTTCATATGAAGTGAGAGCAAAGCGCGAACCCAAAAAGGAATTTACTAACCCCGTATATATATCGTTTATCATACTGACTCAATATGCATACGATGTACCTACATTGTATAGTAGCATGATCTCATTTTTTATTGTGTAGGTATACACCAATTTTAATTCATAAATACAGAGTTTATAAGCTAAAGGCCTAAACATCATATACAAGAGAAATAAAACACATGTAAAAGTATATCGCTTAATATTTAATGTTAAACGAACAAATGATAAACGATTGACGAATATATCCTAAATAATTGACAAAGGATGCAACGACACGGTAAGGGCTTCCGGATATGAACACATTAGTCAGAATACAAACAAAACATTTATACATACTTTTGAAATAATCCATATTGTCCACTAAAGTTTTCTATCAATCTAATGATCAAATGCAAGATCAACTATTCAAACGAATGAAACGTTGATCAAGTCCTTTCAACTAAAGCATATTTTATTAGTTTGTTTATCTTTTTATTACAGGGATGTAAGTTGTTCGTTTGCTAATAACATTTGATAGTTTCTTTTGTTTCTTATTATTTTCGTATACAATGTACCATGTTTAAAACGATGTGCAGAATAATCAAAGCATGTATGTAAAGGATGTAAATATGTTTTGCTGCGGTTTATTCATCTGCTCTTTTTGTATGCATGCTAACACAACGTTTCCTCTATTTTAGCTTATAAATGTCAATAGAAAAACTTGTGTTTTGTCTCGAGTAAACATGAAAATGTGCGTTTTCTGTATTAGTTAAACACAACTTCACTCTTTGTACTAAGCGCGAGTTAACGCCGAAATTCATGATATCATGGTAACATTCACACATCATTTTAAATTAATTGTTGTTATAAGGTTCTTCTTTTCTGTTTATTGGATGAAAATACTATGAAAATATTGTTGTTTAGTACACTTGAATCAAATGTAAAATTCAAAGTTTTGTTTTTTTCAAAAAAGGTAGACTTAGTGTTTTTCATAGTTAACTATTTAAAAATTTCATGATGGAAAACAAAATACCATTGTCATCCCTTCCCTAGTAGTTCACGCTTTTGTAAGTTAAAGAACATGAGGAATATTGATATGACTATATAGTTAGAAAATTAAGTTGTGAACTTACTTGTGCATGCTGTGTAACTGACAACAAATCCGTAAGAAGTATCATCAGGACTACCTTGTGTTGGTGGTTGACATTTATCTGTGAACATTATTCAAATAATTTAAGTAGAAAAAAATCTTAATCAACGACATAAAAGACAACATATCTTTTTGTTTTTATCAACTCATAATTCAATAATATATATATAATGTGAAATGTATGCTTTTAAATACAAGTTTTTAACACGTGTACTTTTATTCTTTCGATACATGTAAACTCAACTTTAAGATACGCAGCAGATATATGTCGCTTAAAGTTATGTAGCTAATGGGTACATAGCAACTGCGATGGCATTTCTACTTAAACCTATTTTACATCATATCCTAAAATAATTGCAATTTATTTTTGTTGGTCTGTTAAGATCTATCTTTTGAATATGAGCATAGATGTAACATTAATAGTGTTTCCTGCAGCTTTTAAAAAGGGCAGGGTAATTTTTTACTCAGAGGACACTTTACGGCGACAAATTTAGAGCACCCTTTTTAGTGATAAACAGGCACTTTCTACAACATGGATTCATTTTAAAACTATTAGTTTAATACAATAAAAAGAACGTATACATCAGTAATCAATCATTAAAACAAGTTGTTAAACAAGAAAATATGTTTTAGAATATATATGAAATATTTAAAACATTGACACAATAACAACAAAACCAGATCTTTACAAATGTTAATACACAAAAAAGAACAATGTCATAAAAAAAAATATTGATTTGGTCATATGATATTTCATTGACATTAACAAATCCTCCTTTTTCACCTAAAAACAGTTCGACACATTCCATGATATCCACAGCATCTATAAATTTGTATTTGATAACACGAAAACAATATTGTTTACAGTTGACACATGCAGTCTGTTTCAGCGTTGTGAAACTGACAGTTGAAACTTTGAAAATATACGTACCATTGGTGCAGTTGACATACTCAAGGTCTTAAACTGAGAGTAAAAAGTAAAAGTTTTGAGAAGTATCACCTAACATATGTGATATTTTGAAAATTTTGAAACCATATAGCTTGCAGAGCATTTTTCTCTTTCTTCTTAAAAAAAATGTTAAATTTCATTCCACTCTAGTAATTTTTGCTTTTCTTTACCCAACAGAACCTGTAGGTCCATCACTAGCAATTAATGTCATGTTTTATAATTTCAAACCAGCCCTGTCATTCCAGTATGTCTCAGACATATAGTTGTCTCACTGTTTGAAGAGACTTTCCATGAGATAACCACTGCGTTTTAAGAGAATCAAGACCTTATAGGGATCGTTTTGCGGAGTTTTTAGTTTTCTTTGTTATGTTATATGTACTATTGTTTGTCTGTTGGTCTTTTTCTTTTTCAGCCATGACTTTCTTAGTTTATTTCTGACTTATGAGTTGGTATCTTTTGCCTCTCTTTTAAAGAGAGTTAAACAAGTGAACAGATACCACAGGTTTTCTTGTATGAAATTAAGCTTTCTTATAGGCCAATTACCTTTGATGAGTTTTATCAACAGTCTGTCCTGCCATTCAGAGTTTGCAATATGCCCTTGCATCAGTGGGCTTCTGTTATTTTGTTTTTATAGAATGTGACCTACCGAATTAGACTATTTACCGGATTTGTAATAACATAAGCAACACGACGGCTGCCACATGTGGAGCAGGATCTGCTTACCCTTCCGGAGCACCTGAGATCACCCCCAGTTTTTGGTGGGGTTCGTGTTGCTTAGTCTTTAGTTTTCTATGTTGTGTCATCTGTACTGTTATTTGTCTGTTTGTCTTTTTATTTTTGGCCATGGCGTTGTCAGTTTGTTTCGATCTGTGAGTTTGACTGTCCCTCTGGTATCTTTCGTCCCTCTTTTATAACCACTAGGTCGATGTTTCTGCTGATGGACATTTTGTCCCCGAGAACATCATCCGCCCAGTAGCACAATTGCATGAATTTACGAAGATCTAACAGGATACTGGCTCGGATGTCGCCCAGTATAAAAAGTTCTTAAACAGACGTCACTATGGACACGGTGTGGTCTGATGATGCAGGTGTCCCCTAATCACCAGACATGACAAATATCCCTAACATGACTCATTCAGATCATCATACTAGTGACAATAGCAATAGTACACATACACAGCCATGTTCAGTTCTCCTTAAAGACATTTTGGATTTTGATGACTCTGAACAACACTGTCTCATTTCTAAATCTGGAACTAATGGCTGCAAAACTTGTGAAATTTTAATAACAGATGCTCAATTCACTAGCAATTTAACTTACAAGTTTTATTTTACTAGAAGTAACGATGATTTGAATTGTAAATCTATAAATGTCGTCTACGGATAAGAGTGTAACGTTTGCGGATTGGTTTACGTCGGTGAAACGAAAGGAAGGCTAAACAAACGTATGTGCGGCCATAGATCAGATATCAACCTCAATGCAAACGACATTCTGTACCAGCATTTTAATCAGCCTGATCATTCCATCGTTTCTATGACAGTTCGTATTGTCGAAAAAATATACCACAAGACTAACAATCCTCAACTTGCAACGCCTCTCAGTAGACAAAAAGAGGACTACTGGATTCGACAATTGGGAACTGCGACACCATATGGTTGCAATGACAAAATTGATGGTATAGGTATTCTATCTAGTCCTTCCTCTAGCTCGGTGAATGTGCTGAATATTATTTTAAAGATCAGTCTGTACCAATAATTTCTTATACCTATACCAAACCAATTGCAACTAAAATTTTCAATTACAAACACGTTTAGCAGGATCTCAACATTGACGACTTCAAGTCTAAACCTCCTGATTGCACCTGTGCTAGTTCCCAATTCACATATAATCCGGCTGGCCACGTTATTACCGGAGACCTCAACATTGTCAAAAACACTTCCCTGCGAAATATGTTATCCAAAGGTCCGAAATATCGTGAGCCTAACTCCATCAATTGGAAATACAACTTCAAAATACTGATGGATTCAGTCGAGAATTATGCCAGGCAATGGGCTAAACGCAAGAAAGAAGACGTAAATACTCTTTCCGAATGGATTAAGGCTGTGAGGTCGTTGATACAAATCCGAATTAAGAAACTAAATGGGCCTATCAATACCCACGATACGTCAATTTTTAAAGACCCAAATGTTGCAAAACACTTGTCCTTTCTCCATGACAAATATGTTGTTGTCCCCGCAGATAAAGCCCCAAACAGCATCGTTTTTGTGTGTAAATATCATTACATAAACCGCTTGATAAATGAATTAGGTAATGACAATTCACTTGGAAACTCAACATATACCCTCACGACACTTACCAAAGAGGAAATCCTGGATAAACATAGGTCTGTTCTATGTTCCTTTGGAATTTCAACCAAAGATGAAGAACTGGATCTTCCATCACTGTATTTAATACCTAAACTACATAAGTGTCCATACAAACAACGGTATATTGCTGGGTCTTCCAAGTGCTCCACGAAACCTCTTTCTAAATTATTAACATCTATTTTATCAGCAATCAAAGCCGGGCTCCAAAGTTATTGTGAAACTGCCCATTCTAGAGGTGGCGTGAATCAGATGTGGATACTAAAAAGATCCAAAGATCTTTTAGAGTACATACAATCTAAGGGACCGGTCAAAATTTCTTGATGCATGGGACCGGTGCAAAAAGAAAATTATCTGAAATAATTCTCTTGATCCCATGGTTACTGGCAGAATAAAAATATGCTTGTCCCATGCACTTTATCTAGTAAAAAAGTGTGTGTCCCATGTTAAAGCACAAAAACATGATCAAAGTTGTGGCTACATTTCATACTACAATGTATTTGGATAGCTGAAAAATAATGCTACTATGTGTAAACTGTATCTATATTGCTGTTATAAAGTAAACAAAACAATACATAAGCATATTTTATTGCCAACACAGGAGCCCAAACAGATGACAATATGTTATTGACTATAATAAATGATACATGCAATATTAAACAATTAACGTGTATGAAGTGTATGGTAAAATACATTTTTTCAAAAAAATTGCAGCTTAATTTAGAATCTGACTATTCTAAATTAACAGTGGGTAGGTAAATTTTCCAAAAAAAAATTACAAAAATATGATTTTTTTTCTGCTTAGAATAAAAAAATCTCCATTATTTGAATAGTCATACCAGAAGAACTGAACATCTCGAGACAGTGAAATTTTCAAATTTAAAACGAGAGGAATGTGAAAATAGCATCAAAATTAAAGAAGTGAACATCTCCAACTTCCACTCACAACAATGTTGTATTTTAAACATTTTTTTTAAAATGGGAAAAAAGTAAAATTTACTATCTCAACATATATGCAGTTTGATTGATTATATATTTATATCTGGGCCATTCAGAGCTTGTTGGGTGTGGGTTCCAGATTTGTTGTGACCTTTGAATGAATATTCCAATCATTTCTTTTTGGTAGTATGCTACTGTATTTGTTAAATTTCCACAAACATTCTTTTTCTATAGCCAGTATGTATTATAAAAAAAAGAGTTTTCATTCTACAATGTCTGTTGAATTTGCATAATCATGATAATAACATTTATAATTAAGGTAGTTCAGGGGTTCATCCGAATGAAAATTGAGTAATATTAAATGCTATATACTTAAATATATAGTGTACTGTAAATCTTATAACGCAACTGAATTAAAAATACAAACTATTACAGATATTTAAAGCCGATATTTTATATACTGAATGATTTTATCCGAGTTCATTTTAATACGGATATTCGGATTTTACCGGATTGGTTAAGTTTTAGTCATTCATACATAACTTCCGGTAAATATGATGGGCATAGACAGAGGAAAGTGCCGAGTCGAAGAATGCGACTTCACAGAATTTGTGGCATCAGATGCCATAAGTTGTGGATACTGTGGTGATCCAGCAAAACACCAAAACTTACAACAACACGTATCTAGCAGTAGCTCTACCCAAAATGTCACTCTCAGCTCTAATATCGGTAAGTACAAAAATGTACATGTAACTTTAGTAATTTTACATGTATATACAATTCCCTGGAACTTTTCCATATCAGCCCTAGTATCATTCAAAATTTCAACCAAGAGCTTTTAATACCAGACAATATATATACTTGTGCTCCACCCCCTTTCATAATTTTAAACTGTTAAAAGCATGTATTATTTAATATGGCCTCAAATTGGCGGCGACAGAGCCCTATAATAATCAGTTCATCTGTCAATCAGAGATTCCTCAGTCATACGATAACTTTTTAAATTTGCTGTGACTGATCATGCTGATAGAAATGAAATATATAGACAACATTAAGCTAGTGATTGGATTCTATGCACTACATATTCAAATTTTTTTATCTTCTTCGTTATCATCCTTTTACACATGGTAGAGCATTAAACTCACTACAAAATTCCCTGTCACTGCTAAGTCTCAAACCTGGGACTTCTTGGTGACTAGCTACCGAGTGAGCAAAAGAAGTACTCCGTTAGCCTGTCGATTTGAACTGGCTATATATCAACCACTTAATACAAATCAGGTAGGCTGTCCCGCAACACACATAATAGCCAATATCTTTACTCAACGCCAATTTAATAAATTCAGTATGATAACCAGATTGATTTGAAAGTTCATTTTTTAATCTATAGTATGTAAATGTGCATTTTAATAATAATTTGATGTGTTTTAATACATTGGCTTAAATAACAAATGTATATTTTGATATTTACTACTTTTAGTTGAGGCTAAACAGTCTGGTGGAGCAACAAAGTTAAGTACAACTATCGAGCCATGGATGAAAAAAAAATTTGGCTATATCTCTGATCCGAAAAGAAAAACTGGACAATTTTACAATACCGTTTTGAAGTCGTTGTACGAATCTTTTTGGCCATATTGTAGTAATACATGTATCACCATTTTTCACAACACATTTATTGTTGAAAGGAACCGACAATTAAAATACAGTTCAAACTTTGGAAATTTTCAGTCAAAATTGGCATATTTCAAAAGTGAAAATGAAGCATGTGCAGGGAAATACTTAAAGGAGGATTACTTTCCCTTACCACATGATGTACATGTAGATAATTTATAAAGATAAATCGACAATGCCTCAACACTAGAACAAAAATTTGAAACTAAAATAGAAAAAATAAGTAAAGATGATGATTCATTGTTTTGTCAGAATGGAAGACTAAAATCAGGAAGGCAAAGTCAACACAATTTCAACAAAGACACAATACACAAGATGAACATTTTCATTGCAGATGAGATAAAGCCGTTTAATAAGACACTTGTTAAACTAAAAGAAAAGTGTAAAGTAACTAGTTGGAACAAGAGAGGAAAAAAAAAAGAACTGACAAACAAAGAAAACGAGAGAACAAGTGGAAAGTTGAAGCAAGAACAAAGCGCAGAAAGTTAAATAGATGCAAAAAGATCTATGAACTATTTGGTGGTCATCTCATGTCAGAATGTTTCACTCCTGAAATGGGGGCGTATCAGATTACCAAAATAGAAGATACATATACATTTATCGAAAACATTTTTTCAGATACCCTTAGTGAATTTGACAAGTGTTGTTTGGCCGACATGGTGAAAGAGGGTTGTTTCCGAGAGCTGGCCCTTGAATTTATTGAACAGTATTTGTACCAATAGTCCAATATTATAATGTGACACAGTTTAGTGAAAATTGTTATTGTTTATATGAGTTTACTTTATACATGTATCTAGTCAGTCTACTTTCAAATTATTTTTACCTCATCTTCATATTTTATTGATGGTTAAGCCTTTTGTTATTATTATTAATTTGATGGTTAAGCTTTTTGTTATTTTTATTTTTTTCTCTGTTCTTTTACATAATACATTTTACACATAAGTGCTTGTAGGATTTCAGATTGTGCCAATAGATTTATCATATTTTGTTGATTTTATTTTACATCATACATTGTTCTCGCTATTCTGTCTTCCCATAAAACGGAGTTATCTCTCATTTGCAGAGTTATCTACGCTTTAGAGAAGGAATTTTAATATATATTACATGTACAAAAATTTTGGCTTTTCTGCAAATATTTTTTTATATTAAACACACAAATATCATCATGATCCTGGTCTCAGATAAAAAAAAAAACATTTTTCTGTGACATGACATAAGATTTGTTGTTCTGATGGGATCATTAGGTTTCCCAATTAATTAATTAGTAAAAAATAAAAGTGATGTTTAATAGAAAAATACCTTCTGTCAGGAAAGACAACTCTGCTTTATGGGAGGACAGAATTATATTTGACAATCATGCTTTTTTGTGCAGAAACACTATCCATGAATTCTTTTTTTTTACATTTGTTAAACAGTTATACATGTAAAAAAATCTAATCAAATTTTTACATATTTTTTTTAATTCTATATCAAAGCAAGGATTTGTATAGATTTTCTCACTATACAAATCCTTGATCAAAGTATTTTTTCATGTTTATTCTGTTCCAAAGTTTTTTTTTTGCCTTCACTGTTCTTTAAATCTTGAAATTGAATTTGCTATGTTATAACTGTTAAATTCACATTGCTAGATGTTCATGATGTTATTTTTGTTTGTTATAGATTTATCAAATACATTTTTTTTCATATACAGACATTGTTTCAAAAAGTTCATGTCCCATGCTTGCCAATAATGAAAAAACATTGAGTCCCATTCCTGTTAACACTGCAAAAAGTGCTTGTCCCATTACAGTTTGCACCGGTCCCATGCATCAAGAAATTTTGACCGGTCCCTAAGACTCTCTCATCTAGCAATAGTATTAAAACATTTGACTTTTCTACACTTTACACAAGTATTCCCCATTCCAAACTAAAAGACAAATTGAAAGAGTAGGTATTACTTTGTTTCATTAAAACGAATGGCGAACGTAGATACAAGTATCTTGTCCTGGGGAGGGATTAATCCTACTTTGTAAAAGATTCAAACAAAAAATTCTCTGAAACTGACATTATCAAGATGCTTGATTTCTTGATTGACAACATATTTGTTACGTTTGGAGGACGTGTTTTCAACAGACTGTCGGCATTCCAATGGGAACCAATTGTGCCCCTCTTCTTGCCGACTTGTTTCTTTATTATTATGAGGCGGACTTCATACAGGAACTTCTTAG
Organism: Mytilus californianus; assembly: GCF_021869535.1. Lineage (NCBI taxonomy): Eukaryota > Metazoa > Mollusca > Bivalvia > Mytilida > Mytilidae > Mytilus > Mytilus californianus. Next base: position 79,831,763 of record NW_026262582.1, read on the forward strand.
GAAGAAAGATAAGAAGTTAGCAATATCTTTTAACTTTACGTTCCGCTATATAGTTGATATTCTCTCACTAAATAATACAAAATTTGGTGCCTATGTTGAACTAATCTATTCCATCGAACTAGAGATAAAGGATACTACAGCTACAGTTAAGTCTGCCTCATATCGTGTATTACCCTTCCGGAGCACCTGAGATCACACCCAGTTTTTGGTGGGGTTCGTATTGCTTAGTCTTTAGTTTTCTATGTTGTGTCATCTGTACTATTATTGTCTGTTTGTCTTTTTATTTTTGGCCATGGCGTTGTCAGTTTGTTTTCGATCTGTGCGTTTGACTGTCCCTCTGGTATCTTTCGTCCCTCTTTTTCTGCTTTTGATTACAGAGTAATACCTCAGCACATACGTTCTTTGTTTAAGGGCATACGATAGAGTAACAGGGTTCGATAAAAACGTAGTTTATCAGAAAGTTGTAATTTTGCGATGTTTCTAATAAAACGATATTTTTTTGCGACGTCGCTTTAGATGTAGTCACATTAGGTGAAAATCCACTGACGTCATAAATCCGGATGCACGAATTTTGAAAAAAGTACCTGCTAAGAAAATCGGCATATCAAGAAAATTGTTATATTTATTCATTAATAATGAAGTCAACAGTATTAACTTGAAATGTGAACAAAAATAAAATCCACATTTATAATTAAAATGTGTATTTGTTTTATTTCATATAAGAAATGAATAAAAGATATGTAAATGATAATAGGTCGACGAGACAGAAAACCCAACTCCACAAAAAACCCAACAAGTAATTTAGATATCAACGTACTTTCTTGATCAAAATATAGTATCTACACCATTGGCAAAAAGTCTAAATCGTATGGAGAATTGTACGACTACACACTGTATCAACACAATGACAAAATAACATAATAAATAAAGACAACGCCTCATACTGTTCCTGACTTTGAAAGGGTACATTAAAAAGTTTGACGGCATATTTTGACATTCAATTTAACCCAGTTAAATATATATGTGTACGAAGAAGGACTGTCAGTTGAAAAGACACAGTTATAAGCCCCGTATCTTAGGCCATTTTAAAAAACACACCCGTTCATGAGCTTAGCATATCCCCTATGTACATATTAAGAGAAAAAATCGAAGTATCGGCACACAGGAATTAGGTATCTGACAGACCAGAAAAATTTTCACACTTTGCAACTCATTGATGTTAAGCTGCTGACCAAATACGAAGTCTTTCTGTAAGGTATTTTTTTTCATATTAGAAATACAATATGTGTTGGACCACCGAACGGTCGGACAACGATGTGGTTGTACCTACCTTTAGATTGAAGGTATAGTATAGACAAGTAAGTCAAAAATTATATTAGCATAGTAAGAAAATACCCCGAAGACAACTTATCTATTGATACAAAATCATCCAATGTCATGCTCTAATATCGACTGCTGTACTTACTATGAAATGTTATACAACACCGAAATGGACAATATTAAGACCATTACGAAATGAATTTGCTCGAAAAAACTCTAAATATTCACTTTGTAAACATGTTCAGAGAAGTTTCAAAGCTGACCCGAGTTAATGTGGGTATGGTTTTGTGTTCATGTAATGCCTATGGAGTAGTTTTCTTGTTTGAATAGTTTCACATTTTCATGTCGGAACTTTTTAAAGCTGACTATACGGTGTGGTTTTTATTTTGTGTTGAATTCCGTACGGTGACCTTCTAATTGCGTTTATCTTCGTCATTTGCAATATGGTTGATAGCTTTCTGACTGGCAATCATACCAAATGTCCCTGTTTTTACTTTTTACTTTATAATTGTTTTACATTTTGTCATGTCGGGGCTTTTAAATAATTAAAACTATGCTCAAACTGTGTTATCTACATCAATTGTAGGACTAATGTCGGACAGAGATGCAAAATAATCTTTTATTAGATTTATCTTTTTTTTTTGTTTCCGAACATTTCTTTTCTAAAAGTTATTTACTAGTATACTTTGTCTGTCCAAGTTTCCTAACAATTCATAAAGGTTTGGCAAATATTTTGTACTATGTTACGAGTAACTAGCTTTATAAATTTTGATGATTAATATCATTGCTTTCGACAAAAAACCTTGGCTATACTACAGAACTTGACAGCATAGTCGTGAACGGCGGGGAGGATTTCACGACGTTCTTGCAATTAAAACTTATTTTTATGTAGTTTAGCGCCTTATTTGCAAACAAGACGTGTGCCATTAAAAAACAAGGTGTATTGCTTTTATTGAAAAACCAAGCACATGGACCTAAAGTTTTTTGTTTTGCAATCAATCAAGTAATGTCTAAAGATCGCTCCGCCAAAATTTAAAGAAAAAATAATCGATCGAATTTTGTCTGCACTTCTTAATAGACGCAAAAATAATGTCAATTTCTTTATTCAACTAATAGTAATAAAAATTCGGAAAATAATTATTTGGTTTCATCTTTAATTTGTGACAGCATGCTGATACCATGGATCAAGGGTACATTTTACAAACAACCCGATAAAGTTATGACTGTTCGCTTAAAAGTAATGTTACTTTCCTTGAAAGTCCATATTTATAAAATTTCAGAGGTTTTCTCTCAAATATATTTTTCTTTGCATATTTCAAACGTACATATCAAAATTAACCTTTTACTAAAATGTCAAGAAAAAATCAAAGAGGGATCTCTACTGTATCGTATGCCCTTAAATCATATAAGAGGATGCGTAAATCAGATGTTGGTAATGTTCCATCTGTGTAAGAATGATTGCTAGTAGGGTGCCCATTCAATGAATTTGATCGATTTGGGTTAACGGAATAACACACGGCTGTATTTGATATCATTAGAAAGAGGAGAACAAGCCTCATCGAAATATTGATGTCGTCGTTGTCTACAGTGGTCACGATTTTCTTAAACTTGGGTCAAAGGTCAAAACTAAAATTTCAAGGAAAACGCAGAGTCACGTTTAGACAGCTGGCCGCCACTACATATATGCGTTTATAGAAAAATAAATTAAAATAATTCCAAGGATTATAACTATAGTTTCTATTTTTAGGACTAATTTGATATTTATGTTGCCAAATATGGTTCGAGATTGACATTTGTACTTATAGGGTGCACATTTACAATTCTCATTCAGCTGTCAAATAAAAGTGACCTTGACCTATTAAAATTTCCAAATTCGGAATTTTTACATAAGATTCGTTACAAGTGATCTCTAGAGATGTTTTTTTAGATATTAACATTTTAAAGTTGCCCTCCCAAAATGTTATTTTTCCGTCTGTTGATAGGAGGTGTTCGTAATGATTTTCTCGGTAAATATCCAATTTTAAACCATTGTGGTGACGTCAGCCTACTCATTTACCGTGGATTCTTTTTCTAGAATCAACGCTACCTAAATCTGCCGCTGAAATTGACCCACCAAATTATATTCAATTGTTTCCTTTGAGTGCCTAATTTCATAAAGTTTGAATTGGCTAATTTACTAATTTCTGTTCACTAATGGATTTAATTTAAAAACTTACCTTTAATTTTTGTATTTTTTATATGCTTTCAATGGGACTCGAACCATTCCTTGAAATCAGTTATGTGTGACTGATATCAACACATCGACGAAACCTCTCGGCTACCAATGGGTTACACTATAGATGTCTATTTTACATATTTAAATGAACATCTGATATACATCGGTTCATCGGACACACAGGGCTTGTACCTTTATATAAACACAATAGGCAGTCGTATAGTATGCGTTGGTAGCCGAGAGGTTATCATGGTTAAAATCAATGCGTTAAAGATAGGGATTTGTCGGTTTAGGTTCGAATGCCTGTATTCTCTCTGTTGTTCCAATTCTTAAGTTATCCGGTTTTTTTTTTCTAATTGTGCATGTTATAGTGGATATTTTTGTAATAATAACGAGTTTTACCGTTTTTTTTTTAATTATTATTGGCTATTTCACATGTTTGAAACAAAAATGATAACATTCTATTTGTGAATTTTTGCTTTATAAATATAGTATGATTTCATTTGTTTTACTACATAATTTTACAAAGGTTTGTTTGCAAATTCCCATGCGAGAAAATCGTGATGTACCTAGAGTGCTAGAAAAATTTCGATAACATACTTATTATATATACTTTATATATGCTTTTTGGTCGGGTTGTTGTCTCTTTGACACGTTCCCCATTTCCATTTTCAATTTTATTAGAAATAATTTCGAATATGTCTTATTTTGTATAAACAGATAATATTCATATGCCTGGTAATATAAAGATATTTAAAGGTAGAAGTGTTATATTTGTATTTTGTTAACCAATTAATTGTGATCTGAGATTTATCAATGCATCGTTGGACATGATAGCATGGTTATTTAAACTCACTCACAATACCTTCTAATTAAGAAAAGGCTTTAATTTTTAAAAGAAATTAACACAATAGTTTAAGTTATAGATACAATGGATAAGCGTAGATTCATGAAAAACAAACCATTCGCCCTCCGGGCTCATGGTTTCTTTTTCAAGAATCCACGCTTATCCATTGTATCTATATAACTTATTTTGGTGAGTGTGGAAGCACATAAAATTGTACTTCGTTCCAAAACTGGTGTAATATTTACGCAGAATGGATTGAATTAGCAGGTCGGAGTATGTCTTTGCTTTATAGAAATAAAAAAGACTGCAAACGGTGAAAAAGGGGGAGGGTTTCTGTTAAGGTATATATGAAAACAAAATGACAATTAGAAACAGATTAATCACTACATACTACACACTTATATACCTTATTGAGCATAAATTGGCCTACAATTGACATGAATTTAAAGAATATCTACAAAAAGAGGGTTGTAAACAACATCAATCTAATAAAATATAGATCTCTGATTTCAATATCCTCATATGAGCTAATATATACGAGCACACGAGTTAACATAAATCAGAATTTTAATCAGATTGAAACGACATAAAAAAATTGCCGAAGCTAGCAGTAGCTATTACGTTTCATTATCTACTGTTTAGTAGAAAGCCCACCGACCAGGTTTAGGTAAGAGAGCTAATTTCAGTTGTTCTTTTTTAAATCGCATTCGAAGCAAGTCGCAGAATACGAGGCATACAGCATACAATCTAATGGTGGCGGCTGCAACACCGTAAGCTAATTGTATATCTTTATATTTCAGAGGGTAGATGAATCGGATGATTCATACTTTGTATATAGATCCATTGTGTTACAAAGTTCCCTTCTGTCATATAATCATTGTCCTTGACCTCATTTTCATGGTTTAGTGACTGCTAAAAAACTGTATAGCCTTTTTTCGTCATGTGAATGTCTCACTTGTGAGTTTGAATGTCCCTTTGGTATCCTTCGCATCTAAGATAACTATATTTGGTTACTAATATATGGTATCCTTGCAAGGTCTAAATGTCGGTCATGCATGGTTCACCTGACCTCTACCTCATTTCATGGATCAGTGAACAAGGTTAAGTTTCAGTGGTTAAGTCCTTATCTCAGATACTATAAGTAGTGGGTCAAATATATTTGGTGTATGGAATGGTAGCAAAGTGTACATGTCTTTGTGGCAGAGTTCATCTGACCTTACCTCATTTACATGGAACATTGATAAATAAATGTTAATTTAATGTAATACTTGTATAATATAAAAATAAGGAGATGTGGAAGTAAGCAGTTATAGGCAACCGTACGGCCTTCAACAATGAGAAAAACACATACCGCATGGTCGGCTATAAAAGGCCCGGGTATAAAAAATTGAAACAATTCACCTGAGAAAACCAACGGCCTAACTTATAACGAAACAATTTACCCACAAAAATCAGACATGCACCAACGAAAACCACTCAAATACCGGATCGATCGTGACTTGGGACAGGCATATAAAGAATGTATAATCCTTTTCTCTAAGAATTTCGACATAATTCAGTCAGTTAGTAAAACATGCTGTACCAATAGATCCTAGTTTTTACGGTAATTATGTTTATGATCATACTTTTCTCAGACTATTAATTGATGACGTCCTTTCATTAGCTTTCAGTAAGGGGACGACCATTTGATTTCGAAGGTAGGAAGATTTTGAAAATCAATAATTTGGACTGGAATGAACTGAAAATAGATGACTTTGTACAAGACCGGATGAAAATGAATACTCTGCAATATGAAATAAACGGAAAGTTGAGGATATAAATGTGTAATAAATTTTCGAGCAGCAAAGCCGCGGAAAAAAATAAGCATGCGTAGCAACAAATGAAAAAAAAAGGTCAATCCGGAAAACAAATTTCCTGCTGCCAGCTTCACACATATAGGTCATTGGCTTCAGCATGTTCAGTGGTTTGCTGGGACAAACCTATTGCCAATTCAGCTTTGAAATTATTTCAGTTGTGTCTGCTGGTGTATAATTTAAAGCACGATTTTTTGTTGTCGTTCACACTTAGGGGGATTTAGGTCGAAAACATCATGCAAGACCATAACGTAGGCTTGATGTGCCATATTCCGGGTGTGAAACGAAACCGACCGATTTGATTCTTATACTACAATTATAACAACAATAGCTATTCAATAAAGAGTTTAAAGTATTGAAAAACAGACACAAAATATATTTCTCAGAAGAAAATAACAATTTACAAAGTTAGTTGGCTATTCAAAACAAATAAATCAACCACGCAACAAGCAAACATGAGCAATGTATTGAGTGACCACTGTACTTGTAATGACCTAATAGTGTAAGCAACAAAATGATGAATGTCACGGGATAATCCGTATTTAATCAATGTCAAAATGTTGACTTAATTAATGTTTTTAATTGCTAATTTCTTAAAAACTACTTTCATTTCACACATGAAATTTGGCACACACATGCACCGTGTCTTATTGCTTTAATCAGAGTAAAAAAATATCGTGATGATATACGTTATAATTTTGCTTTCGATGAAAATGTGGTAAATTTCGGGTAAAATTTTAGTCTTACAAATGCTGAAATAATTATACTAAAATCACTTAAATACTTTCCACTTTTGTTATATGATATATTTAATGTATACACTATATTATAAGTACTATTTAAACCACCAACAAAGAGCGTAATAATTTTATTTTTATGTTAAAGATTCCACGTACAATACGATATCTGGGGTTACCCTGTAAAAACACGAAATTGAGAAAATCGTGACCATGGGAACTTACGACGACAATAACTTAAACTCGTTAACTAGAGGACTTTTTGGACATTGGGTACCCTACTATGTTACATTAAGTCCACACGATAAAATCTATTGTAACAGTTACATCTGCTTGTCAACAGATTCGTCTAGATTCGTAGTTCGAAAACCTCGAAATGTTCTTTTTTTAACCAAGAAAAAATATCCCTGGTGAATTTCACCTTTGACCTTGAATCGTACTGTAAAATCGTTATAGGTAGAAGCAATAACTGGCAACATCTGTTAGTGCATTTTTTACATGGGGTGCATATTATTTAATGCTTCCAAATAAGGCTATTATCTACGAGTCAAAACATCAATGCTTTCTTTTGCAATAACTTGAACATTTCAAGTCTTACTGCCATTTGACTTGAACTGCTCATCTTCTATGAGTAACGATGTATTCAACAATGATCAGCCCAAAAGTCATTGAACTTCGACCTTTAACCTTTCTACTTCGAAAACCATCAAATTACAAGAAAACTGTATTGACAAAAACGATACATTGAATTACTGCGCTTTAGCAATTAGAGGCAAACGTCTGGTTTCCTAATTGATTAAAGAATAACCGTATGTTGAACGTTCTGTGGATTTTCCGTCGGACAAGTTAAATTTTAAGAAATATGGTTTTTTCAAATAATGTGCGTACACGTATATGTTGGGTCTCATTTTAATTTTTTTTTCCGGTGTTATAAATATGGTGAAAGACAAATAATTTTGACCATGTTTCTATTTAGAAATAAGAAATTATTTAAGATAAATGCTGACCATTGTACGATGCAAAATGATGTTTAATGTAAAATATTATAAGCTGAGAAATAAAGTGGAGACAAGAGATCGAAAACATTCGGGACAAACACTTAGTGTTTTACCATCAACAAGCAGACATAAAATGAAATGTTTGACAAATCTTCACTTTTGTCGTATACATTCTAAACGTACCTTTTCTGTCTTTACTTAAACGTCTCTTAATCGTACAAAAAAGTCCAAAAAGTATTGTCACACTTAGAACTGAACCTGGAACTAAAGGTTATGAAATAATAAGCATTTAAAAAAAATATTTGTTTTCAAAAAGCACGATTGTAATATAATAAAAAATACAACTGGTGTTTGGTTGCGAATAATATTCATAACAGAAAAAAAATTTAATCTACTTTTAAGAAGACTTAATAATGTTTAAGCTTGTTAAAGGCCATTATGTTGCATTCTTATTACCGTGAAGTTGTTTACAACTTATATAACCCAATAGTCTACAAAGCTGCGGAATCTTCTTTAAAGTATATGTTAAGATTTTTTTTCAGATGTCTATCAAATCAGATCATTACATCATGTTGTTTATAATCCGTTTGTAAACACACATACTCAGATAATACTCAGATTAAACAGTTCTCTGCATAATGAACATGGGCACCAAGTTTCATTTTGATGTGACTCAAAGTAACTTAAACCAAAAATTTAACCTCATACACGCTTTAACTGACATTTTATTGAAAAAAAATGATCATTGAAACCTTGGTCAAACCGTCGCCATTTTCATTTAATTTTTCATGTTGTAACCGTCGGTAATTCATAACTCTTTTGTATTCATTTTATATAAAATTGAGAATGGAAATGTTATTCGGTTCGTAGCAAGATGTATAATGGAAAAGGGGGGGGGGGGGGGGGTGCTAAAGGTGAATAGGACATGTATACATCAATATGCTCTTAAGTATTACACAAACTTAAGTGCATACTTTTTGGCAATTGTTTTTATATTCTAATTGTGAGAATTTTCAAATTATACGAATGTTAGCAGATCATGTGGTAAATATACTAAACTCGAAGGAAAATGTCAAAGATAGACAAAAATCTCAATATTATCAACAAACAAAACTATTGATAAATAATTAGACTTTCAAGATAATTTTGTAACGTATTAAGGGTCTAGGTGGAAGAGTTGTCTAAGTAGTTCAACTATAACGTTCACTCTGAGCCTTTCAAGACTGCTCGTGGCCGTATTTTGACCTAAATTGACCTGGATTCTCCATGATATATCACAGAGTTATAAAAGTGGCGTTAAACATCAGCAATAAATTAATCTCAATATAACGTAACTAACATCAAAAATCTTTTATGGAATACGAGATATATCCATTGAATAGTTCATTATTATATTTGTTTCATAATCTCATACATCTACGCCATATATAAATTCTTTAAATGATATTTACACATTTTGTCTCGTGCTATAGGCTGAGTCCATATAATTTTTTTTTTCATACATTTGTATACTTTTACATTTATGTCGTAACAATTGTCGTATATGAACTACTATATGTTATGTCTTTCAACCCCCATTGAATTGACTGGTATAGATAACAATTGTACTGCCTGATCCTCTCTCGTCACGAAGTAAAACCCTCGCTGAAGTGGTCGTCAGTTAGGATGTGCTGGATTATAAATATACGCAGCCATGTCCGCTTAATATGGAAAACTATGTCCCGTCACGCCGTGCATACGAATTGCACACTCTCTGCACGGATTAGATTCCTTGTTATTACATAATTATGGGTCTGTTGGTGGCATAATGCAAAGGAAAATAAATGCATTTATACTTGCCGACATAACTTGCAGAATTGACATTATTTTCCCGTCTGCATGAAATATTACCATTGTACAATTTCCTGCCAAGTAATATAATAGAATATTTTGAGGAATTTACGGGATTTTGCGTTGATATTTTTGTTTGTAATTTGCTGATGTTCCTATCAATGTGGTTTTTATGCATTGAAGTACAATGATCGACGATGCTAGGGACCGTCTTAAAATTGTAATAATCGAAAATATTTTTGTCAGAAACAAACATGTATAGGAACAGTTAAAAGGATAAATCGACAGGAACATCATTTTAAATAACTGAAAACATACAGCTACAGCGAAATGAATATTAGTTCGAGCTGTTATATAACAACTATTTAATTATACAAAGAGAGGGAAATTAGGGGCTGCCTTGGTAAATCATTTGCTTCGGTTTGATTGGGGACTTGTCATTTGTAACTGAAGAGTGAATAATAATAATAATAATAATAATAATAATAATATTAATAATAATAATAATAATAATAATAATAATAATAATGATAATAATGATAATAATAATAATAGTAATAATAATAATAATAATAATAAAGAATTGAGAAATGAGGAAGGGTGAATTTTCATGTCTTTGAAAGTGGGGACTTGAAATATTTTCTTTCATCAAGGTGGGAACTTGAAAAATTAGAGGAATTCCAATGTTTCCTTCCATCCACTTAAATGCTTAGAAATAAGAATCTCGTCACCTTAACAAAAAATTGAAAATGTGGATAACAGGAAAAGTGAATTATCATAGTTTTCTATAAAACCTAGAATTATAGAAATGTTTTTAATCAGAAAGAACCTAACAGGTATTGAGTACAGGGTTAAGGAATACCTTTAATATCTTTAAAAACGCGAACCTGACAGAGCGCATGGCAACTGGTGTATTTACATTGAAACTATGGATTCATACAATTACATTCATGTATTAAATTATTGTTTTCTCATTTCTGGACTGTTATTTGTTTTTAAATAATCGTAATGTATATACAAAAATGTCTACTCAATAAAGAGCACCGTCCTCCGCGAACAAATAGTGTATAACCACGTACAGGACTACATTACTGTCATTAGGTAGGGGATGATTGCTAGCTCAATCACTTATAAGTTTTTATGGTCAAATATTTGGATTGTTGGAAGCAAGGTGCTCGTTTAAGTTAAATTAAAATAAATTCAAATGTAGAAATGGTTTTATGCTCATTTCAGGAATTAAAAAATTAGTTACTTATGATCGTGACAAAATAACATGAACAACGTTACTGAAATGTATTCTGATCATCTAATGGAACTAAATTGTTTGTATATTTTCAAATATTCCTTCCTCAAGGGTGATATTCTGCTCTCGTCATACCACTTTTCGCACATCTTATGATTTTTTAATCAAGCCATGATTTGTTTACCTAGGGAAGCATGTGCATGCGTGTCATAAAATTGTAAAGAAAAATCAGTTTCACGATTGCTTCACATGTTAGAGTGAAAAATTTATAATGAGTTTGACAGACCCTTTGTATATTCAATCTTTTTTATGAACTTGTTTAATTTTACCACATCCAGCTCTCTAATTCTAATATGACCAATAACTCATAAGGACTTTGTAGAAAAAAATGATGATCAGTAACGGCAGGCAAATGAAAAAAAAAACAGATGCCGATAATACTTTTCAACTATCTAGAGAGTAACCGCTGACAATTGAATAAAATGTCACTATCATTTGACGATTCGGACAAAACAAGTTTTAAATATATTAAAAATATCAGTTTTGCAAATGAAATCAAAAGGAGTCTCTCATAAATTGCGAGACAAAAAACCTATATTATTTACAGAAATAGACATTGTGTTGAATCAATAAAAGTAACAAAAAAGTCGATGATTTAAGTTGAATTTTTGAACAGCATTATTGTTACATTGACATATCATACTGATATTTAAAACTTGTTAATCGCCAATCCATTGGTATGTGTCTTATGCTTTAATGCTGTCGAGAGGTTTCTTCTTTTATGAATCATATATATTAAAACACAGTTTTCATTCAGAAAATATGACCAGACGTTAGCCGTATACCTTTTCTACAATACATCAATATTACCAATATTATTCTGCCAGTTGCACTTAATGTCAACTAATGTTTCGTCAGTGAGGCCCGAGTTAGACATATTTGAACATGCACTGAAGTTTGAGAATTGATACCACCAGAAAAGACCTAATGTATAGACATCAGAGCGGTACTCGATGACGATACGTTTCTTTTTATAAATGATTTGCAAAATGCTTACAAAGAATACTAGATAACACAATACTCGAGCTTGTATTTTCATGCAAGTGCCAATTTTCTGGCTACAGGAAATGTTACAGTCTAACAGCAGAGGTGTCGACCCATTGATGAATAAAACATTTACAGTATATATTTAATTGTACCAAATAGGCATTCAACAATTTATATCTCTTCAGTTATAAGCAAGACTAAATATGTTCAAAATCTAAAAAACAAAAAATCAATCAAACAAACATTTGAGAGCTGATAAGAAAATATTCTGAATGAGTATTTGTTGGATTTTGATTAAGACTTCTAAACAAGTATGGTTTCAAAAACATAACGAATGTATATATTCATCCCCAATTTCGATAGTTTACGAAAAGCCGGGATTTGAAAAACTAAAATCACAAAAATACTGAACTCCGAGGAAAATTCAAAACGGAAAGTCCCTAATCAAGTGGCAAAATCGAAAGCTCAAACAGCTAAACCTCTATTTTGTATGACAGTCGGAAATGATCGTAAAATTATTGATCAATTCATGATAGATACCAGACTAAAATTTTGAACGCCAAACTTCCATTTGGTCTACAAAAGATTCACCAGTGTTGCTCGAATTAAATAAAATTAAAAAAGGTCAAATAAAGAAGAATTTTGGAGGCAGAAAATCCAATGTATTTCGAAAAATGATTATGACCATAGCAATGATAATCTCATGTCAACACTGAAGTGCTGACTACCTAACTGATAATACCCCTGTGGAAGAAAATTTAACGAGCTGTGGCATCGCCCAAGTGGTTAAGATTAATTGATCTGGTAAAATGGATCTGGGCAAACACAAATTATATGTATAAACAGTCAATGGTTACATAATTAAGGTTTTTCCACTACGTTAGGAAAGACCTTAATGTTTTTCTAATGTTTTTTTTTCTTTTTTTTTCTTCAAACATTTTTTTTGGCATGCTCTCATCCTGTTTCTGTTAAAGTTATCAAGACCAAATATAAGCCATTGATACCCCTTACCATGAAGTATTACCAGATGACCTTGTTAAGGATTTCATCATCCCCTTTAGAAGTTATCTCCCTTTTATTGTTTTTTGTTCGACATGGCCCCCCATCGTTGTTTTTGAAGATATCATGACCTTATTTGGATAATAGGTATATCTCATTATGATGTATTACCAGATGAGACTGTGAAGGATTTCATTATTCCTTTTGAGAGTTATTTCCCCTTGAAGCAATTTCGTTTATATGTATTTTTCTTAAAAAATATAAGAGATAGGATCGATTTGAAAACGGCAACATGTACCGGAAAAGATGGCAATGTTAATAAACATATACAATAATGTTGTTATTAAGCCTTATAAGGAGTTATTTTCCTTGAAAAAATATACACAATTTAAAAAAAATTATATTTCGAGTACCGGAAGTCGTAGAGACTTGGAACCTACTCCAATCATCTTAGATTCATGTGACCTTCAATTTGCATCCAAGGTCAAAGGTCACCGAGTGCAAAAAAAATGTACGCTGCAATTTCAAGCTTTCACATTAAGAAAATGATAAGGAATTGCTGCATACATACATTGTATTAAATGTTCCTCTCGAGGAGCTCTACATTTTACACATTTACCCCAAAACTGTCCGACCATCCGTTTAAAAGTTACAACGAGATAATTCATAAAAGTATAGTTTTTTGTGTATTTCTTTGAAAAGGTAACAGATATCAAACTACTATAAATTGCAAAATTAATCAGTATTTTTATACCTTCAATTTAAGGTCAATTTGAAGGTCATGATGAAATTTACCTTCACCTTCAAAGTGTACTATGACCTTGACCTCGTGCCATGTGAAAGGTCAAGTGGTCCTTAATTGAATGGTGGTAGTCCCATGTCTCTACGACTTCCTGTTCTCAGGTTTGATATTGCATCATATATTTTATTTTTCATTGTGACCTTGATGAACTATGGGAATTGTTCTAATTTTTTTTTCTAAAATGTTGGCCTTTCACTGCAGATCATTTTCCTTTTAACATATTTGAGATATATGCTGTCGTTTAAGAGATAATGCAGTTTGAAATTTTTCTTTTTTCAGCAGAATTAAGAGTTTAACATGATTATATGATTGACTAATTACCAAAAACTTTCAATGAAAGACTTTGAAAAAAATCAATTTCAAATTTTCATGTTTTACATTAACTTTTTAAGTTTCATAAGTTCTATTTATACAATTGATATTGCATCATTTTTGACACTTTGACAAATGGGGTCATTATGTAGATCAAATTGAACGTCTAAATGAGCTCTACTCAAAAATGAAAATTTTAAACCCCTTTTTCATCCCAGTGGGAAGGGTGGTGTCATAAACTGCAAAAAATTCAAACTTCTCAGATAGTTAGGTTGTCGCCTATCAAATGAAAGTCCATAAAGCGTACATTTCAAATATCAAATTGACGTGCCCAAAAAAATGGGTTGGGTGGGGTCATTGAGTGCAAAAAATAAATTTTCTTTTAAGGTAAGGTTGTTGTATATCAAATGAAAGGTCATAACGTGTACATTTCAAATATCAAATTCCTGTCCTCCAAAAATGAGTTGGATGGGGTTATTGAGGGCAAAAATCAAACTATCTAGAACATGGTGTTGTCGCATATCAAACGAAAGATCATCAAGTCTGCATTACATATATCATACTTCCAATCTCGAAAATGTAAGCGGATGGGGTATTATGTGTATAAAGCGAAAAATTTCAGAAGGTATGCTTGTCGTATAGCAAACGAAAGGTTGTACAAAGTACATTATGAAAACATCACTTTTACAGGAAAAACCTTTCAATTGTTTTACAAACAATTGAGATACTAGTTTTCTAGTTTATTTGTATATTTTTTTTTGCAATTCTTTATTTTAGGATAGATTTTTCTTTTCGACTTATATGAATTTGAAAATCGTCCTGACATACACAAATTATTTGTCACTTGCTGTTAAGCAAACATATACATACGTATAACATTTGAAATGTGATGGATTTTCTCTACAAGTGTAGTTGTAAAGTGATACGCTTTTGTAAGAAAAGTGAGAACATTGACCTTATCGAAGTGTATCTATTTTCAAACAATAAACGGTGTTTCCAGGCGTTTTTGTGTGGTAAATAGGATACCGGATCCCAGATTTTAGCAAGAAAACGAAGTTTATAAACAATTGACGGTCGTTTATTAATATCTTATTTTCATAATATATATTTTTTTATGGGACTTAATAATCTATAGTAAAATTATGAATATGGACTTTAGCAAGTAAAACCGTCCACGTGACACGTTTAACTACCGTACAAAAAGTACTGTTTCACAATATATGATTATTTTTTTCAAAACTGTGTTGTATACATTTATTTATCATCTTTTATTTGGGGCTGGGGGTCTGGTGGGCAGAGATTTCCGGAGTGATACGTTGTAATCGTAAATATTGACAAAAAGGTCTAATATTTTGTTTCTTAACGACAAAAAAAAGCAATTTATAATTCTTTCTGCTAGGCAATAATTGTTTTTGTCTACATCTGTTTATTTCTTATAATTTAAACTCTGATTCATCTTTTTTACGTTGTCGTCCTGATTATTATCTACATAATCTTTTCTCAATTCTGGACCAAAAGTTTTTTGTTTATGTATCATACACAATTTTATATATATATATATATATAAAAACAGTACACTGAATACATTTAAACAATTCATACTCTTGCGGTTGATTGGGGGTCTTCACTAAATTCTAAAGAATTTATTAAAAAATTACCAAAACATATACTTATACTGTCTTTTTCTGAACATAATAAAACTTATGCGTCACTGGTCTTCTATTCAAGCTACGGGTTGTAAAATAATGTCATAGTTTGTTTGGATTGTGCGTGGAAACTGCCATTTTGTGAGATAAGCAGAAATCTTCAAGATAAAGATAAAATTAGATGGCTCTTATAATGAAAAATACGGGGTCACGAGACTCGTTTTCTTGCTTCAATATAAAATAGATAAATTCATAACACATTCCTTTATTAAAGTAATATTATCAGAGTTATCTCCCTTTAAAGGACAAATTTGAAGAAAAAACAACGAATCAAACAAAATATATTCTGTATTTGTACATGTTGTATGAAACAGTTGTAAATATATTATAAAACACATAATTTCCTTAATTTAGTTGAAACGATTTACAAATGATTAACATTTTTGTACATATTACTCTTAAAATTTGCTCATTTCATTAAAGATCTTCACCGATTGATTCCTGCTATTTTACAACCCAAGATGGTGAAATACACCCTATCTACATTAAAACATACTGTAAAATTTGAAATTCTAATTCTGTGAAAGAAAACAAGAACGTATTCAATTCAGTAAACACAAAATGTACTCGTGTGGATACTGGGTGGATGAAAGATGACTAATTTGTTTGAAAATAGATAGATAGTCTCAACCTATTTATCATTTTAAATCAAATTGCATACACAAAGTGCACTACGAATGTCCGATTTTCAACACAAATATATAAATTATCTGTGTCAAAACCCCTGATTTAATCAGGTATTCAAACTTTTAAATTTTTATCTGATAATAATTGTAGGAATCTATTTGTGTATACATTGTATTTCTAGTTCCTGCATGTTGTTTTATATTTTTTTGATTATAGCCTAACAGAAAGTTCCGAACCATGACTTAAAAAAAGGATGAAATATGGACACGGTGGTTAAGCAGTTAAAACAAAATATCAACTGGTATAAAACTGATGACCGTCTCATCCGGAAAGAGTACAACGTATTTTTCAATAATCTTTTCAACATAGATTTATCAAACAGGTAAACAGATTTTAAAAATGTAAAGAAAGAATTTTTACGAAAAGTTCAGAACGTTAAAGGGGCACTAGCTCTCAAATTCACGGTGACTGATTTGACTCAAATTCTTATATTAGATTTATAACAATGTAAAACATTTATCCAAATTATAAAAAGTATAAAATAAACAATTTACAGGGCATGGGCTCGATAATATGTAGCTTCATTTCGTGTGTGTTTTAGACTAGACGCCATCTAATTAACTATCTAGATGACCCCGAAAACAACCGACGGTCACATAACACGATATAAACATAAACATCAATATGAATATATTTATGGACCTCGTGCAAATGGATTTTGTTTCTGTGTCTGTTTGATTTCAATTTTAGGTTGAAAAAATAAGTTAATTTTCAATTTTACCTGTATAAGAATGATTTTTTTTTTGTGGATCGCATCAGTCAATCAAATGATTGTCCTTTGTTTCACTTTCAATGTTGACATTCTTTTTTTTATTAATAGCCTAACACGCATCTATCATGCATAATCCATCTTTAGCTAAGGGGGTTAAATTGAAGTTCACATGAATACGGATTCAATGAGGTCGAATTATTCACTTGCAAGTGAATAATTCATCATCAATGTTTTTTTGCTTAGTTTGATAAAATGGAACCATACTGGCTGCTAAAAGCGAATTAATATTTCACTTTCATTAATGATTGAACAAAAAAAATCATAATTTAAATTTTGTATGTACCTCGTAGCTAGTGCCCCTTTAAGAATGTTAAAAAAAGTTCCAAATGTTAAGAATACGTACAGACAATTAAGTAATGATTAAGAATGTCAGGATTATGTTAAGATGTATTTAAAAGGTTAAAAAATGTTCAGACAGTTTCCTTTATTATTATGATGCTGACTTCATACAGGAACTTCTCAGAAAGACAGATAAGAAGTTAGCAATATCCTTTAACTTTACTTTCCGCTATATAATTCAAATTTGGTAACTATGTTTAACGCATCTATCACATCGAACTAGAGATAAAGGATAAAACAGGTACAGTTAAGTCTGCCTCATATCTTGACTTACATCTAAAAATTGACAATGAGGGTCGGTTGAAAACAAAACTTTACGACAAAAGAGATGATTTCAGCTTCCCAATTGTGAACTTTCCATTTCTATGTAGTAACATACCAGCAGCGCCTGCATATGGAGTATATATCTCCCAATTGTTACGATATTTCCGGGCTTGTTTTTCCTATCATGATTTCCTTGATAGAGGGTTGCTGCTCACAAGGAAGCTATTAAATCAAGAGTTCCAAATGGTGAAGTTGAAATCATCCCTTTGTAAATTTTACGGACGCCATCACGAGTTGGTTGACTGTTATGGAATATCCGTTTCACAGATGATATCGGATATGTTCCTTATGTTGTAACTACAATACCGTTCCCTTTTCACGAATGTGACCTACCGAATAAGAATATTTACCGGGTTTGTAATAACATGAACAACACGACGGGTGCCACATGAGGAGCAGGATCTGCTTACCCCTCCGGAGCACCTGAGATCACCCCCAGTTTTTGGTGGGGTTCGTGTTGTTAAGGCTTTATTTTCTATGTTTTGTCTTGTGTACTGTTGTTTGTCTGTTAGTCTTTTTCTTTTTTGGCCATGGCTTTGTCAGTTTATTTTCGATCTATGAGTTTGACAGTCCATCTGGTATTTTCGACCCTCTTTAATGATATTAACGAATGTACAGGATTTGTAAAAACAAAATCAGACATATTATTTCGAAGTTATCACCATTGTTCATCCACAAAATATGAGCCTAACTAAACAAGAGTATGTCTCTGTAGATTATAAATGAATCTTTGGAAAGTTAAATCGACGGATATTGCAACTTATATATATTACAGATTCGGTTTCTCCATCAAGAGAGATGAATACATTTAAATTAAACTTGGCATATGTTCTCTGGTGGAGTATAGTCTCATTGGCAATCATATCTCATTTTCCTGTTTTCCTATTTATATGTTAGTAATACATTTTAATAATTTGAAAATAATTGATATCCTGATTTGAAGGTATCTTGAAAAAAATAATCAAATATATATATTATATTATTGTAAGGGAATGTATGGTATTAAAATTTTGAAAAATGTTTTTGTTTTTTATTTAAAAAAAGGGTATCGCTATGACTGCATTGAAGACAAATTTGTAACTACGGATCACAACACAGGTAGCAAAGACATTAAGCTTACTGTTAAAAAGTTCGAATGTAAATTACTAATGTTTATAGGCATTTTGCACATTTTACGGATGATCTGCTTGTCTGATAATTTCAAAATCATGGACAGGACTTGATACTCTTAAATATTTACCAATGACTTAGAGTATAAGTGCAGCAAGGTCACGTGTGCGTGTCCATCTGCGTCAATTTATCAATGAAATGCGACTTCATTCATACCGAACAACTATCAAAACGTTTTGTACGCGTGTATAGTTTTACCTACTATTACAATATCGTAAATGAGATTCGCTTGTGTTTCAATTTAAAAAAAATTGCTCTGAATATTTATATCAATGTATATGAGTTGTGGTTCGTTCACATTCAACTTCTTTTCAGATGTGATATATTTAGTAATATTAGTATAAGTATTACCTATCATTGCCATGGGTTCTAAACTCCCTTTACATTCTGGTGAAGGCATCACGGTTGACGTTGAATTTAATCCTACCTTGGACATCGGAACTATCCTCTTTTCAAACTGTATAAAATCTAGAACGAATTGAATAGAAAAAGTTAACGTAAAGGCGAACTGATTGAATTAAAAATGCGTATTAACGTCATTCATATCTATTATAGTTTTTTTCGTAGAGGTTTGATTACTTATGTCTTTTTTTCCAAAATGATTTTGATCTTTGATTATAAATTTTGTTTCTTTAATAATTTAATTATTTGCATTCTTACATTGTCAACACCACTGTTTTCAATAGCATATACAACTGTTCTGTTAAAAGTATTAATCATTGATATGAACTATAAACACGATAAACAACACAACACAACCACAAAAATAAAATATAGATATAAATATGCAAACTTGTGTCATACCACATAAAATATGGCTAGCCTTATAACTAACCTTGATAAGTTTCAATAAGAGTATATATCTCATTCATGTATAGCTCTCGTTACTTGTTCCAGTTTCGCTAAACCTTATGGTATAAAAATATTTCTCTTATTCTGAGTCGATTTATCCTTTTTTAGGACCTGTTTCATTTTTTTCATCTAATCAAAGAATGAGTTTGTATAAATATGTTGATGATGGTATATATAATGACACATGGTATATATAATTCATGATAATTTGTAGTATCAATAAATGATTGACATCGTGAACTAATAGTAGACACTAATTGTGTTGTCGATTTATCTAATGAGATGGAATCCCGTGAAAGTCTTTTGGTATTGACACACACTAGTGGTCTAGCACAAATGCAGGTATTATTTTGTTACAAGAATATTGAACAATATTCTCATCGTAAGTTCTTGATAAATAGTAATTTTAGAGGTGTTATTCGTTCAAACAACATCATGTTTGGTTATTTGGTCGATTTTCTTAACTGTGCTATATAAGTGCAACTTCAATTACAAAATTCACTAAATTTTTTTTATAAAAAAGCATTTGTTTACCGCCTGAAAATACAAGACGGCTATCTTCCATCTGTTTTCCAAAGATTAAATGATTACCTTTTCCATCAAATTTCTGCACTTCTCTTGCAGAAAATATAAAACCACTAACGTTAAGTCTTGCCTCACAGCCAAATGTACTGTTAAGCACATCTGATGTTGCTTCAAAATTTAGGGTAAACACATTACAATCCTTTGAACAACTGCATATATTAGGTGTACAACTGCCATGATTGTTGATGCATGTAGCAATTTCGAACCGCAAGCTAGTTAAAGTGTGGTTATTTTTATGATATTCCACTGAACATGCTATTGGTGGAATATTTGTTTTGCAAACAAAATGAAATTCAACAATATCATTTATTTGTTTAGTAGTTACATCTAAACTGATATTGGGCACTAAACCTGAAATAGAAAAAAAAAATGATGCAGTAATCATCATGGTCATATGAGTATCATTCAACATTCCCTAAAAATAAAATTGTGCTGTTTCTGTCTCATTGATGTGAATCCACTACTTCCCCTAATTCATAAAAACAAAAATTTGCATAATTATGTATTACAACATCTGATTCAGTAAATATTGTATGTTCACAATTCATCATTGAAAACAAAATAAAAAAATAATTAAAACGATTGCCACATACCCGACTTCAAAATGCAATTGGTATTAATTTGTTCCAAACAATGTGCCCATGCCAATGGGAAAGGCAAAATAACCGATTGGTAGTGTGTAAATTGTGACGAAGCAAACGAAATTACATGTAAACATATCTTTTATCCCCTTGTAGTGACATATATGAACAGAATATTCAAGTTAATAGATTTGTGAAACGACACCAATTACAGATTATATGAAAAATGTGAATTACATTATATATGTATATTACACTATGTAACGGTATCCCTAATTACATGTGCCTTCGCGTCTCCTTTGTACTATAACTTCCGTTTTACGACTGCACTTTACAACAGGTCAATCTGTTTGATATGTTTGTTTTATTCTCTATATTGATTCTTCACTTTTTTGTATAACATGATATTGTATAAAATGATTGTTATATACATCAGTTGCATACTTGGATGAAAATAATAATAAATTGTTATTTAAAAGTAGTTGGGTGTATGGACTGAACGTCGGATCGTGTCCAAGATTTTTGAAAATTTAGTTTGACAATATTGTTTCAAATGTCAGAGCATGGATTCGAACCCTCTTCCGATTCATTCATCTTTGATATCAAACAAACATGATCCCTTTTTTCGCAGTATACTTTAACATGAAAAGAATATATACATGCAGTTTAGACTGCAGGTGTTCTGTGATGTCGAATTCATTTCAGTCCAGCGTACTGTTACTTCTTGTAGAAAACAACTGTGATTGTGGGGGACTTCAGGTTTATTGTTTTATTTGACAATTTTATGCAAACATAGGATATATTTGTTAAATCTAAGACCACCCTCTCCCGAACACTCCTCTGGATTTATTGATTATTACTGTATTTTTTTTCTTACAAAACATAAACTAGTCGAACCTTGTTATATTCCGACACAATTCTTCGTTGTATCCTAACCCCACATACTTGAATATATATTGATGGCGAGACATAACGGAAATTGAAATTTGCTTCGCTTTTCAGTCATGTTCCTTATTATTTTTTTTACACGACGTCATGGGCTTGTGAGGAGGCAATACATGTCTTTTGGATGCATATTATAAAAGATAAGATAAAGATAAAAATAATTCATTTTTCCAAATTAGGTCTTTAGTAGGGCATAGACATAACACAAATAGAATCCTTCACAACATACAATACTTTTACATGACATTTATATAATAAGCCGAAATATTGATATAGTGTTATACAGGATATAAATATAAAAAAAAGTATAAGTCCTCTCACTTAATTTGACCCGCAACTATCATGACTATTGATTTTTGTTCTATTTTGTTAAAAATGTATTTATATATTTCATTGTGTAGCTGCAACGGGTACCAACGGACAGTCCTATACGATAATAAGCTGACGAGCCCTCACAAATCCATTCGTACCTGATGCAAAGAAGCACACAAAAATGTAATAGAATTTATATAATACACAATGGCATCTCTAGAGAAATAGAACAATAAACCAAACGTATACACCCTCTAAGAAGTTGTAATCAGTTTGCAGTGTTTAGATATGGTAAAGTTAAAATTCATTCTGATAAGACGTCATAGGCTTTCGATATGTCTTTTACAAGATATATTGAATATTTTACATTTTAATAAATACTGTTTAGTTGTTTCAGGTTCTCCACAAAGGCAATTTGAGTATTGTATTAAGAGAAACATGTCAAGACAGCTAGAGTTCAATCTTATTCTTGGATGACACATAAAAATTAACCAGGAACAGCAATAACAACACACAGGCTTAATAGCACGAGTACTTTTGACATACTTTTTGAAGGCGAGTATGAATGCACTATTCTGTACTGCAACAGTTCTCCTGGTTTAATATTTAATATCTATTTTGCTATGGCTATATAAACCAATACCATTTATTACTACAATGTTCATTGTATATATTTATCTGAAATTTAAATTTTTTTGACAGACTGCTGAAAACAATTATATTGCAAATTCAAATAAAAAGGGTTTCTTACTTACCCTTGTTTGTTGCAATAACAGGTATGATCAGAAGAAGAACACACTCAATTGTATATTTCATTTTATTCTGAAAGTACAAATATCTTAAAAAAAATAATCATTTATAATATTCATGACGCACTTACAAGTGATGTACCATATAGGTTAGAATTTGGAACCGAAAAGTATTTTATATTATAATGAACCTCGAATTACTTTTCACACTGATGCAAAGTTCTCAAACCTAGTTTTATTCGTTACTTCCATTTAAAACACATCTGTATTTTGTTCATATACAAAAGCTAGAAAACATTAGTTTTATTAATCATGTTGACTGCTTTCAAAGTGTGTTTCAGAATATGTGAGCAATCCAGCAGGTAAATCTTTTCCTTGTAAGATAGGTCACCAGGAGAGAAATGCTGATAATTAGCTTTGTAAGGACATAAGGTGAATCGTCAATCCCACTTTTTTTAGTTACGACAGGTAATTTGATGGTATCATTACTATTTTTTTAAGTTTTTCATAAACTCATTTTAAATTGTTATATTAGTAATCAAATCATGTTATTCGTTCAATCGACATTTTGAACAATTATTTTTAAGTTATAGTAATTATCTATAATGTAACCTTTAAATGATTTTTATGTCAAATCTAAATGGCATACTTTATATAGAAAAAGTAATGACATCTTTCAATTCCTTTACTGTTTGATGTATGTGGAGTTAGCAGCCGTTTTGTTATGTTATATTCGATATGGAATATCCAACCGGCTGCTAGCAGACGGTTCGATATTAAAATTAAGTTGAAAATCATCAGTATTGAATTATATATGATGTTTCTAGAAACTTAAAAATAACGATCACTCTAGTAACATTTAAAAATATAAATATAAAAATTATAGAAAGTCAACATACAAAGAAATATATAGTAAAAACCTACAGAAGACCACTTAAATGATGTTGAGACCCACCCCCTGATCTCTCAATATTCCTAATTGTATATAGATAGTAAGTTAATATAAAGATACAAACGAGACCAACAGAAATTAGGGTAAACTTCTTTTCTTCTATGTTACCGGAGGGCTCAAAATATATAGTGAAAACCTACATTAGCCAGCTTAAATGAAGGTGAGACCCTATGGTCTTTCAATGTCCATCAAATATAATAAACGTTTAGGCTATGTATATATACAGATGGTATTAAAAGGATTTCCTGGAATATTGTCATCTTCGATATCTACGTAGGGCTTTATTATCCCTTTTTAGCTAAAAAAATCTTTAAATATTCCGGCCAAAGGGCACAGGGCGATGTCTAAACCGCCCAAATCTCTTAATCTTTCTAATAATATGCAGATAGAAAGTTAATATAAAGATACAAACAACACCAAAAGGAATTTAGGTAAACTTCTTGTCTTCTATGTTTACGGAGGGCAGGTTTGATGTTCAAAATATATAGTGAAAATATACCTTAGCCCGCTAAAATGACATTGAGACCCCCTGGTCGTTCAAAGTCCATAAAATCCGATGAACGTTTAGGCGACATATATATACAGATGATATCAAAAGGATTTTTCAGAATAATGTCATCTTCGATATCTACGGAGGGCTTAAATAATCCCTTTTTAGCTAAAAATCTATATTACATAAAGACAACCAAAGATGAAGAACTTGATCTTCCGTCACTGTATTGGATACCTAAACTACACAAGTGTCCTTACAAACAACGGTATATTGCTGGGTCTTCCAAGTGCTCCACGAAACCTCTTTCTATATTATTAACATCTATTTTATCAGCAATCAAAGCCAGGCTCCGAAGTTATTGTGGAACTGCCTATTTCTAGAGGTGGCATAAATCAGATGTGGATACTAAAAAATTCCAAAGATCTTTTAGAGTACATACAATCTAAGACTCTCTCATCTTGCAATAGTATTAAAACATTTGACTTTTCTACACTTTACACAAGTATTCCCCATTCCAAACTAAAAGACAAATTGAAAGAGTTGGTATTACTTTGTTTCATTAAAAAGTATGGCAAACGTAGATACAAGTATCTTGTCTTGGGGAGGGATAAATCCTACTTTGTAAAGAATCACTCTGATTGAAACGAAAAATTCTCTGAAACTGACATTATCAAGATGCTTGATTTCTTGATTGACAATATATTTGTTACGTTTGGAGAACATTTTTTTCAACAGACTGTCGGAATTCCAATGGGAACCAATTGTGCCTCTCTTCTTGCCGACTTGTTTCTTTATCATTATGAGGCTGACTTCATACAGGAACTTCTTAGGAAGAAAGATAAGAAGTTAGCAATATCCTTTAACTCTACGTTCCGCTATATAGATGATGTTCTCTCACTAAATGATACAAAATTTGGTGATTATGTTGAACGAATCTATCCCATCGAACGAGAGATAAAGGATACTACAGATGCAGTTAAGTCTGCCTCGTATCTTGACTTACATCTAGAAATTGACAATGAGGTCGGTTGAAAACATAACTTTACGACAAAAGAGATGATTTCAGCTTCCCAATTGTGAACTTTCCATTTCTATGTAGCAACATTCCAGCAGCGCCTGCATACGGTGTATATATCTCCCAATTGATACGATATTCCCGGGCTTGTGTTTCCTATCATGATTTCCTTGATAGAGGATTGCTGTTCACAAGGAAGCTATTAAAGAGTTCCAAATGGTGAATATGAAGTCATCCCTTCGTTAATTTTACGGACGCAATCACGAGTTGGTTGACCGTAATAGAATAACCGTTTCACAGATGATATCGGATATGTTCCTTATGTCGTTACTACAATACCCTCCCTTTTCACGAATGTGACTTACCGAATTAGACTATTTACCGGATTTGTAATAACATAAGCAACACGACGGATGCCACATGTGGAGCAAGATCTGCTTATCTTTCCGGAGCACCTGAGATCACCCCCAGTTTTTAATGGAGTTCGTGTTGCTTAGTCTTTGGGTTTCTATGTTGTGTCATCTGTTCTATTATTTGTCTGTTTGTCTTTCTATTTTTGGCCATGGCGTTGTCAATTTGTTTTCGATCTATGAGTTTGACTGTCCCTCTGGTATCTTTCGTCCCTCTCTTTCACAAACATTACTGATTGAGCAAATTCAACAAAAAAGTAAAGTAAACCTATCAGATGATAACTCATTTTCGTTTTTTATTGAAAACTGCAGTACGCGTGTGCCTAGTCATAGACGTTTTCGGTAAAATCATTTATAAGACTTATAGGATGAGGAAAGAATTAGGAATTATGATGCTTCTTATCTTGTACTGCATCATTCTATATATCTCCTTTTACATATAAATTATGTATTTTGTTTAACTATACACAGTTGGCTTAAAACATGTTTTTGTGTTCTAGATTTGTCTTTAATAAGCAAATTCAGATCTGAAATCATTAAAAAATCAGCCAAAACCCATGAAACCCAGTGGTGAATCAAAGGAGAAGGGGTGTTTATGGAGTCAAAGCTTTGATCGGAAACAAAATAATTTTTCTTACGATATATGTATACATGTAGCATAATAGCATATACATCTTTTTCGGTACATTCGGTGTATAACACTCCCTACCTTTCAAATATCCATCACTAAAACATGGGAAGATATGTCACTTTCGAACACCCAGTTTTGAAATGAGATTAACAGAAGTATTAAAAATTATCCTAATTTTATATATTACGGATTATACATGTGTCGAGTTTTGAATAACAACACATAGATGTCAGTATATATTCAGGGAACTGCCAGGGTATAAACGTTGTTTTTGTCCCCAATTCGAACCTCAGAAACGTCATCATAACACCTATTACTATGTGACGTAGTCAGAAGCTTTATAGAACACCAAGAAATGTCAGATATTCACAGAGGGCAAATAATGACGTGCATCAGTGTATAATACGTTTTAATACAAAATCACGCAATTTACAATCCAATTACTAAAATTAAATGTTTTAAACATGTTAAAGTGTAATTATATAATTATTTTCACAGCAAAATACAAAATCCTTCGCGTTTTCGGAACATATTAGGTTGGGTTTTTCAATGTATGTGTTTAAAAAATTAAGCCTATTACACAGACAAACACATACAAAAACATGAAATCTGAGAACTTAATTGAAAATATTTTCTTAATAGAAAATTAAATTGTCAAGATAAAAAGGTGCATTTCAAAATATTGAGAAACAATCAACATGAAATGAATATACATGCTGCATTGTGAATGTTTAACAAATACCTACACTGGCAAAAACAGGGATAATCCGTAATACAATATAATAAATGTGTAATTCAGGTCACAGACAGGGTATATACTGTGACATTCCCGGCTTATGGCTAATATATATAATCTCTAAGCCGGGAATGTCACAGTATATACTCTGTCTTAAGCCTGAAAAACATATAATATTGTATGTATTTTCTTTTGTAACAGGGAATTTCATATTTTGCATGTTGTAGTTGTCAAAACAGCACCGCAATTCTGAATTTATTTTTATTTTGCAGATTACGACGTCATTTACGCGTATCAATGTGACGTCATTAAACACTTTTGTAATATAAAAACGGGTCTTTTTTAATCATTGACTCTAGTTCTAACGATAATATATAAACTCTTAAAAACATGTGTAAAACATGTGTAAGAAAAGTAACATGTCGAAGAAGTATGGTACATGATCCCCTTGAACAGGATAAACCTGATATTGCAAGCAACTAACTAATGCAAAACCTATGATAACTACATAGTCAGTAGTTATCTTTTAGTAAATTCTTGTTTGAAACTCAATTATAAAACCAAATGTATGATCTGTTTGGTTTTGTGTCCACACATGTGAAAATTGACTGTCAAATAGTTGCCTAGCAACCAGAACTGTAATAATCATGTTATCATCTTTCCGAAAATTTTGGTGGATAAATTTGATTATGCTGTTAAATTTACAAATTGTCAATATTGTTCAATAGTCAAATTATGTCATACGTGAAGATATCAAAGAATTCCCTTACAATAGTTTAATGAGTTTCTGCTTGTAGATACAGTCTGGTGAAGACCAGACATTACATTTAAACGGGCAGAAAAAGTTTAAGCGGCGTTCACTCACATGCGCTCGAAGTAAACGCCACATTAACTCGAAGTAAACTCAGAGTTTCAGTGGACATAAATAGTTAAATAGAAATGCCCAACTGTCCACTTTCGACAAATACACAGTTTAATGATTCCAACGTATGATATTACATTTATTAGATCAATTGTAAAATCATACTTGAACATAATTACCGAAAAAAGATACCATAAAACCTCCTGGATTTTCAATTGACAATCGTGAGAGGGAATGGCTTTCAGAACGAATACATGACCGGAAAGCATAAGGAAGAGGTTGAACAAGGCCCAGAAATCGCCCTTAAGTCTAGCTTCAATTTCAAATTAGGATTTATTTACCAATATATAAATATGTCATAGCTACAACAAATGTATAATGACTAGATGCTTTATTTTAAATTTACGTACTTGCTTTTTGTTGACGACGTCACTACTAGCACTCGATTTGATTTTCCACGAAAATTAAATGAAAACGGATAATTTTCCATTTATTTTTTCGACGGAAAACATGGTGCGCATTCTTCGACAAATTTTGCTTTAACGTGATGTGTGTTACAGTTAACATAAGTATCTGATTTGAATATTTAGTTTGTCGACACTTGCGCTTTATGTTTCCTAGACCTTAATTTGGTTGAAATCAGGACGATATTGTCATATTTCGAAAAAGTTTCCTTTTTTGGCCTTTATTTTAGATAAACATCAACGCTTTACAATTAAACTCTGACAAAAATACTTCTATTTAACTTTTTAACATTTCTTCTTCATCTAATCAGGGCCAAATATGACTTTACCGAACTTACTGCTTTTCCGATTTACGATATTAAATCTGCCGTAAAGAATGTTGAACATAATCTTTTTTATGCTGTTTAAAATAGTATTGTGCATGGAAAAACAGTTTTGCAGTACATGTATTTATTTTTGGCATAATTTTACAAACATCTTTGTGAATCGATATGCATTTATTTATTATTTGCAAGATATGAATTTATAATTGAATATGACAATTTTTTTTTAATAATACTCTGATATTGGCCCGATAATTTTACCTGGGGATGGATTGTTTGCCATGAAAGGTAAGGAATTAAAGTTTTAAATTCCAAATTTTTGTTGTTGGCATCAATTTAAGGTGCCAATTTTCTAAAATATTTGGAACAGCATTTGGATTATGTTCTTTTTGTTCAGGATGTAAAGTGTTTTCCACAAATTGAGAGATCCACGGTTACTAAAACGTATGTTGAGACAATAACAAATGGCAATATGTCTTTTGTTTATACTATTCTTGTAATACTTTGATAATTGAGTACTGAGTGTACCTCAAGATGGATGTGTTGAAAAGAAAAGAGAAGGAGTTTAAGCTTAAACATTGCTATATATGTTGTATTCATCTAAATGAGGTGCCAGTATTTTCCTTTTTTTATTATTCTGTACTGGCAGCAAAATTTTATTTTTTTTGTACCTCAAGGTGGATAGTTTTACAGACATTGAGAGCCATATAAGTCTACGGTAAATAGCACTTTTGTCGACAGCGAGAAAAAAGGTACCAAATTGAATATGTCTTTGTTTTAAAATATTCATTTATTTTCATGACGTTTGAATAGAGAATAGAAACAGGGAATGCATCAATAAGACAACAACCCGACCAAAGAGCGTACAGAAAACAGCCAGAGACAACAAATCGGTCTTCCACGCAACGGCAAAATCACACCAGGAGGCGGGCTTCAGTTGGTCGGTAAACAATAATGTATATATGTTCCGCAAAATTGACGTCACACTGTACTTTGAAACATATAAATAAAAAAAATTAAAAAAAATTAAAACACAGCAATAGCAAAAGGTAGAGGTACTTGAATGCAAAAATGAGGTAGTGTTATTAAGTCGATCATTAAAATTATTAAAAATGCAATAAATTATTTACTATTGCAAACATCTTGAATGAAATGTCTGCAAACAAATCTTTAAGACACACTTTAAGGTTGTCTGTTTTATTTCAAGTCTTGAAGCAGTAACAAGTTAAATCTACAACCATGAATAGTGTCAACCACGTACATGTACAGTGTATCAAACTTATTTTTAGATAAAATTTTGCAGTAAAATTATGCAATAGTAATATTTTATAAAGTCATTATTTGCAAGATATGAGTAAGCCATTGAAACATTGAAACATGCAAAAATAATGAAAATCAGACTGTTATATGTTATTGTAACTAAATTGCT
The DNA here is from genome assembly GCF_021869535.1 of Mytilus californianus. Lineage (NCBI taxonomy): Eukaryota > Metazoa > Mollusca > Bivalvia > Mytilida > Mytilidae > Mytilus > Mytilus californianus. The sequence goes on from NW_026262582.1 coordinate 79,862,303, forward strand.
GTAATCATGATTAACATATTAAGAGAATCGAATAGACATTACTTTAAAAAGTTTAGTTTATTATTCAAAATATAAAAAAAAAAAAAAAAAATAACACATATATATATTTTTTTTATAATTTTCACAAAACGTTAACTCGAGTAACGTGCATTTGCTAAATTCACTCACAGATAAAGTTAAACAATCTGGGGTAAACGCCCGTTTGAATAAAAGCTTAACAGACATATGCACAGTAAACGCGCGTGTACTGGAGTAGATATTGTATATTTCCGTTTTTACCTCGTTAACGTAATTATAGTCATCGCGCGTTTACTTGAAACATAAGAAATTGGAGTAAACAAAAGAAATATGTAAACACGGCTTAAAAGTGCATTTACTTTTTGTTATGCTTGATCTGCACACAACTGTATTTTTCAATTAATAAATGCAGTTTATTATTGGACATACAGTTTGATGATTAAATCTCGTTTTACAAGGGATATTTTGAAATGATTATTTAAAACAAAACGCATGCGTGGTTACTATGGACATTACACAGCCTTGTTTTGCTTAATAACCATAGTTTGATGAAAGTTTCACGATGTATTCTTATGAATAGTAATAATGGGATGGGTTGTTCGAATTTATATAAAAATCTGAGCTTATCAGTCCGCAATTCTTTGCATGATTTTTAGAAAGTCTAATACATAAAGGATTTCGTTTTTGACGATTTTACAGACGGATAGGGGAACATATTTAAAAGGCATTCTGATGATTACATTGCACATACCTGTTTGAATAATATATAAGCTTAATAAATTATCATCACACTTTCATGTAGAACTGATAAGAATAATGAAATCAAACTGAAAGTCGATAGTTTAAACTTCTTATAATGCATAGTGTCATATCATCACTTGTATTAGTTATTATGTTTAAACTCACGACAAAGGTATGTATTATGAACTTAATCGATAGCTACCTACATGTCCTAGCTACAACACCTATCAAAATGCTATCATTGTACAAAACTTGGTATTGCTATCTTTTCAATGTATGTATTGACAAAATACAAAATGATCTTTATCTTCAAGATCTTCAATGGATTTAATTTTTTAAACTGATCAAATGAGGATTCGAAAACTCATAACTGCATTAATTGCTAGATGTATAGCGGTTATGTTTTTTTCTGTACATTTGATTTCAGGAATGATGTGTATATGATATTTCATCATGTGCATTACATCATTATTAGTCGCGATGACACGAAGTTGTTGGGTATCGCATCATGATAGAAATTTTGTTATTCAAAATAAAGACGGCCAATATTGGATATTTTGAGAAAGTAGGTAACCTACCAATCAAACCATTCTAGTGAAGTTATGATTGGGCTGGAATCGGGTTTTATTCTTTTAAATACTTTTAGGAATCGTTCAAATATGGTTATGAAAATGTCGGCGTAGACAACATGGTGGAGGCTGATGCGTACATAGCAGGAGAGCTTGCCCTTCCGATACTCCCCGTCCCCCTCCTTATGGAGTTCATCTCATTCATTTCATTCACTCAGTATTTGTTTGTTACAAATGTACCTTGATTTGTCCATTCTTTTTCGATTTTCGAGATTTTCATCGGCTAACTAACATCGTCTCAATCTATAACTATATTATTGTAATATCTATACTGAAGATAAAGTCTAAAACATTGACTGGTATTCAACCTAGGAGACCTGATTTGAGATAACTCAACTTATCAGAGTAAGAATAATTAGACCTTTATCGAAAAAAGAGTTTCACATTCGGATGCCACATGTGGAGCAGGATCTGCTTATCCTTCCGGAGCACCTGAGATCACCCCCAGTTTTTGGTGAGGTTCGTGTTGCTTAGTCTTTGGGTTTCTATGTTGTGTCATCTGTTCTATTATTTGTCTGTTTGTCTTTTTATTTTTGGCCATGGCGTTGTCAATTTGTTTTCGATCTATGAGTTTGACTGTCCCTCTGGTATCTTTCGTCCCTCTCTTTCACAAACATTACTGTTTGAGCAAATTCAACAAAAAAGTAAAGTAAATCTATCAGATGATAACTCATTTTCGTGTTTTATTGAAAACTGCAATACGCGTGTGCCTAGTCATAGACGTTTTCGGTAAAATCATTTATAAGACTCATAGGATGAGGAAAGAATTAGGAATTATGATGCTTCTTATCTTGTACTGCATCATTCTATATATCTCCTTTTACATATAAATTATGTATTTTGTTTAACTATACACAGTTGGCTTAAAACATATTTTTGTGTTCTAGATTTGTATTTAATTAGCAAATTCAGATCTCAAATCATTAAAAAATCAGCCGAAACCCATGAAACCCAGTGGTGAATCACAGGAGAAGGGGCGTTTATGGAGTCAAATCTTTGATCGGAAACAAAATAATTTTTCTTACGATATATGTATATATGTAGCATAATAGCATATACATCTTTTTTCGGTACATTCGGTGTATAACACTCCCTCCCTTTCAAAAATCCATCACTAATACATGGGAAGATATGTCACTTTCGAACACCCAGTTTTGAAATGAGATTAACAGAAGTATTAAAAATTATCATATTTTTTTATATTACGGATTATACATGTGTCGAGTTTTGTGATTGAATAACAACACATAGATGTCAGTATATATTCAGGGAACTGCCAGGGTATAAACGTTGTTTTTGTCCCCAATTCGAACCTCAAAAACGTCATCATAACACCTATTACTATGTGACGTAGTCAGAAGCTTTATAGAACACCAAGAAATGTCAGGTATTCACAGAGGGCAAATAATGACGTGCATCAGTGTATAATACATTATAATACAAAATCACGCAATTTACAATCCAATTACTAAAATTAAATGTTTTAAACATGTTAAAGTGTAATTATATAATTATTTTCACAGCAAATTTCAAAATCCTTCGCGTTTTCGGAACATATTAGGTTGGGTTTTTCAATGTATGTGTTTAAAAAACTAAGCCACTTACACATACAAACACATACAAAAACATGAAATCTAAAAACTTTATTGAAAATATTTTCTTAATGGAAAATTAAATTGTCAAGATAAAAAGGTGCATTTCAATGGATTACTCAAAATATTGAGAAACAATAAACATGAAATGAATATACATGCTGCATTGTGAATGTTTAACAAATACCTACACTGGCAAAAACAGGGGTAATCCGTAATACAATATAATAAATGTGTAAATCAGGTCACAGACAGGGTATATACTGTGACATTGCCGGCTTATGGCTTATATATATAATCTCTAAGCCGGGAATGTCACAGTATATACTTTGTCTAAAACCTGACAAACATATAATATTGTATGTATTTCCTTTTGTAACAGGAAATTTCATATTTTGCATGTTGTAGTTGTCAAAACAGCACCGCAATTCTGAATTTTTGTTTATTTTGCAGATTACAACGTCATTTACGCTCATCAATGTGACGTCATTAAACACTTTTTGTGATATAAAAACGGGTCTTTTTTAATCATTGACTCTAGTTCTAACGATAATATATAAACACTTAAAAACATGTGTAAAACATGTGTAAGAAAAGTACCATGTCGAAGAATTATGGTACATGATCCCCTTGAACAGGATACACCTGATATTGCTAGCAACTAACTAATGCAAAACCTATGATAAATACATAGTCAGTAGTTATCTTTTAGTAAATTCTTGTTTAAAACTCAATTATAAAACCAAATGTATGTTCTGTTTGGTTTTGTGTCCACACATGTGAAAATTGACTGTCAAATAGTTGCCTAGCAACCAGAACTGTAATAATAATGTTATCATCTTTCCGAAAATTTTGGTGGATAAATTTGATTATGCTGTAAAATTTACAAATTGTCAATGTTGTTCAAAAGTCAAATTATGTCATACGTGAAGATATTTCAAAGAATTCCCTTACAATAGTTTCATGAGTTTCTACTTGTAGATACAGTCTGGTGAAGACCAGACATTAAATTTAAACGGGTAGAAAAAGGTTAAGCGGCGTTCACTCACATGCGCTCAAAGTAAACGCCACATTAACTCGAAGTAAACTCAGAGTTTCAGTGGACATAAATAGTTAAATAGAAATGCCCAACTGTCCACTTTCGACAAATACACAGTTTAATGATTCCAACGTATGATATTACATTTATTAGATCAATTGTAAAATCATACTTGAACATAATTACCGAAAAAAGATACCATAAAACCTCCTGGATTTTCAATTGACAATCGTGAGAGGGAATGGCTTTCAGAACGAATACATGACCGGAAAGCATAAGGAAGAGGTTGAACAAGGCCCAGAAATCGCCCTTAAGTCTAGCTTCAATTTCAAATTAGGATTTATTTACCAATATATAAATATGTCATAGCTACAACAAATGTATAATGACTAGATGCTTTATTTTAAATTTACGTACTTGCTTTTTGTTGACGACGTCACTACTAGCACTCGATTTGATTTTCCACGAAAAGTAAATGAAAACGGATAATTTTCCATTCATATTTTAAACAGAAAACCTGGTGCGCATTCGTCGACAAATTTTGCTTTAACGTGATGTGTGTTACAGTTAACATTAGCATCTGATTTGAATATTTAGTTTGTCGACACTTGCGCTTTATGTTTCCTAGACCTTACTTTGGTTGAAATCAGGACGATATTGTCATATTTCGAAAAAAATTCTTTTTGTGGCCTTTATTTTAGGTAAAAATCAACGCTTTACAATTAAACTCTGACAAAAATACTTTTATACATTTCTTCTTCATCTAATCAGGGCCAAATATGACTTTACCGAACTTACTGCTTTTCCGATTTACGATATTAAATCTGCCGTAAAGAATGTTGAACATAATCTTTTTTATGCTGTTTAAAATAGTATTGTGCATGGAAAAACAGTTTTGCAGTACATGTATTTATTTTTGGCATAATTTTACAAACATCTTTGTGAATCGATATGCATTTATTTATTATTTGCAAGATATGAATTTATAATTGAATATGACAATTTTTTTTTAATAATACTCTGATATTGGCCCGATAATTTTACCTGGGGATGGATTGTTTGCCATGAAAGGTAAGGAATTAAAGTTTTAAATTCCAAATTTTTGTTGTCGGCATCAATCAAAGGTGCCAATTTTTTAAATATTTGGAACAGCATTTGGATTATGTTCTTTTTGTTCAGGATGTAAAGTGTTTTCCACAAATTGAGAGATCCACGGTTACTAAAACGTATGTTGAGACAATAAAAAATGGCAATATGTCTTTTGTTTATAATATTCTTGTAATACTTTGATAATTGAGTACTGAGTGTACCTCAAGATGGATGTGTTGAAAAGAAAAGAGAAGGAGTTTAAGTTTAAACATTGCTATATATGTTGTATTCATCTAAATGAAGTGCCAGTATTTTCCTTTTTTTATTATTCTGTACTGGCAGCAAATTTTTTTTTTTTTTTTTTGTACCTCAGGGTGGATAGTTTTACAGACATTGAGAGCCATATAAATCTACGGTAAATAGCACTTATGTCGACAGCGAGAAAAAAGGTACCAAATTGAATATGTCTTTGTTTTAAAATATTCATTTATTTTCCTGACGTTTGAATAGAGAATGGAAACAGGGAATGCATCAATAAGACAACAACCCGACCAAAGAGCGTACAGAAAACAGCCAAATATCACAAATCGGTCTTCCACGCAACGGCAAAATCACACCAGGAGGCGGGCTTCAGTTGGTCAGTAAACAATAATGTATATATGTTCGGCAAAATTGACGTCACACTGTACTTTGAAACATATAAATAAAAAAAAAATTAAAAAAAATTAAAACACAGCAATAGCAAAAGGTAGAGGTCCTTAAATGCAAAAATGAGGTAGTGTTATTAAGTCGATCATTAAAATCATTAAAAATGCAATAAATTATTTACTATTGCAAACATCTTGAATGAAATGTCTGCAAACAAATCTTTAAGACACAATTTTAGGTTATCTGTTTTATTTCAAGTCAAGTTAAATCTACCACCATGAATAGTGTCAACCACGTACATGTACAGTGTATTAAACTTATTTTTAGATAAAGTTTTGCAGTAAAATTGTGCAATAGTAATATTTTATAAAGTCATTATTTGCAAGATATGAGTAAGCCATTGAAACATTGAAACATGCAAAAATAATGAAAATCAGACTGTTATATGTTATTGTAACTAAATTGCTGTAATCATGATTAACATATTAAGAGAATCGAATAGACAGTACTTTAAAAAGTTATGGTTTATTATTCAAAATACAAAATAAAAAAAAAAAAAAATTAACACATATATATATATTTTTTATAATTTTCACAAAACGTTAACTCAAGTTACGTGCATTTGCTAAAATTCACTCACAGATAAAGTTAAACAATCTGGGGTAAACGCCCGTTTGAATAAAGGCTTAACAGACAAATGCACAGTAAACGCGCGTGTACTGGAGTAAATAATATATATTTCCTTTTTTACCTCGTTAACGTAATTATAGTCATCGCGCGTTTACTTGAAACATGGGAAATTGGAGTAAACAAATTAAATATGTAAACACGGCTTAAAAGTGCATTTACTTTTTGTTATGCTTGATCTGCACACAACTGTATTTTTCAATTAATAAATGCAGTTTATTATAGGACATACAGTTTGATGATTAAATCTCGTTTTACAAGTGATATTTTGAAATGATTATTTAAAACAAAACGCATGCGTGGCTACTATGGACATTACACAGCCTTGTTTTGCTTAATAACCATAGTTTGATGAAAGTTTCACGATGTATGCCTATGAATAGTAATAATGGGATGGATTGTTCGAATTTATATAAAAATCTGAGCTTATCAGTCCGCAATTCTTTGCATGATTTTTAGAAAGTCTAGTACATAAAGGATTTCGTTTTTGACGATTTTACAGACGGATAGGGGAACATATTTAAAAAGCATTCTGATGATTACATTGCACATACCTGTTTGAATAATATATAAGCTTAATAAATTATCCTCACACTTTCATGTAGAACTGATAAGAATAATGAAATCAAACTGAAAGTCGATAGTTTAAACTTCTTATAATGCATAGTGTCATATCATCACTTGTATTAGTTATTATGTTTAAACTCACGACAAAGGTATGTATTATGAACTTAATCGATAGCTACCTACATGTCCTAGCTACAACACCTATCAAAAAGTTATCATTGTACAAAACCTGGTATTGCTATCTTTTCAATGTATGTATTGACAAAATACAAAATGATCATTATCTCCAAGATCTCCAAAGGATTTTATTTTTTTTTAACTGGTCAAATGAGGATTCGAAAACTCATAACTGCATTAATTGCTAGATGTATAGCGGTTATGTTTTTTTCTGTACATTTGATTTCAGGAATGATGTGTATATGATCGTTCATCCTTTGCATTACAGCATATAAGTCGAGAATTAGGATGACACGAAGTTGTTGGGTATCGCATCATGATATAAGTTATGTTAATCAAAATAAAGACGGCCAATATTGGATATTTTGAGAAAGTAGGTAACCTACCAATCAAACCATTCTAGTGAAGTTATGATTGGGTTGAAATCGGGTTTTATTCTTTTAAATACTTTTAGGAATCGTTCAAATATGGTTATGAAAATGTCGGCGTAGACAACATGGTGGAGGCTGATGCGTACATAGCAGGAGAGTTTGTCATTCCGATACTTCCCGTCCTCCTCCTTATGGAGTTCATCTCATTCATTTCATTCACTCAGTATTTGTTTGTTACAAATGTACCTTGATTTGTCCATTCTTTTTCGATTTCCGAGATTTTCATCGGCTAACTAACATCGTCTTAATCTATAACTATATTATTGTAATATCTATATTGATGGTAAAGTCTAAATTATTGACTGGTATTCAACCTAGGAGACTTCTGATTTGAGATAACTAAACTTATCAGAGTAAGAATAATAAGACCTTTATCGAAAAAAAAGTTTTAATCCTGTAAGGAATATAAAATTCGTGAAAATGGATGCATGTTTTTTTTCCTATTAAATTTCTTGATTAACACTTTAAAAAACACAAATATAATAGGCAGTGACCAACGAAAACCACGGGCTCTTGACTTAAGACATTGGAAATTAATGAGCACTCTGATAATCCAATATACAAAAACATATCACTTGACAAAGATGAGATTTTGGCGAATCATAAGTACTTCATGGCTTCAATGAACATTACATTGAACACCAAATCTGATGACTTAACTTGTTTGTGTTGGATACCTAAACAAAATTCCGTATACACAACGGCACATAGCCTGCTCATCTGCAAGTTCTTCAAAGGAATTGTCCATTTAATTGACAAAAATTATATCCGCAGTAAAAGAGGGTGTTAAGAAATTCTGTGAAACTGTTTACTGGCGTAGTGGTATTAACCTGAAGAACTTATGAATATTTTTTTCTGGAATTAGTTCTATACAAACTTTTGATTTTTCAACCCTGCATACCACCATTCCCTATGTGAAATTGAAAATTCGTCTAAAAGAAATAATCCACAAAGCTTTTCAACATAAAAATGGTAGCATGCGCTATACATTTATTACTTTAAGATATTATACAGCATATTTTGTTAATAGTGAACAAAAAGTTTAAACATGCTACACAGAGAAACACGTAATCAGTATGATGGAATTTCTTATTGACAACATATTTGTTGAAAATGGAGGTAAACTGTTTCAACAAATTGTCGGCATTGCAATGGGAACAAATTGTGTGCCTCTCCTTGCCGACCTCTTCTTGTTTTCATATGAATCGGAGTACCTTCAGACACTTGTCAAAAACAAGAAGATTTAAGAAGCCAGGTCATTTAATTTCACATCCCATTAACAATATATTTTTTTCTGATTGGGTTCCATTAATATATCCCCCAGAACTAGAAATTAAAGAAACAACAGAGACGGCTTCGTACCCCTCATTTTTAGACTTATACCTCGAATTTGTTCATCTCAGTACCAGAATCTATGACAAACGAGACGATGTTAATTTTGAAATTATCAATTTCCCCCACCGTAGTAGCAATACACCAACTTCACCTGCATATGGGATATGCATTTCCCAACTTATTTGGGATTCAAGAGCTTTCAGACTTGTAAAACGTTGATAATTCTAAATCTAGATCTTTCTCTAAGAACAGTTTTATCAAAACTTTTGATTTGTTTACCCTGTATCATGTGTATACCACTAATATCCATGTGAGATTGAAAAACAATCGTTTAAAGCAATATGAAAATAGCAGCATATGCTATAAATGTATTGCTTTGGAATACCATACGGCTTATTTTGTTACATTTGTTGTAATAGTGAATTTTGTAAATAGTGAACAAAAAGGTAAAACATGCTACACATAGGAACAAGTGATCAGTATGCTAGTGTTTCTTATTGACAACATATTTGTTGAATTTGCAGGTAGACTTTTTCAGTTTGTTGTTGGCATTCCAATTGAAACTAACTGTTCGCATCTCCTTGTCGACTTCTTCTTATTTCCATATAAATCGGAGTTCCATCAAAAACAAGAAAATCGAAGAAGCCCGATCATTTAATTTAGATATATTGATGATGTTCTTTCCATTAACAATCCAAACTTTTCTGATAAGGTTCCATTAATATATCCTCCCGAACTAGAAATTAAAGAAACAACATACAAGGCTTCCTTCTCTTCATTTTCAGACTTATACCTCGAATTTGACATCAGAAGACGCCTCAATACCATAATTTATTACAAGTGAGACGATTTTAATTTTGAAATTATTAGTTTTTTCCACCTTAACAGTGATATACCAAATTACCTGATTATGGGATATACATTTCCCAACTCATTCGGTACCCAAGAGCTTTCAGCTTCTACTCAGATTTTATACCAAATAACCAGTGTCTGAGCAAAAAGTTGAATAGCCAAGGTTTTTTCAAAGAACGTATCGTCCTTTTTCTATAAAAAGGTCATTTGAAGGTACAAAGACCTTTTTGATAAAATAATCCGTATCAACTTCACAAATATTACATGATGGTCTTGAAATATAGATTATAGATACTGACGTTGTTCATCATCCTAATCACATGTAAAAGTTTCCCCCAACCTATTTTTGTCCTTGTATATTTTTTACCTTTACTGTTTAGACCATTTCTGATTATATACTTAATATGTTCCTTGGTATTTATACATTCTAAAACAGTTCTCCTAGCACCTCTGGAACAATTTAAGTCATAAGCTGTTCTATTCTAGCACAGTTTTATTAATTTAAGAGTAGAACACACAGAACAGTTCTATGATAGATTGTTTCGATATTATTTGAAAAGTGATTAGAACTGATCCCACCTGCAGAAGATTCATTATTTGTATCGTTACTGAAAAATGCATTTCTATGTTCTAATCGTTCAGTTCGCTAAAGTACATTTACATAAGAAGATGTAGTATGAGTGCCAACGAGACAACTCTCAATCCATTTCAAAATGTAAAAAAAAATATCAATTATAGGTCAAAGTACATCCTTCAACACGGAGCCTTGTCACACACCGAACCAGAAGCTATAAAGGGTCCCATAATAACCAGTGTAAAACAATTCAAACCTGAAAACCAACGTTCTAATCTATTAAAAAACGAGAAACGAGCATCACATATGAACCACACCAACAAACGACAACCACTGAACAACAGGTTTCTGACTTTTTGTCGTTGCAATTTGGAAAACACAATGAAACATACAAAGTGAATCATTTTTACAGTCCGCCATTTCTTACGACAAGTTCTTTCTTAAGAATGTTTTTCTTTGAGCAATTTCACTACTAGGGACGTCAAATGAACACAACATTACTAATTATCCGCTTAAGAGTCGATAGCAGTCTGAATGATGCATGGAAATGTTTTTAAGGCAGAACTAGAGATCAGGTAAAGTAAATGTGAGACAGTGATTTGAGAAATTGTTCTTAATCTTTTTAAACTCTTCAATTCATTGTCGGTTACATTTGAAGTATGTGTTTCAAAATGTTTAAGCTCTTCTATATTTAATACTCAAAATTTAAATTCATATCGCATAGATAGTATCTACTACACAATGTATATGAAAGTGAGTTTAAAACAAATGACATTCTTTTAAACCTGAACTGATGTCGATATGTTCCATCAGTAACAACATGTTAAACTGTGTAAATGTTTGTCTTTCAAGAGTTCACATTCTTATCAAAATTCCTATATCATGACACTCTCATAGGTGTTGATAGATATCCGAGAATCAATATCTTAAATAATGTTTTATAAAACCTATTGTAAATAAAGTGTATTTAAAGGAGACTTAAAGATTTGTATAACAAATCTAAAGACAGGCAATAAAACATTAGTTACAGATATAACATTAAAACAAATCAATAATTTTGAGTACAGTTTATTTACAAATCAATAGTGTATTTAAAAATAATACAGATACATAAGATCGAAAGTAAATAACAAACAAAACGTCATCAAAAGGAGATAAGTACAAATAAACCCTTGAAAGATAAACCTTCATATGGTTTATATGTTTTCTGCTAAAAGATCGATTCATTATTTTTCATATAAAATACAAGATCACGGGAGAAATGTTGACGTCATATATTGAAATAAAACATTGAAATATCATATGATATGTCGAAGCAAAATCCTGAATTCTCTTTTGATGAAACCTTTCGTGAAACTCAAGTTTTCATATAACTAATTTTTAATTGGACCATTTTAATGTTAACTGACTACTTAAAATGACACCTGATATTGAAATCTTGCTAATGTGATATAGCTCTTCGCGTGATTTGTTACTGATACATATTTGGCTTTCAAATATCTGGATTAGAACGTCCCTGATTAAGATATGTCGAGAAAAAACCTTCGAAAGCATTATATGTATGACGTGGTTCATTTTTATTATTAGACTATAAGAGTATGAATTGATTCAAATTTGTAAAGCAGTTATACAATTTTTTTTTTTCGAAGTGTCAATGGTTTAATTATAGAGATTTGACCACAAACTGCTAATCAAGCAATACGATATCACTTCAGTAATTCAAAAATTGCATACAATTAAACCTTGTGTAGGGTGTGATATTTTTATGATTTGTTAATACTCTTTGTTAAGATTTCGGAAAATTAAAAAAAAAAACAATAGACGATAATAGTGGGACGTATATATGTCCATATGCATTATATCTTACTACTTTAAACTAGAATTAATGGTGGTTAACTTATTCCAATATGCTGACCATTGGATACTCAAATGGACTGTTAAACATACTGTTTTGAATATTGACTGAAATCAACGATTTGATAATCATCAGTTTACTTTCTTAATATAAAGCCATTTCATAAAAAAGATTTATTTGAAAAGGACTGCGATTTATGTTTAACTTCAACGGCGTCCTCAACGTAAAAAAAAACAACAAAAAAAACCCCCATAAATCATTGTCTTCCTGCTGTATTTATTATATTTACCCTCCCCTCCTCCTTTTTGGGAGGAAAACAATCGTTTGTATTGATGTACATTACCATATTTCGGTGAATCAATATATATATATATAAATTTGTCAGCATAAAAATCTAACCCTAACACTGTTGGGTGTAATTTTGATATATAACGAACTGTTATTTACGTTGTTTTTAATTAAGATTTGTTTATATTTTTTCGTTTGGGCTTGTATTATATTTGCTTTCGGGTTTATATGATCCGTTCATCCTATTTCGACTCTTTAAAATTAAAGAGTCTATCCTAAATCGAGGTAAAGTATATGGCCTTCCAAATACCGTTTCGATTCCTAACATCACTTATGAGACATTAATTGTCGAAATCCGTATCTGTTGAATAGTAAACATGTAGGAATGTCTATACCAAGTCAGGAATATGCCAGTTGTTTTTCATTCGTTTGGTGTGTTTGAGCTTTTGATTTTGCCGTTTGTAAGTTGACTTTCCGTTTTGAATTTTCCTTGGCGTTCGGTATTTGTTTTTGTTTTACTTTTTACATTCGGTAAAGTATTCAAAGATTTCATTAAATGTTTCGAGGGACATTTTTCTAGACCAATTTTATACAGAGTGACTTTAGACATGATATACAGAATTCGTTATCTCTGTTCACACTTCCAGAAGAGCATAACTACAAATTAGAAAATTACTTTATAAATACTAGCAGTTTCATTTTTTTTTTACATTTACTAGCTTTATTACTGCTTTCACATATTTGCAGGTGCAATGCAACTTTTTTAACATTGGTTTTGATAGTGAAATGCCGTGAACAAGTGTGACGTTAATAGCTACGGCAACGTAGTTTTTATGTCCTTATGATATTTTGTTGACAATGTTTGGTCCATAAAGCTACGACATTTTCATATTAGAAACGATTGGAATTACGACCAAGGTTCAGGTTGCACTTCCACAAATGTCATTGTTTATCGCCTGTGCGTAGCTAATCAAACGTCCACTCTGTGTTTTTGTTAGATGCATTTATATTTGTATCTATCTGATGAGTTAAGCCTTTTCTTCACTGATTTTTATAGTTCTTTCTTATGTTGTACTGTTACACCACTGTCCAAGGTAAGGGGGAGGGTTAGGATTCCGCTAGCATGTTTAACCCCACCACATTCTGTATGTATGTGTCTGTCCCAAGTCAGGAGCCTGAAATTCAGTGGTTGTCGTTTGTTGATGTGTTACATATTTGTTTTTTTCGTTCATTTGTATTGTACATTAATTAGGCCGTTTGTTTTCTCGTTTGAATTGATTTACATAAATATTTTGTCATTTCGGGGCCTTTTATAGCTGACTATGCGGTATGGGCTTTGCTCATTGTTGAAGGCCGTACGGTGACTTATAATTTTTAAATTCTGTGTCATTTGGTCTCTTTTGCAGAGTTGTCTCATTGGCAATCATACCACATCTTCTTTTTTATATATAGTTCTTTTCGTTAATTTTTGTTTCCAAAGACATAACGTACCTAAATATTATTGAATTATTGTTTCATTTGTCAAATTAAATCATTTTGTATACGTCTCCACATATTTCCTTCAACCATTTTGAATCTTGTCGTGAAGTCATTTAAAACAAGAACAGTCGTGTTTTGTACAAGCTAGTGCTTTAACATTTTAAGCACTTGCTTGAATGCATCCATCCCATCGAAATAGAAATAAAGGATACAACAGATACAGTTAAGTCTGAGTTGGTTAACCGTTATGGAATATCCGTTTCACAGATGATATCGGGTATGTTCCGCATGTCTTTACTACTACCTCGTCTCCTTTTCACGAGTGTGACCTACAAAATTAGACTATTTACCGGGTTTGTAACAACATGAGCAACACGTTTGTCTTTTTTTCATTTTTAACCATGGCGTTGTCAGTTTATTTTCGATCTATGAGTTTGACTCTCCCTCTGGTATCTTTCGCCCCTCTTTTAAGTTAATAAATTCATAATTATTTTCACAAAACATATATATACGAGTAGTCAAATATTAATCTTTCAATATATATTTTATAAAGGCTCAACATTTTTGTCGATATTTTTCCGGTTATGAGGCTGTATTGTAAGAAAGTTCACTGTATATCATTTAAAGTCTTATACGAGATAGGATTTTTCAAAGAGCTACACAAATACATTTCTTATTGTAATCTTTTAACTTATGTACTACAATAATAAACAAGCAGGATGGCATATAAAGAAATAACCTGTGCAGTTCACCGGAAGGTGTATATTGCAGTTCATGCGATTGCCCTCAAAATATGTAAAAGACAGATCAAGAATGCAATTTATAACTTAGTATGTAATTTTCTTTAAAAAGCAGTCAACATATCACTAGAACACTTGTAAGTCTATTTCTGTTTAGCTTTCCTAACAAACCTAATTAAGTATCACTATACAAATCAAGGTATAAAAACAGAAACCGATGCAATCTCGTACACATCGTTAGACAGGTTAAGCGTGCATCACTCGACTTGCTATTTCACACTCTGTTAAAATGTCACTGTACAGAGTAGGACACAAATTGTCAATTAACAAATCAGTGGACTATTCCCGTATACAGAAATAAGCTATCTAAACGTGTTGGTGCTTACAAGAAAAATTTCAAGTGATGAAGTTGAAAGCATCCCTTTGAAAGTTTTACCTACGCCATCCCGGGTTGGTTGAACGCTATGGAGTATTTGTTTCACAGTTCACGAATGATATGTTCCTATTGTCGGATCCATAATCCTATCCTCTTCTCCTCGAATAAAACCATCTTATGACGTATGGCCAGATTGTACTTAAATCAGCAACTCTATGGGTGCCACATTGGAGCAGGATATACCTACATTACCGGAGCACTTGATATCATCGCAGTTTTTGGTGGGGTTCTTGTTGCTTAGTTTTTAGTTTTCCATGTTGTGTTTTGTATACTATGTCTTTTCATCGTTTTTCATTTTTTGCCTTCAGTTAGTTTTTGACTTATAAGTTTGAATATCCCATTGGAATCGTTCGCCTGTCTTTTGTTAAAATGTAGCGAGTGATTGCATAGACATACATATCGCATCGACAAACACATTCGTGTTGGTGGTCATACAATTTCGATATAAGTCGTTCTTCCTCATAACCCTTTTTGGGCAGTTTCTGTTACTGGAGATTATCTGTTTATGAGGTTTGTTTAATTTGAATTAAAAGCGAGCGGAATGTATCAACTAGGAGTGACAGCCTTTGAAAAATTGGAAGTTAACTCTCATTGAAAGTGAAATAATCACATACATGTATGTCAAATCAGATAATAGACGAGTGAAATTTACCATAAAATTTTATTTTTAATGCACCAACCTAACATACGGCTAAATCATATACCTTTCGAAAGCACATCATCTTTTTTGCCCGGTCGTCAAATATTCGTATGGTGCAGTTTTCGTTAAATCACGATGAGAGGTCAAGGACAGACAATTTATGATTTTATAAGATGTCAGTATTTTTGCATATTCTGTCTTCTGAATAATAATAATTTGTATGGAAATATGAAAATATGTTAGAACAGATGTTAATAGTTATTCATCAAAAGCAAATTGAAATATTAATTTCGGAATTTTATTAAATAGCGCCGTTTTCCAGAAATTCCAGTGAAAATGAGAAAAATGCGTGAAAATTAAAATTGTTGTATGTGATTCAATTGATATTTACCATAAAACCAAATACATATGTAAAATATTTTATTTAGTGCTAATGAGGTTTTTGACATTGTAAAATTACTTAAATTACGCTTCTTGTTGATTAAACAGCCAATTATAACAACCCATACAGTTGCCCAAAATACCACCATCTGCAAAAGGATAGCCTTTTTAGCTGTTCTATGTTAAACCAAATTGTATGTAGTCAGAATAAGGTTGAAAAATACAAATCTTAAAAGTGCAAAAAGGTTAAAGGATATAATACACAGGAAATTCATGCTTTAAGGGGAAAGTTTGGAAAAGAAACTTTGATATTTCAATATTTATAAGTTTTCTTGATTGCTTATACTGCATTGACTAAGGAAGTAAAAGCTATTAAAAGCTAGCCACTGAAAATGTTCTTCATGACTGGATGAAGTATTTAATCGTATCAAACTACGCAATTTCTTGTAAATAAATTTAGACATGTTGTCATTATATTTACTTATATTAATTGTTGATTTGGAAATTCTAGTAATTCGCAATAACAATACATACACTTCCCGAATAGTTAACATATAAGTACATTGTTATATAAAGATAATCTATTTATTGTTGGTGTTTAACGCAATTTTCAGCACTTTTTGCTTCTCAAGTATTTTGCGGCGAACAGTTTTTAGTGGTGGAGGTCCACGGAGTGCCCAAAGAAACACCGATCATTGGCAGGAAAACAGGCAATCCCCGTCATTTATACATTAGTGATATTTATTAGTATCAAGGACGAAATTACTGTGTAGGTGTCACTACAAAAAATCTACCACTCAGCATCAATAGGCTTTTGTTAAAGTAGGCAACCTCTTACCATACAAAGCAGTTTTGATATTATTGTTTATTTCAGCTACACATTACAAATACATTTGTTGAAAAGAAACTGAAATATTAAGGCATTTGAACCACTTTTGTTGCAAATTTATTTGGTAATGGTTTTGCATTAAAATTTCAATGTAGATGTGCCACAAAATATTTTCATTTAAGTCATTCAGAAAAACAGAGCGCTTTTTTAGTAGATCATCTGTCAATTGCAAGCATTGATTGAACATTTGCATTTTCAGGATAGTACATGTAACACAAATATATATATATATATATGGTTAGAGTGAAGTTATTTTATTCTAAAATATTTATACGATTGTGCAAAATGAAAATTGTGGTTGAATTTATCCAGTTTTTAATGATTTTATGTCATCTAAACTCAAATATTTATTTTTCACTAAGTTCTCTGTTGTTGATCTGACAGCGACTTTTGGCGATTTTCTCACTTTATTTTCATATTTTTTTCGTTGGGTTTCTAATGGTACGAAGATCTCACAACAATCATCAGTGATAATAGTTGACATAAAAAAACGTACAAAATGGTATGTTTAAGTGTAAAAACATTGGTTAAAATAATCTGACTAAAATTAAGATATATCACGACTCTCCTGCTCATAAATCGTATGAGGATAAAAAAATCAGAGATCTACATTTTAATTAGAATGAGGTTAACTTTATGAGATAGCTTAAAAACAGGTATGTTATGGTATATTTGAAGTGCTTACTATTTTTAACGCTATCCTAATATGTGTATTATTAAAAAAATCCCATCATATACAACTTCCTTATGTGCACTTTTAAACATTGAACTTCACTAAAATCTACCAAGCAATGTAGGAGGAATATTGCTCATTACAAAGTTGTTATAGACTAACTGTAGAAATATGAATACAAAGAACAAAGAAAAAATGACGTAGGGACAAGATGATTCCTACATTTCCGCTATATTATATAAAGAGAGAGAAAGAGAGAAGAAAGAGGTTTGCTACAATTGTTTTCCATTCGTTTGATGTGTTTGCGGTTTTGAATTTGTCGTTAGATAAGGAATTTTACGTTTTGAATTTTTCTTGGAGTTATATATTTGTGATGTTTTTTTTATATCTTGCATCGATATCTGATTAGAACGTTCTGTTGTCCTTATATGCTCAGCTTTTAACCACCTGGTTTTCTTTCCCTTGGTTGAAAGAAGAAAAAAAATATAACAAGAAGGCAGTCTTAAACCATAGTCAAAGTAAAACAGATGACAGCATGATCAAAACAAAAAAGTATGACAGACAAACCACACTCCTTAAAACACTTCACCGAAATGTGCGAACACTACCTAAACCCGATGGAGATTGCAGTTGCCCAGGAATGGTATTCAATGTTCCACAATATTAATTTTCAGTCATACGTGATAGAACAACTAATAAAGTATAATAATGGGCTACTGTTTGCAAAAGTATAAATTATTCTAAATAATAAGGATGTTCTTGTCCCAGGCAGAAAACCCTAGCCGTGTTAGGCGCAACTTTTTGGAAGTTTTGGTCCTTGGTGCTCTTCAGCTTTGTACTTGTTTTGGCTTTCAAACTTTTTTAATCTGAGCGTCACTGGTAAGTCTTGTGTGGACGAGACGCACGTCTGGCGTATTAAATTTTAAACCTAGTACCTTTTGTTAGCTATTATTCGTGTGTTTCTTTGTCCTATATGTTCTCCCATTTATTTGTATTGTAGTCATGTCATGTAATGTTGTCATTTTAATGTTATATTTAACATTGCCATAAAAGCAGGAGGTTTGGCATGCCACAAAACCAGGTTCAATCCACCATTTTTTTTCTTAAAATGTCCTGTACCAAGTCAGGAAAATGGCCATTGTTACATTATAGTTCGTTTCTGTGTGTGTTACATTTCAATGTTGTGTTTTTGTTGTGTCGTTGTTCTCCTCTTATATTTGATGCGTTTCCCTCAGTTTTAGTTTGTAACCCGGATTTGTTTTTATCTCTATCGATTTATGAGTTTCGAACAGCGGTATACTACTGTTGCCTTTATCTAACACTTAAGGCAATTCGTCGGATTTGTTATTGAAAAGCACATGGTACAAACAGTATTCTTTCGAATATTGAACTTCGTAACATGTCTTTCGACATGGGACAATTATGTTTTGCAAAACATACCTTGTTTGTTCCTTTAAGTACTTTCATTACCCTTTTTTAAAATATGTTTAATCATTTTCTGCCGATATGGACAATTTTCGCTAGCCATAAAAAGCAAAATGATCCATATTTGCAGATGGTGTTTTTTTATGGCAAATGCAAAAGCTTCATTAGAAGGCTGTATCCTGGCCTATATTATATTAATTGCAGTTAAATATTGAGCAATCATCATTTTAGTTTGCATTTGATCTGGAATTATAGTATTTTGTTTTAAAAGATTTAGGTATTTTTAAGAAAAAAAATTTCATACAACTACCAGAAAAGGGCATTTTGTTTAATACTACCAAAATTCACGAATTTTCAATTTTGACCTTTGACTTTGATTTAACGAAAATTGCACCGTACAAATTATTGACGACCGGGCAAGACAGAAAGTACGGTTGATAAGCTTTCGAATGGTATATAATATAGCCGTATGTTAGGTGGGTGCATTAAAGTCGTTAACTAGGCGTCTTTTTGAAAACTGTCACTCGCCTATAAGAAGATAATACTTATACTGATTATTACAAAACATGTTGCTATAGATGTGCTAAGTATCATGATTATGTCCTTAAAAGTCCAATAATGTTGTTAAAAAATTTGTAAAATGTATTTTCAAGGTTTCCCCTTTATTTTAAATATATATTCCTTAGCCTATTTAAAAACGCGTGGTATGTTCTGGCTGTACTTTAAAATGTTAAATATTTCTTTAAAATTCATTGCACTCCGTGTATAGCAATTGTAATAGACCAAATAATCTGGCTAAGGTAAATATAGACCATTATTCAATTCTCATAAATCATCTAAAAAGATAAACCAATTTCAAAGTAATAAAAAAACTCTAACAATCATAGGAAATGAAAAAGACCAGGAGTTTCTACAGGTAACGCGCCTCATTCTATGCATACATTTTTTTTTCTCTCGCAAATATTTATTTAATAAATAAAACTATCCCAGGTGCTCTAAAATTATAAGAAGAACCTGATTAAATAGTTGCAGGCGTTGTGTTATTCATAGCAAATACTAGTTCGAAGATAATTTGCAATCGGTGACATAATTACCTGGAAAAGAGGACGGTAAGTTGAATATATTAATTGTTACATATCTGTGGCCATCCGTAACGCATATATTCCGTAATGGTTTACAAAAATATTCTTGCGTCCTCATAATTTCCGGTCAGGAAACTTTGGCATTACCAATACGGAAACCCGGGTTGAATAGTTTCCTGTTAAGCAACAATAATGTATGGTGAAAATCAAAATAAAAGTCTTTGAAAATCGCATCAACGGAGATATATACCCCATATGAAAATTGGACAATGTAAACGAGAGTCTTCAGAAATACTGCGAAACTATTTACTAAAGTAGCGGTTTTGACCGTGAGTTGATTCTACAAAAAAACTCTAAAGAACTTCGGGATAATCTAAAATCTCGATCTTTCTCTAAACTTAATTAGATCAAAACTTTAGATTTGTCAACCCTGTATACCATCATTCCCAATGTGAGATTGAAAAACCCTCTAATAGAAATTATTTACAATGCCTGTCTATATAGAAATGGTAGCAAACGCTATAAATCTACTACTTTGAATTACCATACGGCATATTTTGTTAATAGTGAAGATAAAGGTAAAACATGCTACACAGAGGACAGTATGATTGAGTTTCTTATTGACAACATATTTTTTGAATTTGGAGGTAATTTTGTCAACATATTGTGGCATTCCTATGGGAACAAACTGACGGCCTCTTATTGTCGACCTCTTCTTATTTTCATATGAGTCGAAGTTCCTCCAGCAGTTGTCCAGACACTAGTCAATAGCAAAAAGATCAGAGAAGCCATATAATTGAATTCCCCATTCAGATATATTGATGGAATTCTTTCCAAACAATCCAAATTAACAATCCAAACTTTTATTATTGGGTTCCATTCGTATATCCTATACTATAACTAGAAATTAAAGAAACAACAAACACGGCCTCCTGTGCCTCATTTTAAGACTTATACATGTACCTCGAATTTGACATAAGCGGTATCCTCAATACCAGAATCTATGACAAACGAGACGATTTTAATTTTGAATTATCAATTTCCCCCTACCTTTTAAGTAGTATACCAACTTCAACTGCATATGGGATATACATTTTCCAACTCATTTGGTAGTCAAGAACTTGCAGCTACTACTCAGACATGACTTCTCGTCCCGTTCCTAAAAAAGTGCATCGGTCGATACCAAGACCTTGTTGATTCATATTCCGTAAAAACTTCAGAAATAATATATGATGGTCCTTATGTATATATGCTAGGTACTGACGTTGTTTATCTACCCAATTACGTGTTAAAGTGTTCTTATATTTGTCTTTGTCAACGATTATCCTTTACAGTTTGGGCCATTTCTGGTAATATCCGTTTGGGGTGGTTCGGTACTAATATATCCCGCTATTGTGTTATTGTGCTATGGTATTTTTTTTGTATTCTTGTAATCCATTTTTGCGTATGTGCTTTGTTTATATGCCATTTAGTTTTTTTCTTTAAGATAGAGAATGGAATTTGGGAATGTGTCAAAGAGACAACAACCCGATCAAAGAGCAGAAAACAGCCAAAGGCCACAATGGGTCTTCAACACAGCGAGGAAATCCCGCAACCTGAGGCGTGATTCAGCTTGCCCCTAAACAAAATTGTGTACTAGTTTAGTTATAATGGACATCATACTAAACTCCAAAATATATAAATGAACTAAAATAAAAAATCATACAAGATTACCAAAGGCCAGAGGCTCCTGAGTTGTGACAGGCGCAATAATGCAGCGGGGTTAAACATGTTTCGTGAGATCTCAACCCTCCCCCTATACCCCTAGCCAATGTAGAAAAAACAAAAACACAGCAATATGCACAGTAAAACTCAGTTCAAAAGAAGTCCGAGTCCGATGTCAGAACAGGTACCAAAAGAAACTAAACAATATGACAATGATACATAAATGGACTACTAGTCGTTACTGACATGCCAGGTCCAGACCTCAATTAAGCTGATTGAAAGATTATATATTCATCATATAAATATTAAGTACAATACATCCTGATAGGGGTTTAGTATCATACCATCATAAAATAAATGAGAAGAACATAACCCGTATCATGCGAACAACTGGTTTTAGAATAAATGTGTTAAGTTCCCAAGCAAAGACCCTATACATGAATAAATATTAAAGCCAACAGTTGCCATCTTAATGACCTGACAACAGTTTTGTAACTATATCCCTTCTTAAAAAGGTTTTGTTAGCTTTTGAGGTGAATGCCTACATTTTTGTGCCTTGTAAAGAATATTACTATAAATATTTGATGTGAAATACCTGAACGTATAAGATGTCAGCATGTTAATTTATATTTTACGAATGATGTCCTTAGGCTTGTACCGATTACATCATTCGTAAATATAATTATGTTGACATATGTGTTTGTTTTTATAGTGATTAAGATTATAACACAATGTTGACTGCTCTACCCCTATTTTTGACATTCTTACCTATTATGTCTGTTTGTTTTGTTCACACACTATTGTCAATAACATGGAATTTTGATGCGGCTGTCATATAAGTGAAGGTTCTGCTAGCTTTAAAATCAGGTTTAATCAAACATTGTTTTATAAGGAAATACCTGTAACAAGTCAGAAATATGACAGTTGTTTTCAATTTGTTTGATGTGTTAGAGGTTTTGATTTTACCAATTGTTAAGGGACTTTCCGTTTTGAATTTTCCTTTGAGTTCGATTTTTTGTTATTTTACTTTTTTCATAGTTTTTTGTGAAGGTGAACTGATCCTACGAGAACTTGAAAAAGACATTGGTAGTGGATCATTTTCATAACAAGGTCCATTTTTGTTTAATCAATCTCTGTAAAAGTGGCGAATGTGTCTCTTGGTTTTATAATATCCATTGCGTTGCTTTCCCGTTGGGAATATTGACATGTCCATCTCTTCGTTGTCAACATTTTGTCAAGTACTTATTATTGTCCGTGCCGTTAGTAAGGAACTGTGTACTCCTACTGTTTGATTTATTTTATACTCAAATGAAGCAGAATTCAAACGAACCTTTAATAAGCAAAAAGACAAATACATCTCGCAAAGTTGTTTTTTTCACTTTCTGATATATTAAATATCCTGTCACCCAATACCCTGCATTTCAGTAAGTCATTCCATTATGTAGTGAACTTGTATTAATCAAGAATGATATTGACCGGTGTGCATCATATCTCGATCGTCTCCCTAATATTGACACATTTAGACGACTACATACTAGAATCTATGACGAACGTAATGTTTTCAACTTCCATTTTTCATTCTCATAAATCTCAGCGGTAAATTAAGGCATTAGTAAATCAATCTTCAAATTTCATTAATCGATTATGAAGACGATTCAAATTGAGAAACAAAAACTGAGGGAATTATAGGAAGAGTGAGGCCTGATGCATAGATCGGGTAAACGTCTCCTGTTATGCTTAACACGCCATGTATCCGAAGCTACACTCAGTCAAAATGTGACAAAATTAGATTTTAGACGGCTATTCTTGTATGTACATGTAAAGTTCAAAGCAGCGAAAAGATGTCGTTGAGTTGAAACACACGTACGTGTATTATAGCATTTACCAATTCTTAATAGTGACCGTAAATTAATAATATGTGGTGTCGATTTCAACTATTTATAATAATACATATGTTAGAGAACCTTGTGTGCAAGGACAATTCCCCCTGCACATATATAAAATTTTGCATACACTTGATTAACCAAGAAAAATTAAAACAAAAACCCAGCCTTTTTACTGTTGTCTACCCGTCTGTTCCGTGCATAAAATCAGAAATTTACACAATCAAACATATTTTTCCGAGGTAGTTTCAACACTGTGAATATGTTATCTTCAGACCCGTATTGTCCAATACTGATTTTATCTTGAGTAGGAGTTTCCTTGACAAAACCTCGCAATCTTTTATATATTGTCATTGTATTTTCTAGTTTGTTTTCATGTGCATGATGTGGTAGGTAAAGAAAACTACGTAGATCTCTTTAATTTCTGTTGCGTTTAATTTGTGCATTATATTCTTTATCCAACCACTATTCTGTTGGTGAAAACCTAAGGATGCTTTATTAAATAGTCTATGGAACCGATGTCATTTGTTTAATATTTCATTTTATTATTAAGCTTATGTTATGATGATGTTGTTGTAAATTATGATGTGTTTCTTACTTCAATCGTCTTATGGTGTAATTTGTGCTTAATGAAGAGTTTGAATGATAAAATATTTCAAAATTGATAGAATGATGATTTGTTGACTGATTATTTGTATAAAAACGGTAAGTCAAAATATTTAGAAAAATAATTATAAAATCAAATTTAAATATTTAAGATAAAAGCACAACAATGCTTGACAGAACTAATAATTTCTATGTCTTTCTAATCATCCAACCCCCTTTATTCATTATCATTATTTTTCTGGGATATCAAAGTAGACCGGATTTCTACTTCTATCTTTTATAGTAAAAGAGTAGAAACACAATCGGTCTAAATCTTTCATGGAATATGCACATTTGAGGGAAGAATGCCATTTTAAATGTATTTTACCTTATTAAAACGATAGATTTTACAAATACCGAATAATTTTCAATTGATTATATAATTTAACTTCGACGTATAAGGGGAGATAACTCGTATAACCTTACTTAAGTGAAATCCACTTTTTCGTATGAGAACACGAGACTATATTGTTATCATCTCCCTCCCTCCCCCTTAAATGTAAACTTAATGTGTATCTGTTTGTAAACTCACAATATGGAATGTTAGTGTTTAACATGTACTAGACCATGTAGACTGTTGGTTTTTTTTTCAAGTAATGATTTATTTCAAAATTAACAAGATTACCAAGTCAGTACACCTATATTGCGATCATGTTGTCAAAGCGATAATAAAATATATAAGACTTAAATTTGAACTGATAAATTTCTTTTTTTTTTAAGATTGGTAAGTTTCTCATCATAGATTCGATTTGATTCTTAAATTGTTCTTTAAGTATGGTTTATAAAACTTCCATATAATCATGTGGTGTTTGATATCCGTCCTCGGGTGATTCAAGTTCTTCTCCTTTTAAATCTTCTTCTTCTTTTTCATCTTTGTCAGCTTCTTCCAATTCGTTTTGTAGACTTACATTAATTTCTTCATTTTGAATACTATCAATTTCTTCATACTGTGACATTCTTTCAGATATTTCATATCTGTGCACAGTTGACTCTTGTGGAGGGGCTGCAAAATATCTGGAAAAAAGCGTTTATTGGCATAAATCAGTCAATTTGCTTTTTCGTTTGAATTATTTTACAAATTGTAAAATTCGACCTATATTTACTAACTTTTACGACATTTGGTCTTATGGACAATTATTACCTACGAATTCTAATACATTTCAGTATAGTTATACTGTCATTAGTTATGTTATATATATACAATGGATAAGCGTTGATTCTTGAAACAGAAACCATGAGCCCGGAGGGCGAATGGTTGTTTTTTTATGAATGAAAATTAAATCACAAAAATACTGAACTCCGAGGAAAATTCAAAACGGAAAGTCCATAATAAAATGGCAAAATCAAAAACACAAACACATCAAACGAATGGACAACAACTGTCATATTCCTGACTTGGTACAGGCATTTTCTTATGTAGAAAATGGTGGATTGAACCTTGTTTTATAGCGATAAATCTCTCATCAACGCTTATCCATTGTATCTATAACTTAAACTATTGTGTGATGTCTTTTCAAAATTAAAGCCTTTTCTTAATTAGAAGGTATTGTAAGTGAGTTTGAATAACCATGTTATCGTGTCCAACGATTGCATTAATAAATCTAAGATCACAATTAATTGGTTAACAAAACAAATATAACACAACACGTCTGCCTTTAAAGATCTTTGAATTACATGTATCAGACATCTAAAAATTATCTGTTTTTCACAAAATAAGACATATTCGAACTTATTTCTAATCAAATTGCAAATAGAAATTGATAATGTGTCCAAGAGACAACAACCCGACCAAAGAGCATAAATATAAAGTATATATATATGATAAGTATGTTACAGAAATCTCTAGCAAGAAGCCTGATTCTAGACATACCACGATTTTCTCGCATAGGAATTTGCGAATAATTTTTTTTTAAATTATGTAGTAAAACAGATGAGATCATACTAAATTTCACAAAACAAAAACGAATAATAGAATAAAAACATTTTGTGTTTCAAATATATGAAACAGTCAATAATAACCAAAAAAATAAACGGTAAAACTCGCTATTATAAAACAACATATCCAGAATAACATACAAAATAAGGGAAAAAAACCCAGGAAACTAAAGAATAGGGACAACAAAAAGAATACAGAGGTTCTAACCTAAACCTACAAGTCCCTACTTTAACTGACTCTTAACTCATTGATCTTAACCATGCTAACCTCGCGGCTACCAACTTATACTATACGATTGCCTATTATGTATATATAAAGGTACACGCCCTGTGTGTCCGTTGTACCGATGTGTATCCTATATATGTTTATTTATATATATAAAATAGACATCTACATTGCAACCCATTGGTAGCCGAGAGGTTTCATAGATATGTTAGTGTCAGTCACACATAACAAATTTCAAGGACGGGTTCGATTTCCAATAAAGGCATATAGAAATTACAAAAACCAGATGTAAGTTTTTAAATTAATCCCATTAGTGAACAGAAATCAGTAAATTAGCCAATTCAAACTTAATGAAATTAGGCACATAAAGGAAACAATTGAATATAATTTGGTGAGTCCATTTCAGCGACAGATTTGGGAAGCGTTGATTCTAGAAAAAATAATGCACAGTAAATGATTGGCTGACGTCCATCCAATGTTTTAATCTCAAAATATTACATTTTCTCGATATTTACATATTTGGCGTGAATCATTTTTGCTAAAATAAATGTGATTTGTCTCTATGTCTTTCTGTGTTTCTTTGATAAATATGACGTGGCTCTGTACTTATACATCCCGTCGTAGTGTTATTGTTCTATGATCATTTTTATAATCTTGTCTTTCATTATTGCTAATATGCTTTGTTTATATCCCCATTTTTTTGTGTTTCTTTGATATATATGACGTGGCTCTGTACTTATACATCCCATCATTGTGTTATTGTTCTATTGTAAATTTTTGAATTCTTGTCTTTCATTTTTGTTAATGTGTTTTGTCTATATGTTTTTGTGCTTCTTTGTTATATTTGTGTTTGTTTTTATAGTGATTAAAATTATAAAACAATGTTGACTGCTGTATCCCTATTTTTGACATTTTTACCTGTTATGTCTATAGATATGAGAAGATGTGGTATGAGTGCCAATGAGACAACTCTCAATCCAAGTCACAATTTGTAAAAGTAAATTATTATAGGTCTAAGTACGGTCTTCAACACGGAGCCTTGGCTCATACCGAACAGTAAGCTAAAAAGGGCCCCAAACATGACTAGTGTAAAAACATTCAAACGGAAAAACCAACGATCTAATCTATATAAAAAACGAGAAACGAGAAACACTTATGAACCACATCAACAAACGACAACTACTGAAAATCAGATTCCTGACTTAAGACCGGTGCAAGCAAATGCAGCGGGTTTAAACGTTTTAATAGGTACCAACCTTCACCCAAATATATCTATTTCGAATCGACGAGATACATCAGTATAGCAGTTTGTGAATGATTTGTACACCCTTATCTGAAACAATAGTGTAACATCACAACATAGAAAGACACACTATAAAATATCAATTGAAATGGCTTAACTCAATGAAAAGACATATTAGTACAAGTGAACATACACTGAACGAATAAATTTGATCTATGATACAATGTAAATACTAAATCAATAAAATAAGGGGTACAAAAATAAAGGTAACTGTATTATACTGCTGTGAGATATTAAACAATTTAAAAAAAAACAACAATAACCTTGAACAAAAAGCCGCATAATACAAAAATATACACAGATAGATGAAAATAATTTTGTTGTTCATTGTACAAAGAAGTTACAATTTATAGTCATACCAAACACTTATCAAAGCTGGTATATAGACGAGATATAACCCTGAATAAGTAAACATTAAATAATAAAAATGCATTACAAATAGTATTAACAGGTCAAATTAACAAGAAAGTGCAATTTGAGAGTACTCGCAGTTTCTGACAGCTAGTTAAAAGCCAATAAAAAATAATAATAAAAAATTATGCATCATAGACTAAAATCAACTAAAACACATCCCAGGGATTTAGTATTTTCACGTCATGGGTAGTCAAGGAAGACATTACATGTTCGTTTTGTTCACACATCGTTGTCAATATAATGAAATTTGATGGAACTGTCATACAAGTGAGAGGTTTAGCTAGCTATAAAACCAGGTTTAATCCGCCATTTTCTACATAAGAAAATGCCTGTACCAAGTCAGGAATATGACAGTTGTTGTCCAGTCGTTTGATGTGTTTGAGCTTTTAATTTTTGCCAATTGATTAGGGACTTTCCGTTTTTAATTTTCCTCGGAGATCAGTATTTTTGTGATTTTACTTTTTACAACTATTCATAACAAGCAGGATTAACACGAAGCACTGTTTTTCCTAGATATTCACTTAGAAATTACAAAAACTAAGGAGAAAATGGCATCCTTAGTTTTTATCAACTTATGAACATCAAACAGTAAATTATTAACAAAAATTTACTGATTGCCTCCTAAGGAATGACATGTAGTCTCTTACTAAATTTAATCATATTGACTTTTCAGAATATAAATTGAAGTGAATTGAATTGAAATAAATATTTAAAGCAAAAATATGTTATTTGGAAAAAAATATACACACAAACACACAAATAGTCGTCAATAATAGACAGGTGAAAATGATGATGATGATGATGATGATGATGATGATGATGATGATGATGATGATGATGATGATGATGATGATGATGATGATGATGATGATGATGATGATGATGATGATGATGATGATGATGATGAGAAGGAGAAGGAGGAGGAACAGGTTTGCACTTTTCGGTCAATTGTAGAAAGAGACTACTTACATGGATCTAACAGCATTCTGTCTACCAGATCCTGTTAAACACAAATTTTATATTTGTACAAATATTGTGAACGAAATATTAATTTTACCAATAGAAACGTCATTTCACGAAAACAAGTATTTCTTACCAAAGGTGAATTTGGGTTATTGGAATGACCAATAACTATTCAGTGAACAATTTGTTTTACCATCCGACACTTTCGTTTCTGAAATTTCGCAAATTTCTTTTCATGTTTCACAACATTTCCTTAAAATATTTGTAATATGATACCTAATGATTTGTATGCATTTGAAACTCACTCTGCTCAACTTAATATCTTATGATAGCTATCTCGAAGTGTTTTCTATGTTGTGCTTTGAGTACCGTTTTTTTGTCTGTTTGTCTTTTTCTTATTTTTTTTTTTTTTTTTTTTTGCTATGACGTTGTCAGTTTATTTTCTACTGATGAGTTTGGATGTCCCTTTGGTATCTTTCTTCTTAGGCAGAAAAAAATGAAGTTTATAGTTACTGTTAACTGTATTTTCCGCTATACAAATAATGTTCTCTCACTAAATAATTCAAAATTTCCTGACTATGTTGAACGAATCTATCCAATAGAACTTGAGATAAAGGCTACGACAGATACACTTAAGTCTGCCTCATATCTTAACGTACATCTAAAAATTGACAATAAGGGTCAGTTCAAACTTCAAAACAAAAGAGATGATTACAGCGTTCCAATTGTGAATTTATTATTTCTATGAACCAACATTCAAGCAGTGGTTGCATACGGAATATATATCTCCCAGTTGATATGATATTTCAGGGATTGTATTTCATATAATGAATAGTTTCATACTTGCTGCTCACATGGAAGCTAATAAACCCAGAGTTCCAAGTGGTGAAGTCGAGGTCATCCCTTCGTAAGTTTTACGGACGCCATTACCAGCTGGTTGACCGTTATGGAATATCCGTTTCACAGATGAAAACGGATATGTTCCTAATTTTGTTACTACAATCCCGCCCTATTCCCGAATGTGAACAACGGAATTAGATTTATTACCGGGTTTGTAATAACATGAGCAATACGACGGGTGCAACAGGATGTGCTTACCTTTCCGGAGCTACGGTAGCAGTAAAGTGGTGAGTTTTTTGTCAGATAAAATTGAAAATGGAAATGAGGAATGTGTCAAAAAGACAGCAACCGTACCAAAAAGCAGCTGAAGGCCACCAATGGGTCTTCAACGCTGCGGAAAATCCCGCACCCGAAGGTGAGCCTCAGCTGGCTCCTTAATAAAAATGTGTACTAGTTCAGTGAACTCCAAAATATATAAATGATCTAAAATTAAAACACATCCAACAGTAATAAAGGCCAAAGACTCCTGACTTTGGACATGCGCAAAAATGAGGCGGGAATACACATGTTTTGTGAGATCTCAACCCTTCCCCCCTATACCTCTAGCCAATGTAGAATAAACAATCACACAGCAATATGCGAAGTAGCACTCAGTTTAAAAGAAGTTTGAGTCAGAATAGGTAACAAAATAAACTAAGCAAAATGAAAATTATACATAATTAACAAAGAACTACTAGCAGTTACTACATGCCAGCTCCATACCTCAATTACTCTGATTGAATGATAATGTATCCATCATATGAATATCAAGTACAATCCCTCCTGTTAGTGATTTAGTTTCTTACCATCATTAAATATATGAGAAGAACATAAACCGTATCATGCAAACAACTGGTTTTAGAATAAATGTGTCTATTTCCAATGCAAATACCCTATGACTGAAGCAATAATAATACCAAACTGTGCCATCGTTAATGACCTGACAACAGTATCGTAATTATATCCCTTCTGCATAAGACTTTTTAAGGATAAGGTTAGCTTTTGAGGTGAATTCTGACATTTTTGTGCTTTGTCAGGAATATTCCTATAAAGATTGGATGTGAAATACCTGAAAGTATAATATATCTTCGTGTTGATTTATATTTACGAATGATGTCCTTGTACCGATGATAAAATTTAGAAAATGTTTGGACTAGTTTGTGATATCGAAAACCCTGGTGTAAAATTTTTTCAGTAATACAGAGATTTCTTTCGTTAAAATCAAAAAACGTTGTTACATACACTAGCTAATCGAACAAGTTTGAATATATAACACCATAACATGGTGACAAAGTAACGATACATATTCAAAATACGATGTCTGATAGGATTGTATAGGCCTTATGATTTGAGACACTATTCCTTAACAACGCCATGACGGTAAAGATCAAATACGAAATTAACATTCTAGACCTCTGCTTCTTATATATATTCCCTTTGATCTGTAAAAGAGAGACGAAGAATGAAATCTACGAAAATGGATAGAACATTTAGGCAAAAGAGTGGCGAAAGATACAAAAGGGACATTCAAACTCATAAGTAAAAGATAAACTGACAATGCGATGGCTTAACTAGAGAAGGAACTACAGACAAACAAAAATGCAAAAAACACAACATAGAAAACTAAATTCTGAGCATCGCGAACCCAACCAAGAACTGGATGTGCTCTAATGTTCTCCTGAAGTATATTTGAAATATTCAGTTTGATCAAATCTGATGGTTTTTATTGAGATTATTGACCTTTTAATACTTAACATTTATTCATTGAAGTTTAATACTGGTATATGACAAAATATTATAGTCTTTGCTCTAGGTAATGACACCTGATCTTGAAAAGGATCAGCCGAAGGTGACCTTGTATTTATCAAAAGTAACCAGCTTTTTCATTAATTTCAAGGAAAACGTATATATCTAAACCAAGCATTAAGCAACCAAGTATATGACACCAAAAGTGACTTGTTATACCAGAGTTACCAATGTTCTGACAAAAGTTCATAGAAACCAATAATGTTTGAAAATACCACAATAAAGGTGTCGTTATGACACAGCAGTTTACTTTTTTAAACCGGAACGATAACCTTCTATTTTAAGAAAAAGTGCATTAAACTATCATTCGATTAATCAGAAGTTGTTATTTAATTACTTTATTTCATAGACATTGTATATTCTTAATTGAGTGTAAATGATTTCCTTTTAAACTGCACGGCCCTATTTTTACATCTGTTTTCAGCTACTTGATTTCAACGATATATATCAATAAGTTAGAATTTGTAAAAACAATTACCTCAAATTATTTTCTGAACACTTGGCTTTATATTTATCGAACAGTTTATATATTTGATTTGAATGACGAAACCTTTTTCGTAAGATGAAGCAAAGAAAAACCAGGACCTGCATATATTCTTTGCACCAGAAAAGTTGTATCCAGTTCAGTACTATAGACAACATTTCAAACAACATTTCATTGCATATAAGAAAATAACCATCACTGGAAGTAACCAATCAAATGTTCACCTCTTTTATACCTGTGTACAAGCTTTAGTAACCATGTAACCTCAAGTTTCCAAAATATTTTATAGAAACACCAAATAAAACAATAATGGTGCTTTGAAACACCTAAGATATATGTTTATGAGCCAGAAATGTTTTACTGCCATGATATGTAGGATCGATAACCTACAACTGTTAAAATTCAGGGAAATATTTTGTTTTACCCTTTTTCGTTTGTAACTGGATGTGACGTACTATGATTTGGTGATAGTGAAGCTTAAACTTTGAAGGAAAAAAAAAAACACTTACGAAGTTTGAATAGAATTAATGCAACTGCAATCGTGACAACCATTATCAGCATTCCAAATATGACCGACAAAATAATTTGCACATTCAATTTTGCTGTCATCGGACGTTCTGAAAAATTGATGCAAAATTTGGTAGATGCTATAAAGACAAGTTTATGACGAATTATTGAATTTTCACTTCAAAAACAAATTGGCTGTCCATCTTTGACTTGCCAGTTTTGTACTGTCTAGCAGTATTTGTGTCAACATGAATTACAATTGTAACATTTTGAATATTCAGAGCTGTGTGATGAAGCCATTCATAGAAAAGAAAAACATACTAGATTCTTTTGTTGTTGTTTTTTTTTATACTTCAACTATTTTTCATGTTTTCTCAAGAGTGGGTAATATAGAAAAATGCCTACTGTTCTCATTTATGACAAAGTATTTTGTCAAGTTTCCGAATTCATTTTGTACCAAAATTGATATTGTTGAAATTCCCTGTAAAGAATAATTTGTTATCCTAAGGCTCGCTGTATATCCTGTCATTGAAATCTCCTTTCCATGTATGTCTCTTTGTACCAAAGTAGTAATTAACATTTGTGCAAATCTTGTTGTGTTTTTTACTGTATTCTTTCCCACAGACCAATTGATATTGATTGGAGGTGGTGCTGAATATATCTGAACAGAAACTTTGAAGACGGGTTCCTCCAAAATGTTCGTACTACCCAGATGAGGTGGACCTGAAATATCAGAGTTCAACATTTTCAATTAGACAAAGGTGTAAATAGATTCGAGAAAAAATGAATTGTGTAATAATGGATAAGACATATAATTATCATATTGCTGACGTTTAATCAGACACACCATTGTTGCTTAGCAAATAAATATGCTGTAATGAGCAATGAACATTCATGTGACAGTTGGTATCCATTTGTTTGATGGGTTTGAGCTTTTGATTTTGCCATGAGATTACGGACTTTCTGTTTTGAATTGTCCTCGGAGTTCGGTATTGTTGTTATTTCGCTTTGAAAATAAATTAGAATACACAATCGTACAATAATTTTCTTTGGAAGTTGTATTTTATATATATGCATTGTATCAATGGTCATTTTTCTGTCGACTTGCTATGAACAACTCATATGCTTTATACATTACCTATCTATCTATCCATAAAGTAATGCTTTGAATGGAATCAAGCGTTCAAATAAAAATTAAATGTAGAATGAGGTACAAACACAATACGCGCAATAGCCATCCATAGATGATAAGACACCTTCGCACTCATAATTAACCCATAGGAATATTTATTTGATTACGTTGCTTTTTCAGTCTCCAAGTCAAATCGTGTAGTTTGCATAAAAAAGGTATACCAGTATTCAATTACTATACATTGCCTAAAACATTGTCAAATAAACATAATTTTTTTAATGTAAAACAAAAACTACGTTATTAAAGTAAAAGTAAGAATTAACTACATATATGTCGGTAAATAGTAAAATAACAAAAATACGCAACTAAAAGGAAAATTCAAAATGGACAGTCCCTTATCAAATGGCAAAATTATAAGCTCAAACACATTAAACGAATAGAAAACACAAGTTTTTAAATCAATATCACTACTGTACAGAACACATAGGTTAGGTCGGAAACAGATATTGTTAAACTTTTTACAACTTAACCCATGATTGATCAATGACACAACTGTCTATCGAAAAGTTCAATCACGTTTGTTCTTCAACAAATTAACTCAAAGAAATTCTTGCAAACTAAAATGCACTTACATTTGAAATTGTTATTTTATCAAATATACCAACCTATGACAACAACATTTGTAGAAGTATTGCTCAGAAAAAACAAGCCATTTTCACTAGACTCCGCTTGACACACATATTCTCCCTCATCTTCAAAGTTGCACTTGTTGAATTTAATTGTTGATGTACTCGAATTTTGAGTACCATTTATAAATCTGATGAAAATCCTGTTGTACATATGTATACAAGATCGAAAATGTACAACTGGTAGCTCACTTTTGGCATAACATACAATAGTTATCGTTGTCGACTGGTTACAAACAAACCTGTTAATCAATTCAAGGGATGGAGCTTCTGAAAAATAATAATAGTAATAGATAGTGCAATAATAATAACAGGAATGTGATACATTTTGATTTTTCACTCAACATGTATTTTTTTATGTCAGGATAGTAGAACAGACTTTTTAACTGCCTCAGTAAAATGTAATAGTAAACAAAACTGTCGTCCTTCTATTAGGACCCTTTTTGTACTTCTCTCTGGCCAGGCTGCCCAAATAAGCGTACCAAAAAACAGTTCATAGTGCAAAGGATCATACAAGATCGCAGGTAGTAGGATTTTTTTTTCGGAACACTTTACCCTGTTGATCGAAAGCTTTAAAAACAATGTTTTACTATATAAGAATATCTCATTTTTTTTCAACTATAGGACATTTTTTTATTGGGGTTCTTTTTCTGGCTTTTTTATATTCATTTTTTACCATTTAAAGTACCTTAAAGTAAATAAAGTTGATGGCAAGGCTTATATCTGAAAGCAATAAAGCAGAATGTTTTAAATGAAAATGATGTCAGCTGATTTCATTTTTTTACTTACTGCTGACGGTGATTGTTAAAGTAGTTGAACTTTCTAGTTTCTTGTAACTGGCTTTGCATGTACATTTTTTATTATGCATGAAAGACATCACTTGAAATGATAAAGTCGATGTGATGAGAGTCTTATTTCTGCTTGTAGAAATTGGAGTAAGGTTGAAGCAATCCCAAGCTAGTTGCAAGTTTGTTCCTTTCACCAACGAGTAGCATACTATGTTGACTTGATCGGAAGCAAACAAAGGCTGTTTTTTGTCTTGTATAATTGTAGGTTTGTCTAGATCTTTAATGAAAATAATTTATTTATATCATTACAATTACGAAAAAGAAAATCATACATCATTGCGGCTAATATCGCAATTTGACATTTACACAAACAATTGAGTGAGTCGACAGATGTTCCCAAAACAGGAAACATAATATACGATACATAAATAAGTCTCAAGATTTGCACAATGGTACTAATATAAGATGGTATTATACGAAGATGTTGTTATAAAATAACCTTTGTGCAAATCTTTAGACTTATTTATATATATATATATATATATATATATAGATTGCCTAACAATGTGATTTTAACACACTATTTAGTATGTAAATATAAGAATGTTTAAAATATTTACAAAATGATGAAAATAAACGCAATATTTGGCTAGACTAACTAGCTTTATCAAGCGTGCATCTATCCAGGTGAAATCGGATGTAGATGATAAGAAACTTTTACAGCTCAATGCATATGTTGCACTTGAATTTAGCTGCCTTGAAAATAATACATAATTTGGATGAAGTTCAAGATTTTTACAAAATTGGTAGTTGAAGTTAGCAACGTCCATTGGCCAATATTACAGGATAAAAAGGACGATGTTGTGTACTAAATTATTCTTTATCTTTCCTGTATCTTTTCTCATCTTTTTCGTTAAGACCATCAGGTTCTAAAGTGTGGAGTTGGTGGATCCAAATATTTTCTCTTCTGCTCGCCGTGGTGTCCCACTCGGTGTTGACTTCTATGATTTGGAAGGTAACATTATCAAAAGAATGTTTCGTTGAACGAAGATGTCTTGTGAGAGGACAGTTTTTGTTGGTTTTGTACCATGAACGATGGTTATTGAGCCGAATATTAAATTTGTCCATTGTTTCTCCCACATACTGAATGCCACATGTGTCACATGTTAATATATAAATTGAGTTCTCCGTTTTACAGTTGGAATTTGAGTAGATGGTATAATTTTGTTTAGTAACGGAGCTGATGAAAGAACTGCTTGTATTGGCAGCTTTACAACACAAGCAGTTCCTTCGATCACATTGTTTGTAGCAACCGGGAGATGGAGTAGGCTGCTTTGCTAATACAGATGTCACTAATTTGTCACGGATGTTTTTAGGTCTTCTGAAGGCCATGACTGGTGGTGAGGAAAATACTTTTTTAAGATTTGAATCATTTTCTATAATTTTCCAATGCTTCTGAACAATGGAAGACACATTTTTAAAATCAGGATGGTAAGTGAGTACAAGGGGTGTTCTGTTAGCTGCTTTATTCTTATCTTTGTACTCTAGAAGTTCTTGGCGACTAGTTTTGTTTGCTCTTTCGAAAGCGCTATCAATGATGTTGTTATTGTATCCTCGAACAACTAGATGTTTACGTAGTTGTCCAAGTCTAGCATTTTGCGTATTTTCAGTAGAGCATATTCTCTTGATTCGCAATGCCTGGCTGAATGGGATGCCACGGGAGCAGTGTTTAGGATGGCAACTTTTAGGAGAAAGGAATTGATGTTTGTCCGTTTGTTTGGTGTGAAGGTCCGTTATAATGGTTCCGTTCTTGATGTAACTCGTAGTGTCGAGGAAGTTTATTTTCTCCATAGATGATTCATATGTAAATTTTATTGAATGGTGGAAAGAGTTACAGTGTCCTAGAAATTCATTAAGATGTTCTTGTGAATCTGTCCATTTGAAATCAATATTGTCAATGAATCGGAACCATGATAAGGGCTGGTATGGAGCACTAGCCAAGAGGCGTTTTTCAAGTTGGCCCATAAATATGTTGGAATATGACGGGGCCATTTTTGTGCCCATACTAGTACCGTCTATCTGGAGATAATGTTTTTCATTGAAAGAGAAGTTGTTGTTCTCTAGCACTAGTTTCAGAAGTGTAACAAGGCACTCAGTTGGAGGATTTTTTTCACTACGAGTGTTCCATACCTCTTCACACGCTGCTATTCCTTCGTCTTGTGGAATGTTGGAATCCTCTTACATCCAAGATACGACTGATTATCTAAAGAAAATGGAAAGCCTCAATCCTCTACCAAGCAATACTATACTTGCATCCATGGACGTGTCTTCTTTATATACCAACATTCCACAAGACGAAGGAATAGCAGCGTGTGAAGAGGTATGGAACACTCGTAGTGAAAAAAATCCTCCAACTGAGTGCCTTGTTACACTTCTGAAACTAGTGCTAGAGAACAACAACTTCTCTTTCAATGAAAAACATTATCTCCAGATAGACGGTACTAGTATGGGCACAAAAATGGCCCCGTCATATGCCAATATATTTATGGGCCAACTTGAAAAACGCCTCTTGGCTAGTGCTCCATACCATCCCTTATCATGGTTCCGATTCATTGACGATATTGATTTCAAATGGACAGATTCACAAGAACATCTTAATGAATTTCTAGGACACTGTAACTCTTTCCACCATTCAATAAAATTTACATATGAATCATCTATGGAGAAAATAAACTTCCTCGACACTACGAGTTACATCAAGAACGGAACCATTATAACGGACCTTCACACCAAACAAACGGACAAACATCAATTCCTTTCTCCTAAAAGTTGCCATCCTAAACACTGCTCCCGTGGCATCCCATTCAGCCAGGCATTGCGAATCAAGAGAATATGCTCTACTGAAAATACGCAAAATGCTAGACTTGGACAACTACGTAAACATCTAGTTGTTCGAGGATACAATAACAACATCATTGATAGCGCTTTCGAAAGAGCAAACAAAACTAGTCGCCAAGAACTTCTAGAGTACAAAGATAAGAATAAAGCAGCTAACAGAACACCCCTTGTACTCACTTACCATCCTGATTTTAAAAATGTGTCTTCCATTGTTCAGAAGCATTGGAAAATTATAGAAAATGATTCAAATCTTAAAAAAGTATTTTCCTCACCACCAGTCATGGCCTTCAGAAGACCTAAAAACATCCGTGACAAATTAGTGACATCTGTATTAGCAAAGCAGCCTACTCCATCTCCCGGTTGCTACAAACAATGTGGTCGAAGGAACTGCTTGTGTTGTAAAGCTGCCAATACAAGCAGTTCTTTCATCAGCTCCGTTACTAAACAAAATTATACCATCTACTCAA
This sequence comes from Mytilus californianus, assembly GCF_021869535.1. NCBI lineage: Eukaryota > Metazoa > Mollusca > Bivalvia > Mytilida > Mytilidae > Mytilus > Mytilus californianus. Next base: position 79,901,290 of record NW_026262582.1, read on the forward strand.
ATTCCAACTGTAAAACGGAGAACTCAATTTATATATTAACATGTGACACATGTGGCATTCAGTATGTGGGAGAAACAATGGACAAATTTAATATTCGGCTCAATAACCATCGTTCATGGTACAAAACCAACAAAAACTGTCCTCTCACAAGACATCTTCGTTCAACGAAACATTCTTTTGATAATGTTACCTTCCAAATCATAGAAGTCAACACCGAGTGGGACACCACGGCGAGAAGGAGAAGAGAAAATTTTTGGATCCACCAACTCCACACTTTAGAACCTGATGGTCTTAACGAAAAAGATGAGAAAAGATACAGGAAAGATAAAGAATAATTTAGTACACAACATCGTCCTTTTTATCCTGTAATATTGGCCAATGGACGTTGCTAACTTCAACTACCAATTTTGTAAAAATCTTGAACTTCATCCAAATTATGTATTATTTTCAAGGCAGCTAAATTCAAGTGCAACATATACATTGAGCTGCAAAAGTTTCTTATCATCTACATCCGATTTCACCTGGATAGATGCACGCTTGATAAAGCTAGTTAGTCTAGCCAAATATTGCGTTTATTTTCATCATTTTGTAAATATTTTAAACATTCTTATATTTACATACTAAATAGTGTGTTAAAATTACATTGTTAGGCAATCTATAATTTTATTTGTGTAATTGAATTAATCTCTGTACTGATTAATCCACACTCCCATAGATTTGTATGTCATGTGCTGCTATTTATAGGCACTTATATATATATATAAATAAGTCTAAAGATTTGCACAAAGGTACTAATATAAGATGGTATTATACGAAGATGTTGTTATTTTATAACAATATTTAATATATATATTTAATATATATATATATATATATATATATATATATATATATTAAATATATATATATAAACAAGTCTAAATTAAAAACAACGTTCAAACCTATGATTGTGTTGGATAAAAACCGCAATTTTTATACGTGTGCATGCAAAAAATATTTCTTGTTAGAGGGGTCTATATATATATATATATATATTAATTTAATCATAGGTATTTATAAATATTTTGGAAAACAGATATCCCTGGTCAGTGTTTAGACTTACCAATGTAATGTTTACCATATTTAGTAATCACTCCACTGGTACGGAATACATCATATTTTGCAATGATAATTACAAGACTACAAATGATGTGAATCTTCTACATTGTAAATGTGGTAAACAGTATGCTGGTTGGTCCGAACAGCAATTTCACAAAACATTTGTCAAAATATTTTCCAGAATCCGCAACACAAGATAAATATAAACATCTTAAAACGCGCGTCTGTCGTACAGCATGTTAATCCTGGTATCTTTGATGATGTTATTTGCATCTGATATACGTTTGTTGATTGCAAAGGAGAGGCGAAAAATTCCAAAGGGATAATCAAGCTTATAAGTCGAAAATAACTGACATGTCAATGGCCAAAGAAAACGACCAAAAGACATACAACAGTATGAAAACACAGCATATAATAATAAAGGACTTAGCAACAAGAACCCAAACAATACCCGGAATGATAATATATGTAGCAGGTGCTTACGAGCGGTAAGCAGATCCTGTTCCTAATGTGGCACTTTGTTGCTCGTTCAAGGAAAAGAAACAGTGATCAGTGTTTTTTCGGTAGGTCGTATTCGAGGAAAAAGGACAGCATTGTGTTTACGATGTGTTGCCAAAAAAATTAAGGAATGACACACAACAGTCTACAAAACACTGCATAAAAACACAGATAATGAACATTAAACTGGAATGACCTTAGCTGTTTTTGAAGGGTAATATGATCCTCCTTCAATTGGGGCACATGTTGTGTGAGATAAAATAATTAAATAGGCAATAACTTACCACTTCTATTTGAATCGATTATTTGAACATTTAATAAGCAAAAATACTTTGAAGTTTAAAACATGATTTTTGAAAAACCTGTTTTTAAAAATGACCAATTTCTACTTTTCAAATGATACGAATCTGAGTGATTTATGAAGGTACTTGATCATATTGATATACAATGTTGATAAATTTTTCAACATGAACTGTAGTTTTGTTTCAATCTATTTCCTTTTTAAGATTTCTGATGATTGTGCTAACTACGCATATTATTTTGAACATTGTGAAAAATATAATGTATAAATATGAATGTATCAAGAATATTTTTATCATTTTTGTATTCACACTTCGTCCTTTACAAACAAAGAGCTGGAGTTCCCATAAGTAAATTAACTCACCAATAGCGTTGACAATAATGCAATCAGTCATTTCTAAAGCAAATTCAAATTCCATTTTGCACTGCAATGAAACGTTATCAGCAATCGTGAACCCCTCATGTTTAACAAAGTATGTTTGACCATCTTCAGAACAATGACACTGGTCAGGTTTGCACACACCATTATCAGCTGATGAGCGGCAGCTATATGAATCTTTGTTTATTGTAATGTAGAGGTCATCATTTGCATAAAAATGTACCTTTTTAACCGTTAACGGTATATTTGAAAAGCATGACAACCACAAAGGACTTCCTGTTTTTATAATGGAAGATCCAGTTATACTGATGTCTTTGCCGTTCAACTGAAAAACTAGATACCACAGACAAAACTCAGTGTTATCAAGAAACGACTAAAATAAGCATACATCAAACATTGTGCATATATTCTAAAATGTAATTGTAAGTTATTTAAATTTTTATTTACTAAATGGTTGTCTTCTTTCCCTCTCTCTCTCTCTCTCTCTCTCTCTCTCTCTCTCTCTCTCTCTCTCTCTCTCACACACACACACACACACACACACACCCACTTACACAACCACACACACACACACAACACCAACTATGAAACAAATGAGGTTTATAATTGACGAGTATTACGTAGATGGAACTGGCGTGTTTATGTAAAAGCCTATCATTTATATTTTATATCCGTAATTAATATTACGTTACATGACATATGAATACCTTTTTCTTTGATGATTTTTACATCAACGTGTCCAATTTCCAAATTCCTTCCGTAATGACAAGACCATTTGCCATTCAAATGTTCACTAATTGGGTCACTTATGTCGAGAAATGTTTCCTTTGACGTGATATTTTGATAGATTCTCCTGTTATGGTTGTAGCTAATACAAAACGAGGATTTGTAAGGAAGAACACAATATGCCTGCTCTTGGTTGTATTGGTCAAAAAAAGAAATTCTCGCATTTATCTGGCTAGTTTGGCATCGAAACTTTAAGATTGTGTCGTGTAATCTCCATGTCAGACAAACGGAACCTTCACTGAGTAGAATACCTAAAAAAAACGAATATTCAGCATTATCAACTAAATTCAAAAATACTTAAATCATTTGATAATATATTGAAGTTGTAGATTCACTAAGAATAATCATTTGATTGTTTTACTTACGTGCAACAATCATTAAACAGACTAACGAACCCATCTGCGGTTTGATAAAATATGTAGATATAAAACTCATAATTGTACCATGTGAATATTTCATATTATTTCCTGTAATTGAGAATTTTGATGTATTGATATCAACAGTTTTATGTCTTCCTGTTATGAAAACATAGACTATTGTATTAAAAATTATATCATTTTTTATATATCTGTTTGTCAATAATGAATGTTCAAACCCTATGCTAAAATAAAATATGGACATGACTTTAAAAATCCCATGAATATCACATTTGGTGTATCTTTTATTCTATTATTGCATTTCACTTAGTCCAATTGATTTTTATTATGTAATTTTAAATCTTCAAATATATAGACAAACAGAAGAATACTTGAATGCCAAAATTGGTAACTCGACTTTCCAATCTTTGGGTCTAATTGAAACAGATTACCATAAATTTCAACAGAACGTTTCATTCAATGAACTGCTTCGGAGGAAAAAGAAGTATTGTATCACTGTAGGATGCCAAAACATGTATTATTTTTTTCATTTAACAGTTGAAGATACTTACAAAAATAATCAAACTCATGATTATGTTACAGGGACTCAGATATAGGTTTTTTTAACACGTTGTTTATATATGCGCGCAATAGATATAAAAACAAACTAACATTGTATAATATTCATATTATATGTTTATATTAAATATTCATGCATTTCCGTCCTTAATTTTGTTTTTGCTAGAGAGGTATAAAAATACCTTTTTTCATTAACTAGGGAAAGTATTTTACTTTTGATAGTATAGCTTTCATCTCAAATATTAGATAGACGACAAGCTGGTTTACCGTATAATTTTTTATCAAATATACCCGGTAAGCTAGAAATAGGGTTCAAGGAAACATCAAAGTCAACGAGCCAACACAATTATATCATAATGAAAGTGTACAAATGCAAAGATCAACCTTGTCTGTAATGTTAAGCCTATCATTATAAAACTTTTATGAAATATTATTCTAGCGCCATTCATAATTTCACTGTCGGCCATATGTACTATCCAGTAATAAAGTAAGGCAATAGAATATTACCGAAGGTAACCTCATGAATCGATTTAGAAGACAAAATCAATGTTACTTACAAAAACTGAGCGAAACGCATTAACTCCGAAAGAATCGTCGGCAGGATAAGCGTCTCCTCGTATGCATGTATCACGCGTGCCATGTCAATAAGTTAAGCAAATGTGTTCATATTTTGATCTCATCTTGATTTAAAGCTTCTCGTTTTTAATATGACAATGAACAATATGACTTTCAGTCGTACATCATACGGTTCTTAACTGACATTTATCCTGTACCCTCACCAAAATAAATTTGAATCAAAATATGAAATAATTTAAGAGCATAAAATGATAAAAAATCGAAAAGGTTTCAAGCAGAACATTTTAGGTCAACTTTGTTTAATGGGGTTCAATACTTGTTGTGTAGCAATGGCATGATTTTATTCTGAGTAAATTCACAGACAAAACTATTATTGTAAATAATTTTATAACAAAAACATTCGCTCTACTTTTTAGCAATAATGGAGGGCGGAAGGGTGCTCATGAGGACTACACATGCCGTTTTCAATAGTTTATACGTCCAGATAGTGTTTTAGGGTAATAAACAATCGTCAAAGATATTAATATTTTCCATTCTCAATTTTAATATATTTGTTCGCAAACGTGCGTTTCGTGAGACTTATCAGTGGCTTTCGAATCTAAACAGTTGAAATGCAAAATCGGTAATGAAGTTGAAGAGTATTGAAACCAAACATGCCAAAGACAACAACGGCTGAGGCTATGCAAACCTTCGGAAGAAAAATCTTTGTGTTTCGAATCATTACACGTTTTTTATACAGTAAACGTACAGCATTAATGAAACTGGACATTAAATATAAGTACAAATGTTTATCGTATTTGTAACTGTTAACCTATATATCATTAATTGTCATTCAATGTCTTCTCTTTGGCTTTTTTTCTGTGACGGGATATGTAAAAACAAGGTAAAAGTAATTGATTTTTAATAAACATGTTTTTTACTAGTAATTTATTATTGAAGCATATCATATCGAATTACATTTGAGGTAAGAGTAGTATACCGACGTTCAAATCTCAAAAAGCTATCAAATCTATTAAGCAAATGCAAATTAAGGTGACAACCAACTCTTAGAGATTCCCATACTATAAAATGTGCAAGGCATGATTTGTCGATGTGTATTAAAGGTTATGAAATGAATGCACATTTCGGAAACTATGTCTAGTCACTCATTTCCAACCAGAAATACAAGACTTCACTCCGTTATATCGGGAGTGTCACCATTATATTTGGTCAAATGATGTCAAAACACATGTATTATCAATGTTCAACTGTGCCTGAGGTAAATGCGAGTTTCACTCTAATATAAAAGAATACTTGTCATTAAATGCACTGATTGTTTTTATTTATAAGCTAATCTTCTCCAGGAAACCTCTATTCAAAATGTTTAAAAAAACAAAATAGTGAAAAATGTACAAAACACGGAAAGCTAAATAATCGATAAAAACAATCGTGAGCAAACAATTCTTATTTGTCTATGATGAGCATTATGGCCTTTCTCTTTTCTTAAATGGTATGCTTTGTACTCTTTCTTAAGTTTACCTTAGAAGGATATGGCTTTTTGTTCATGTCGTTTTTGGTCATATAGTTCCCCACCTGTGTCAGTCTTATACAACCTTGGCATTCAACTATTCGACTGTTACCGTTCCTGGTGAAACAGTATCCAGGCAAAAGCTTCGGACGTATAAAATTCATAGTATACCCGGTGATGGTGTAGTATTGCAAAAAGAATAACTTGTTTGTTTGCGACATTCGATTTTGTTTTCTATTTTTTGAATAGAGGTAAATATATTCTATCAGATATTTTCCTGTGAAGACAGATGCTATAACATAACTATGTAAAACCATATGACATTTTATATTCTGCTACATTGCCACATTGGTTCATACATGTATCAGTGTATAACACAGTCATTTCAAAATATTTTTTATTTGCACTACACTTAAATCTGGCATTATTTCCATTACAATTGACTAAATACAACAGTTTGTGAGAAAATAAACATTCAATACCATCAAAACCGAACGAAACCAAAATAGCAAAATCAATGTGAAGTCCAATTAAACTATAAACGTAGAGTTGAGTTCTTTTTACGGTGCATAGAAGAAATTTTACTTTTTAAATATTGAAAACGTTTTAGTTCGTAATCTGAGAAATATATAAATATAGGCAACAGTAGTTTCCCTATATTAAAACCTCGTAAATCGATTAAGAAGACAAGTCAAGATAAAAAACAAACATTAGGGAATAATCTAGTAATTAATAATATAAAATTATATTATTGATCAAATGTAACTTGAATTTTCTGTCAAAATTTTTGAAGAGCTAATGACTCGTTAAAGAACATTGGGCAAAATACACATCGAACTTTTTAACAAAGGGTGACTGTGGATTCATTATCATTCGTTGGATACCAATTTTGATGTATTTCGTGGCCGGTGCACCACGAGTTTTTTTCCTTCATCTACGAAAATAAGTACCCACGAAGATAAATGAATCCACAGTATATTATGAGGATTTATATCCCTCTCACAGATGCTGATTTGTCACAATGTGTTTTTTTGTTTCTGTATACATGTGGTGCGGGAACACATTTATCGTCCTATGATTTTACTAGTCCCTACTGTGGACATTGCATTAGTTGCAATTTTTTTCATACCTCTTCCAAATTTATGTCTTCATGTTTTATGCCTCAAAAAGCAAGTAGGGGGATGCAGTTACACTGTAAAATAAATTGGGTCATGAACTTGAAAGGAAAGCAGTGATTTGGTCCAGCTGAAAAAGGTTAATAATTTGTATACCTGAAGCTGTCAAAAGAATTCAAGACCCCCTTTACATAAAATTGTCCATATTTTGAATTAGAGCTGATGAAGTTTTCTATAATTTTGATATAATTTGCCCCAAAATTAGTACACCACACTGTAAAAACATTATTGAGAAAGCGCAGGTGGGATTTTTGTAATTTTCATTTATTGTTTAAAAGAAATGCGCTACGAATGTGTCCACTGTTTAAGGTTATTGAAAAATAATGATATCAAGATCATTTTAATCGTGAAATAAAAGAGCACTGACAAAGACACTAAACAGATTGTTATGAAGGTGTTTTATGTCTCCTTTTACTAAAATTGTGAACGAAAACCTTTGGCTTTCCTGATTAAGGTGAATCCAGATAAGCACTTCGGACACATACAATTTATTTAGCGTTAATTTCATGTTCTAGTACTGGGTTGATATCGCTGCTTGTGGACCGTTGATCACCGAGTGTTTCATCAGCTCATTATTCATTGCTTCGGTACTTACATGATTTAACTCCTTCTGGCAAAGATGACCTAAGATGGATTTTGCTATTCGTTTGAGGTTCCTTTTTTGTAATATAGCTCTACACAGGTTTTTGGTCTTTTACATCCATAATTTCCAATTAGACTAATATAAACAAAATAGACTATTAACCGGATTTGTAATAACATAAGCAACACGACGGGTGCCACATGTGGAGCGGGATCTGCTTACCCTTCCGCAGCACCTGAGATCACCCCCAGTTTTTGGTAAGGGTTCGTGTTGCTTAGTCTATGGTTTTCTATGTTGTGTCATCTGTACTATTATTTGTCTGTTTGTCTTTTTATTTTTGGCCATGGCGTTGTCAGTTTGTTATCTATGAGTTTGACTGTCCCTCTGGTATCTTTCGTCCCTTTTTCATAGTTTTGGCTTTTAGCGTTCCTGATAAAGGTAATCAAGAAAAGCGCACCTGACACATACAATTTATCAAGCGTTATTTTCATTCATTATATTTTATTCATTATTTCTCATCAACCAGTAGTATTCTATGGGATTTTTTTTAATAGATATTACTTCTTTTGAATTTTGAGATCACTTTTGTATGACAACTGTTTTTATACTTTTTGTAAATAAGGAAATGATGAGAAGTAAAAGTGGTTAAGATGCAAATAGACTGGCAAAAATCCTGTTTTTTAGAAATCAAAGAAGGAATTTTAAATTCTAATTCAAGAGTAAAAGTAACTATTTATAAAACACAAATGTTTATCCACCCCAGGTAAAGCTGAACCTTGCATCCTTTTTTGTAATACAATTTACAAATTACATTAACTGAATATGAAAAGAAATTAAAGTCATCAGTGCCTGTCTCAGACAAATCCATGCAAAGTCATCCAGAACCAAGGTTACAAGATCACCTTCATAATCAGTTACAAGGAAGATCTAGTCATGTAATGAACTCAGAAAAAAAATTCCAAAAAGTTCAAGGATTTGCCTTACTAAATTTAGAAATCCTATCGAGATAAAAGGTTAAAACATGCTATTTTTGATAAAACGGGCCTTTGATATCCATTAATTGAATAACTTGTAGGCATTCTAGTTTGGTTTTATCAAAAATATGATCCAATGTGATAGTAATGATTATGCCATAGTTGACCCTCAAATTTCCTCTTTAGTGCAGAAAGGTCACCAAAAGGTCAAATGTCAAATTTTGAAAATTTTGCCAAAATTTAAGATTTCAAAGTCTTTCCAGGAATAGCAAGGATATTTATTTCTTTTAATTTTGGTTTCTGTACCATTGCTGTAGGTTTATTTATAAAATATAAAAACAATGTCGTCGGCAAATGAATTTGTCTACATGAATTCTATTCATCTTTCAGTCATAGTTATGGATTTGGGCGATTTTTATAAAATTTTCACTTGGTCACAGCAAACTCTCAAGTCAGATTATAAAACTGTTAAAAATATAAACAGTTGAAGAATAATAGTTTTAATGAATTTTATACATGTATTTAAAATTTTCAGAAAAATTATTCTGTGGAAAAAATACATTTCATGAGAGGACTTCTGTTGCTTTTGTAATGATATATTTTGTTTTTGTAGTTTAAACATTGTGAACAGAACAAAAAAAAGACAATCATATGGAGCCATGTATTTTTGATAAATTACAAATTAAATTAAATTGCAAATTAGCTGTTTTTAAGAATAGATCCAACACTAAAGAAAAAACTGTATTTCTTATATCCTCTTGATGTGTTGATTCTAGGAACAATCAAACATAAAATTTCTTTGATACTGCTTCTGGTCCATATTTCATATTTTGCTTGGTTTATACCGAGACAGCTGGTTAATAGTATTGATTTTCATTTTGAAATCATAAACACCCTAAGTGTTTTGGTTTTCTGAAACGGTGTTGGTAGTTTCTTTTTTATATTCTATTTCTGTGCCTACTTACTCTTACTCCTGATTGTGCACAAGATCATCTATCCCTGTACATTGTTTGACGTTGTTTTATTTAAATTCGATGTGTAGCCTTCAATATCAAAATTGTGGGCATGTTTTCAGTGGCATAAAATTCCCATAATCTTTCAGTAATTAAGATGCTAAGGGGCAGTCATAATCACGAGTTAATTAAGAGTAAATAATACCATGGCCAAAACAAAAAGAGGAAAGGACAAACAATAAAAGCAAAACACCAAACATATAGTTTAAGGTTGAACAACGGTAACCTAATCATAAACCAGGGTTGAACTCATGTGTTCCAAAAGAGTAAGTAGTTCTTGCTGTACACGTGGCATCTGTTGTGTTCTTCGTGCAAAGAAAAAACCTGACAAGTCTTATTCAGATATGAGACATTCCAGGAGCAGTGGTATTGTGGAATTAATAAGTGAAGCATATGCGTGTTGATTGGTTACATAGATATTTTATAACGGTTAATCAAATCATGAGACGTCCATAAACATTGCACTTAAGAAGGAATGCCTTCCACTTTACTTTTGGAGCCGTTAACTAAAACCCTTTTGTATTATCTCTGAGATTAATTAAATTTCATATCAAAATCTGATCTATTGTTAGTTTTCTTCTGTTTTATTACTTATTTCTTGAGATACGGTATATAATTTTTTACCTCTTTATACTCTTGAATTTCTTAAACATATAGCTTTTCTTATATTTTACTTTGATCATCTGTCATTTGTCCATGCATGGTTCATGTGGTTATCTTTCAATAATGTATTATTTTTGCGTATTTGTCTATATTTTTAAAAACCAAGAACGTATTTTGAATTATTTTCTTCTTTTTCAAACAATTTATATATTGTTTTTAGTTGGGCTTACTCAATTTGTTTATTTATAGATTTTGGTGAATTTAACTAAGTATCACTGATTTCATTTAGACAGTTTATTTAATTTACCAAGTTTCTAACTTCTCTTACATTTTCTTTTTGTCTAGCTTTACAATAACTAAATGTTTTCTCCCCTACTTGAACTCTAAACGGGAACCACATCACCATAGGGTTTTGTCTAATGCTTCTTCGGTAATTTCTCTATAGGTTTTGAATCATGGTGATATATTTGCATTCGGTAAGTATACTATTGATCAATTTAAAGTATCCTTTCCCCTGATTTTGTATTGTCTGTTTTATTTGTAGTGATATGGCTTATTGGTTTGTGCAATTAATTGCTGCTCGCCTGATATCTTTATTTATCATTATACTTCTCTTATCTGAATTTAGTTTAAATTCATTTATTCTGCTTGCAATATTTACTATTCAGTTTTTTTTTTCATTTAAGCTAGAGTTTGTAAGATTTAAAACTCTCCAAAAATCCAATGTTTTTTTTTAATTTTTACTTTCTGCAGGTCAATGTGTACTATTCAAAAATTATAAGGGTTTCTATTTTTTCTTTTAGGTAAAATACAGATTTACTAGGAACTCGGTGGCCGAGTGGTCTAAGTAGTCAAACTAATGTAAAACAAGCCTGTCAACACTGATGAGTTCGAATCCCGCACGTGGTAGGTGCGCTCGACTCCAATCTTAATTTACTATGTTTGAGAGTTTTCTTACCGAAGGTCGGTGGTTCTCTCCGGGCACTCGAACTTCCTCCACCAATTAAAAACTACCGACACGAAATAGCACAATAGTGCTGAAAGTGGATTTAAACAGTTAAAAAATCAGATTTGATAATTTTAAAATAACGGTACATTGTTATCTTTAGAACTATATATAATTGAATGAATTGAACCTTTTCTTAAAACAAATTGATACTTCTTTAGGATTTGAACTGTGTCAATTCATATTCTTTCGTACTAATGGAACTTGTGTACAAATTGCGTTTTCATGTGCGAATGTTAACATCATCCATAAAGTCTTTGTCTTTTTTTTCCCCATTATATTGACAGCATTATGTATGTCCTTATTAATTTCAATGGTATATTTCCTTTAAAAAAGACAGTCATTTATGCTTATTTTTATAGTTTATCTGTTTAAGCTATCATATTAACATGTTCACAACAGCTACAAATACACATTTTTTTCAGGTTTCTAAATTTTTTTTTACACAAATAGACAAGCTAATACTAACAATGAACACTGCCCTTTCCTGGATCTTTATATCTATATTTTAAACGGGAAGCTTAATATCAAAATTTATGATAAAAAAGATGATTTTTCATTTCCTATTCTTAATTATCCATTTTTAGATGGTGACGTTCCTTTGTCACCATCTTATGGTGTTTCTATATCTGAACTTGTTCGATTTGCTCGTGTATGTAACAACGTATTTGATTGTAACGAAAGAAACCTCTGTATTACTGAAAAAAAATCTTTTATGGTAATATTCTAAACAAAGCACAAAAATGTCGACATTCACCTCAAAAGTTAACCAAAACTTTAAACAGACTTATTCAGAAGGGATATACTGTAGTTACGATACTGTTGTCAGGTCATTAAAGATGGCATATTTTGGTATAAATATTGATTCACTCATAGGGTCTTTGCATCGGAAATAAACACATTTATTCTAAAACCAGTTGTTAGCATGATACGGATTATGTTCTTCTCATATATTTTATGATGGTATGATACTTCACCCCTACGGGAGGTATTGTGCTCGATTTTCATATGATGAAGACATAATCTTTCAATCAGTTTTATTGCGGTATGGAACTGACATGTCAGTAACTTCTAGTAGTCCCTTTTTAATTTGTGTATCATTGTCATTTTCCTTTGTTTCTTTTGTTACCTATTCTGACATCGGACTCGGACTTCTTTTTAACTGAGTTTTACTGTGCGTATTGCTGTGTGTTTGTTTATTCTACATTGGCTAGAGGTATAGGGGGAGGGTTGAGCTCTCACAAAACATGTTTAACCCCGCCGTATTTTTGCGCCTGTCCCAAGTCAGGAGCCTCTGGCCTTTGTTAGTCTTGTATGTTTTTTAATTTTAGTTCATTTATATGTTTTGGAGTTTAGTGTGACGTCCATTTTCATTGAACTAGTACACATTTTTGTTTAGGAGCCAGCTTAAGCCCGCCTCCGGGTTTGGGATTTTCTCGCTGTGTTGAACACTCATTGGTGGCCTTCGGCTGTTTTCTTCTCTTTGGTCGGGTTGATCTCTCTTTGACACATTCCCCATTTCCATTCTTAATTTTATCTATTGGTGAAGATGACCATGAAATAGTGAAGAGAGGTTCCAAAAGGATATTCAAACTCATATTTTGAAAGACAAAAACTGATAATGCCATGGCAGAAAGCGAGAAACGATGAAATGACAAAAAAAAGTACACAAAACATAACATGGAAAACTAAAAAAAGAGCAATACGCCCGGCTTCAAAAACCGAGTGTGATTTCAATTGCTCAAAAAAGGTTAGCAAATCCTGCTCCATATCTTGCACTCGTCGTGTTGCTCATGTAAGAACAAACCCGGTTATATGTCTATATGTCACATTCGAGGGAGAGGACAAGATTGTGGTTACAACCATTTGGACATATCTCTCATAATCTGTCAAACAGATATTCCATCACGTTGAAACAACTCGTGATAGCATCCGTAAAAATGTTGAACGGATAATGAATGTACAACTGTAAAATTGTAAATGTAATACAGGTACAGCTTACCCTAGCTCTGTGTATACGGTTGGAGTAACACATATAGAAGTTGTGATAATTTTTATCCTATTTCAAATAATTTGTTTGGTAATTTCCCGTGTACAAAACGATATGTACAGGTATTTATTGTTACATTGTACATGTTGTATATCAACAGGTGTCCTATTATAATGGCATGTACACGAATATTTATTCGTATTTAACAGTGTCTAACAATCTTATGAGATACAATTTTTCTATTGTTTTATCAAATCAAAAATATAAGATATACTTGCTGAAGCTACAATGTGAAGATTGTAGCTGGCTATCCTCTCTTTGACACTAATTATGTGCGTTTAACCAATAAAATGTACCGCGTTTTTGTATATATTCAAATGGAAACCGCTTGCAGACTTGTGTCTGTATTGTTAATCATAAAAGTATTTGACAAAACTCATTTAAATGTAAATCAGTATAATAAATACAAACCTGGCCTATAGTATGGTGATGTCTGGCGCATGGGCGGCTGAAATTGTGTTCGGTCGAGTAAGGAAAAGTGGGTATCTATTATTGTGTAATCCACCCATCAAATAGGTTTCAAACAAGACCCCTAAATCTTCATGGAAAGTTGCACAAATGTTGAAGTTATGCATCTGCTATTTTTCCATTCTTGGGTATTCAACTACGTTGTCATTTCGGGGCCTTTTATAGCCTAATATGCGGTATGGGTTTTGCTCATTGTTGAAGGGTGTTCTGTGATCGATAGTTGTTACCTTTATAACATTTGATCTCTGGTGGAGAGTTGTCGCATTGGCAATCATACCACATCTTCTAATTGATATATCCACCTAGATCCTTAAAACTTCACAGAGTGATTGCACATATATTGCAGTCTCGCACCTGCTACTTTAAAAAACAACAAAAGATTGTTCTGAGTATGTATTTTGCAAACCATATATTAAGGACTTCCCAGAACTTTCGCAAAAGTCTTGACGTTGTGCCCTTTTGTTATGGATCCCCCAACCGTTTTATTTATCCATATCTCTAAATGCTTAAAGAAACAGACCATTTGCAAATATCTAAGACACTTTCTATGCACCATGGTCGTCTGAATCTTACTTTATATTTGTCTTAAATAATCATTAATTTGCCAATTAGACCTCAAAACTTTAAACAAAGTAAATAACTTGAAATATAACTGACATGAATACCAAAAATTGTCCATTTTTCTATATTGAAATCTCTGGTTTACAATTGACTTTTTATAACAAATATGAGACGTCTCGTCGTTCCCTATTAACGTTTTCCAATTTTGAATCGTTCTGCTACCCCTCATTACGGAATGCATATTCGATCGGTATGTCGTGATCTCAAAAGTTACGTGTTTGATTTTATAATTGCAATATGTTTTATATAACTCAATCTAATAAAGCATAATTTCAAATATTCCGATTCAACAATTAACAAAAACCTTAATTTTTTTTTTCATAGATACAAGCGATTTATCTTAAAATTTTATATGAGTTTCGAACGGATTTTGCTCATCATCGAAGGCTGTACAGTGACCTGACTTGTTTACAACCTTCTTCATGGTTCTATGTTGGATAGTTCTCTCATAAGTAATTATGCTACATCACCTTATTTTCATATTGACAAATAACAATAACCTCATGTACTTGTCGTCCATCAGCGTGAATAAGACTCGTTTATTTTATGAGTTACACACTATATTATAAGCTCTATATATTCATTTTCTCCGTGTTATTGATGACAAAACGTATACTTACTGTTCTTGTGTCGTAAATTCTTTTTTTATACAGCAAAATATAGTCCATGCTATTTTCGTCATGGATATGTGTGAAATATTTGCCTTTCGGTTTTCAGCAAACAATCAACCAACAAACAAACTAAGTTATCGATTAAGCAATCAATCAATAACGGCAGATGTGGAATGACGGTGTTCTCAAGATAATCTTGTTTTTTTTTCTAACTAGAAGCACGATCTGTAGAAGTGTAAATCTGTAAAATTATATTTTGGATCAACATAGCTTTTTGGTTTTTCGATTGATCATGAACACGAACGAATGTATGTGACATCGGGGATAGTTGATCATACACACAAAAAAAAATATTACTACGTAATTATATTTTACTTAAATTAAGTATTCTTTTTTATTACGTATTACTAGGATTTACTTACCAATTACTCACAATTAACAGCAATTACTTATATTTTTATAGATATGAACATAGTTACTTGAAACAAGTAATTGTTTTACTGAAAATGTATGTGTATAAAAAAAAATACTTAAATAAAAAAAAATACTAATAATATTTTTACTCACTTGAGTAAATAAATTACTTAGTCCTTATTTCAGTAACAACTAACTGTTTTAAGTAAAACGAAATTACTTGAATTTACTAAAATATTTTAAGAACTACACATTTTTATTTTTTCTTACTAAAATGCAGAATGAAAGTTACTGGAATTACTTCTGATAACTTGGAAATAAAACTTCTTATTTCTAAGTAGGCGTAGGCACTACATAATGTCGTTTACTAGCATAAGGTTTAATAATTTTTAATAATAAATGCTTCTTATGAAATTTGACTTCATAATTTTACAATTTCAACATATGTAGGTTCCACAGTCTGAAAATTGCATAAGTTTGGATAACTAGCAATTTTCTTTAGATAATATTTTGAAATACTTTAAAAATGCTTTGGATTACTTGGTTACACAGTCTGAAAATTGCATAAGTTTGGATAACTAGAAATTTTCTTTGGATAATACTTTGAAATACTTAAAAAATTGCTTTGGATTACTTGGTATTACTTAGAATTATACTTCAAATTACTAAAGATGATAACTTGAAATACTTGCCATTACTTAATTTTTTTTTCATATCAAAATATCGTCAAGCTATCAATTGTCATTTTTGTTATAATTTTTTATAATATAAACTTGGTCTTTCTAAAATTGACACCTGTTGACTATCTATAATTATAAATGTACAAAATTGTATCATATTTCCAGTATTTAATAAGTAGTTTTTGATTTGAGAATGAAAAAATATTCAGCCAATCAGAATTAAGCTTTCATTTGACTTTGGTAGACTATTTTTTAAAAACGGCTGGAACTCATTCAGATTTGAATTTGAACAAAACGTATACTGATTTTGGTGAAATATTTGCACGATTGACAAACATGAAAGGAAAGGAGAAATTTACAAAAAGGACACTTTGTGGGTATTCATGTTTCTGCCTACTTTTTGTGTACTATTTCAATTAAATGAAAATGTAGCACAAAGAGTTGCTGGGGAGGTAGCCCAAGAATAAAAATGGATTAAAACAAAGGATATAGTATATGATCATTCTTTGAAAGGTATGTTACTTTTTAAAATTATATGCATTTAAAATAAAACAGTGTAGAATTTTTATGCTAATCTGTATATACATATACAGTGTAAATATGTCAAATAATAACTCAAAACCTACAAATAAATTTACTGATTCAAGTAATAGTTTTTCCAGAAATTGATTGCCATAAGTAAAAGAATGGCTTACAAGTGATAAAAGAATTACCAAGTATATTAAAGGAAATGCTCAATATATATTAAAAGAATTACTTACTATAATAAAAATAATACTTAATGGGTTTTAAAAAAATTACTTACTATAATAAAAAGAAATACTTAATGTGTATTAAAAGAATTACTTATTATCTATGAAAAAAAAACTTAATATCTAATAAAAGAATTACTTAAGATACATTAAAAAATTACTTGCATTTAATTACTAGCTAATTACTTACAATTACATGGAATTACTAGTAATTACTCATTTTTTGACAAACATTTTTACTTGTCTTTTTTACTTGATTTGAGTATAAACAATACTTGTTTTCAGTAAAATCCAGTAATTTATTTTATGGAATGTGGATTGGACTTTAGTTTGATTTATTGATATACATGTAAAATCATTATTAAGATCGTGTATCGTGTACTGTGCTTGTATAATATGTAGGTTTGTTTAGAAGATATACAGTGGAAAAAGAAAAACACTTTTACATTCTTACATTAGTTAATATCCCCGTCATATAAACAACATGCTGCGGAGAGCCATCCACGTGTTGTCTTTACAATGCATAAACCCTAGCCCTAAAGTCTATACAAGGAGATATAAAAGAATAAGAAGTCGTACGCGTCTACCACAACACAGCATCTCTAATCTCACCAAAGAGACAACAGTATGCTATATTAGATACACGGGTGTAAGCTGTTGAGACTTGAAATTAGTCTCCCCATGATATTTCACTCACTTAAATGTCAAATAAGTCGTACATTTTCCACTTGTTCTCACGAGTCTGTTTAGCTTATCATGACCCGCAAAGGCAAGAGGGCTTAAACGGATCTAAATATTGTCTTCAAACATTGCTATTTTTTATAAATGTGAACCTTCCTACTTCCCTTTCTCTTCAATATCTTCTTCGTCGTCTTAAATTTTATCTTCCTCCTCATTATCATTGTCATTTTCAATGGCTTCATCGAGGTAATCTTCCAACGTGTATTTATTCTCTTTAAAGTTTATTGTGATGATCTTCCTGTAGTCCATATCATCATCTATCATTTTCTCTGCTATTTTAAGACCTTTTTGTGAAGTTAACAATGACGGAGTTTTTATCCATATTTAGACATACATTGATCATGGTCGTCTTTGATATTTGCTCGACTTTTCGATCAGCATTGACTTTGTCGTATCCCTTAATATGTTGTTTCGTACTCCATATTTTCTCGCTATATTCATTTGCTATTGATGCTCATGGTTCTACTAACTTTTTCCTTCGAAAACGCATTCTGTACGATACATGGGAAAATGAGGTTTCTATTGGCTGACCTCCATAAAGAGTATTCAAACGTTTTGACTATTGTGGCGTCTTTCATCGGGTCGTATATGATGATAAGACTTTGATATATTGTGTCTATACAGGCATCATTATTTAACTATTCTTGTATTCCTTGCACAATTTTAATGTTTAAACAGTATTTTGCATTTCGCTGAACAAAGACACCAAATAATCCGCTCTGGTGGTGGTACAATCATGGTCTGTGCTCCTTCAAATAATGTGTACATCCAAAACGTTTCTGCAGTGGTGGTAGTTGTAGTGGTGGTGGTGATCACACATCATTGCTCGGTGGACACGCATCATTGATCGATGATTACGCATGACTGCTCAGTATAAGCCATATTGGAGAGGTCATAAAACATGTAAAACACGTCTTCTACTTTAAATGACAGATGCAGATTGATTAAAAGTACTTACTTACATGCTTATTTTGTTATTCAATGTACGTTGTGAAACTGTATATCACATGATTTAGTAAGTATCATCTGTCATCAAATGAGGACAACCCCAATTTGTTGATTAATATATTGTTTAATTAATGACCATAAGATCTGATCTGTGTCAAAGAACACTTATGAATTTTTTGTTGAAGCGACATTGTTTGTAGTATTCACGTCTAGAGTGATGTTTGATGACATTATTGTTTATGTCCTGAGCTGTCTTCTTTTTACTGAGGTTTCCATCGTCTTCATATATTTACGAGTACATCTTGGACTACCGATGAATTCCTGAATGGGAATGCCATGGGTTTCATTCTTCGTCTTTCCTAATACCTCTTATGCAATGTACTAAGAAATCGATGTTGGGCTCATATTCTGATGTATCAAATAAGTGCCTGTCTAAACATATTTTTGTCTATATCATCAGCGTAAGTTAATAACGAGTAAGTGTTTGTCAACAAGAGTTGTGCTCTAGGGTCATATTGGTCCTTTAAATGATTATCATGAAAATTATACATTTGTACATAAGCGTATTTGACAAAGCAAGTATGGTGTATCTCACGTAGATGGATATGAATAAGAATAATCGTTGCATTAGCAAGTTAACAGTCACTAGGTGGTCGTTAAAAATATTTTGAAGGCATGAAACATTGGTTTGCTGATTAGTTTTTTTTTTATTTTTTTTTAGGGGGGGAGGGGGGGGGGAAGGGGGCTTTTGATTGGGTGTACCTTAGTGATATATATGTTCTTTTTCTTAAACTTTTAATGGTCTTTCCGAAGAATGCATTCTTCATAGTTTGAAAAAAATCTTTATCGAAATAATTTTTGGTCAGTTTTCTTTCGTTCGTGTTAAAATCGAAACATTTATTAACATGTTAAGCCATGGCTCCTGTTTAAACATCATGACTCATGTTATTCCCAATGATAAGTTGAGTTTCAAGTTTCTGTAAGGCACTATGTATTTATGTATTGTCCTTTAGATATATATTTGATACTAAGTTTTCTGTCGATGTTCTATTTAAGTTTACATTTTCAAACAGCTTTTTTTTTGTATAGGGTGATCACATACCCTCTGTTATCTTAATTTGTTCGGGAGACAACATGTATTCGTTGTTTGTATCGTGTAATTCTCTCGGATATTCAAAGTCCATTTCAAGTACATAACCAATTTCAATATCATCTGCAATGTCACTGATAAGTAGCTCGTCATAAGTCAAAATTTACTATAATCATCTTTTGCAAAATTTTCCAGGAGTTTTTCTAAAGACGAAGACATGAAGTAGTGAATCTACAAAATCCTAATTTTTTCATATAATTAGCGACTCAATTAAGCTGGTTCCCTTTTATCTTTTCTAATGGCTTGCATTATTAAATGACTACCATATCCTCAAAGTTTATGAAATACGGATATGTTTCGGATGACTTTGAAAGTTGTCTGTTCTTGTAAGTTTCGCATCACAGATTATGCAATGTCATTATGTTGCAGTATGAATTGATCCCTTATGTCGGCTTAAGATCTCTTTTAGAGCAAACAATTTTCCGCATACAATTCATTGAAATACAGAATTTACCACCTTGGATTTTTACGACACTAGTTCAATTGAAAACTGAAAAGTAAAATAATAATACCAATGGCAAACTCATTTGTTCAATAATTGCATGTTGCATTCTTTCGTTTCAAAATAATCAGGCAACTTTTTATAAAAAAAAAGTGTTTCGTCACTGGTACTCGATCCAGGTCGGAAAAATGATATATGGTCTACCGATCCCATGGGTTCCTAGTTTTGATAAACTGATATGAATAACAAGATATTTGATATTCACGAACGTGTGAAAATAACTTTCGCCAAAGAACACTGGGGTAAAGCTGATGACCGTAATTGGATTCAAGGTCATCCCAAGATGGCGGATGAAAAATAAGGTCAATATTTGTATTGTCTATTAAAGTGTTTCTACATTTTTTTTCTTTACAAAGCATACATTGGTAAGATGTAAATTTATAAAAGATTCAAAAGGAAATCACAAATAACTACCGCGAAATGCGTATAAAACAGGAATTTCTATTTGAAAAAATCGCTAAGATGACCGTAAATCACAATCGAGATGACCGTAACAGTACCAGAGATTCATAACAAGGGTGACCGTATTGGTTAAAAGATGACCGTAATTTGTAAAGGATGACCATAATTTATAAAAGATGACCTGAACTTTTAAAGGATGACCGTCAATTCTAAGAAATATCGTTTTTGTTTTAATACCTTTTTTGTATCAAATAATTAATCATGTTGGTATAAAACGTATTCATAAGAGAGTATTATCCTATAGGTTGAAGAAAATAAGACGTGCTTCAAAAATATAGTTCATTATATGTATCCTTTTTTACAGTTTTATAATGAACATTCAACAAGAGATGCACATGAACAAGTGGTGAAGACATTCAACAAAAGCGCGATTTAATAACACCTTACAAGTAAAATGAAAAATGGGGTGCACTCCATTTACAAGTCAGAAGATATTTTTATTTCTGGAATTCCTTTTAAGTACATATAATAAATACATTTTTTTAAAAATGCCAATGCATGTACACCCATTGATATTATATCGTTTCAAATCCCATTGCAAATGTTCTTTATTTCAGATAAGTACATGTGTTATCATTATACCACCTGCAAATTCACATCATCGAATGTAAACAGCATTTTAATACACACTATAGACAATCGTGTTGGTCCACAGACATTTAGTTTTAGAAAGAAAGTTTTTGATGAAAACACTGCTCATTCTGACTATCGGTCCATACATTTCAGAGTTGAAGTAACAAAATTTAAAGTGATGTTAGAAAGATCAAAAGCCAAATATAACTTTAGAAGAACAAACTATATAATTCAAAAGATGTTCCTCTAATTACAAGCCAAATGATATTTTTTGAGATTCCTTTTAATGACATACCACAACCATTGTCTCTGTTGATTGGTCTTCCATTTTGTCTTGCAAGTAAAATAACAGAAAATGTTTTTAAAATGTTACGACCAAACTAGTGAAGGTGAGCGCCAGCAAAATAGATCTTTAATATAATCTTGTACGAATAACGTATTACATGGGGGAACCTTGTCAAATTTGAACAAACAGAAATGTTATTCATATATCAAGACAAATTTAGATTTTCATCTGCTTCCTATAGAACCATACACATGGGCTTGATTACCGGATATTCCTTAAAAAAATTATGTTTAATTAGTGGTTTTTTTTTCTTCAACTTTTCGTCGTATCGCTGTCAATTCTCTAAAACATATAAATAAACTAAAACTAAAAAAAACACACAAGACTAACAAAGGTCAGCGGCTCCTCACTTGGGAATCGAACAAGCTGAGATATATAAACACCATTAGATGGTGACAAAGGAACGTCACCATCTAAAAATGGATAATTAACAATAGGAAATGAAAAATCATCTCTTTTATCATAAATTTTGGTATTAAGCTTCCCGTTAAAGATATAGATATCAAGATCCAGGACAGGGCAGTGTTCATTCTTAGTATAAGCTTTATTTAAAGTCAGTTCAGCAGGATAAATCTCTTTAATGTACATACTGAAGTCGTCATTATTGAGAGCTAATATATCATCTAAATATTTAAAAGTGTTATTAAATTTTTGAATCAGATGTTGTTTCGATGGGTGTTTGCTGATTTAAGTCATAAATTGTAACTTATAACAATACAGAAACAGGTCCGCAATAAGTGGTGCACAGTAAGTCCCAATGGGAATTCCGAATTTAACATATTTATATCCGCTAACCGAGACCCTATTGAGACAACCTCAACAAAAAGCTTTGAATACAAATACGCATATTCTTAGAACTGACGGTCATCCTTTAAAAATTACGGCCTTCCTTTATAAACTACGGTCATCCTTTACAAATTACGGTCATCTTTTTACCAATCACGGTCATCATTGTTATATGTTACGGTCATCTTAAAAATATTTTAATAATGATTTACGGTCATCTTAGCGATTTTTTCAAATCAAATTTCCTGTTTCATACACATTTCTCGGTAGTAATTTGTGATTTCTTTGTGAATCTTTTATAAATTTACATCATACCAATGTATGATTTGTAAAGAAAACAATATAGAAACACTTTAAAAGACAATACAGATATTGAACTAATTTTTCATGCGCCATCTTGGGATGACCGTGAATCCAATTACGGTCATCAGCTTTACCCCAGTGAAAGAAGTCCTCGTCCCGTCGACATTACCATCACTGGAATTGGAACTGCTCTCGTATCAAAGCAATACTTTCTGATTAAAGCAAGGCATACCACATAACAACCCTCTTTATTCTAAGCTGCATGGTACTTCCCTAAATCAGTAGACCTTTTCCTTGCAGGAGACTACTTCAAACTTTCGAAAAATTTCGAATTGAAACATTGTATCCCCCTTTTTTTTACAAAGCATATGTCGATAACATTTATTTATAATTTACATATTATGAAATCTATTTAAAATAAATAACGATTGATAAAAAAATATCGTCATCACAATCTGTTGAAATGAAGAATAATAAATACAAGATTCTGGAAGATGAAAACTAATTTACAGTGTAATATACTATTTTTTTATGAATTATCTTTATTGAATTGGATTGTTCCTTCTGTTTATGTTGTGTTCAACAAACCATGTATTGATAACCGCATTGAGTGTGTGTTCGAAATATATTGCTGTGTGCTTAGGGATTGAATAAATCAATGTATTTGCTTATTCAGAATTGATTTATATTTCTTGTTAAGTAACATCTTCATTCATTATATAAAATATGGATAATTGTTTCGCATTGGACATGACATGTTGAATATTATAAAAAAAACACACAACAACAACTATGAAAATACTCCTATTTACATGTTCTAATAACAAAACAGATATTGACTTGAAATTCTTATAAACTGTATTTCACTCTATCATATACTAATTGAATGTGAATTAATTTCGTTAATGGCTTTAGTCTAACAATTCTTAAAGACAATTACTCGAAAGGTGGCGCGATAACATTTATTTATTTTCAAGATGGCGTCACTTTGTTTAAATATCGGTCGTGACAAGTCTCGAGTCTCAGCATGAAATAAATATAATACTATCGTAAGGTTACAGTGTGCATAAAACAGAGGATAAATTCATAGAAAATCTATTTCGCATTGTTATTCATCTCGTTGTATTTTTAAGCAACAACTGTTTAAACCTCGGTTGATAACACAATTCATTATTTCAAAACAGCGTGCTTGACAATTGAAAGTTAATGATA
This sequence comes from Mytilus californianus, assembly GCF_021869535.1. Taxonomy (NCBI): domain Eukaryota; kingdom Metazoa; phylum Mollusca; class Bivalvia; order Mytilida; family Mytilidae; genus Mytilus; species Mytilus californianus. The sequence continues at coordinate 79,925,342 of NW_026262582.1, forward strand.
GAAACATCCGATGATAAATATGTACACATAATAATATAAGAGATTTATAGGTGTCCTAACGAATGAGAATAGCATATCGCTTAATATCAACTCTATTATTCAGTTTCAATATAAAACTAATCGAGCCATTGTCGCGTTTGTTATTACTATTTGGTACACTTCGGAATCTGATGAAATTTTGACAAAAATAAGATTTTCATGTTAAAGGTGTGAATGTGTTGTATATTATGGAAGAAATCACACATCCCCGTTATCACGAGAGGAAATATTCATCGTTTTGACCTTTGAAAGTCATCAATAACCTACTGAACAGCCAATGGAAATGTCGCAATACCGTTTCTTGATGCTGGAGATAGCAATTAAATTGACGCATGTTTGGTATCACACTCTGTGCAGTGTGATACAAAACATATATCTTCCTGTGAGTATAGATAACAGCCATAAGAGAATTATAGTTACTGTGGGATTGACGAATGTGAGGATGATAATCCCTTTCTTCATGATTAAGTTCGAGCGAAAGGTACTATCATTCTCCTACAAACTTGAATATTGTAAAGTGCTTCAGTCTCATATAATCTTTTAAATGGTTTTAATTAAATTTCGTTTTTTGTCAGTGCAACGTTTATAATTAATGCAAGACCTCCTTTCTATGCATTCATTTATGGATAGGTCTTTGTTAAGTAGGAACTTTCTTATAATATTGGAAAATTTAATAAATTGTTGTTTTAGACATTTGATATGACACAACAAAAACGACAAAATTATAGGAATTGTACAAGTTTCCTAATTGTGTGTATGAATGTAAATCATGTAATCTTTACGTGAAAAAGTTTATTTATTCAAAGTTCAAATCAATCAATTCTTAGTTTAAGTTTTCAACATAATTTTATACCACAGCAAATATTGATCCCAACTCGTTACATCAAACACCATACCATTACGTAGGTAATTATCAAACTTTAAATTTTCCAATGAAATGCCTTTTATATAAAATTATAAAGTTCTGTTTTAAATTGTGTCGGAATATTTGAAAATATTTTTTTTACCAACCGCAGATCCAGTAGTCTAAGATTTTGTAAGCATAGCATCTTACGATTTTGGTTTATATATTTAATTCAGATTTGTTTTCTTTCTTTCCTTTTGTATTGCTTTGGTTATGTTTCTTTTTATTTGGTAATTTTGAATTTATTAATATTCAAATATATTTTTACGGTTTCAATTTAATTTTCACAATATCAGTAAACTTGAACTTATTTTGATTTGTATTAGCTTTTATTCAATTTCAACCATAAAATTTAATTCTATGAGGCTGATAAATGTACTTTAAGCACTTGCAACTCGTTTATAGAAATTCTTTGTTTTCAACTGTTAGTATGCCTTAACAATAGGAGAATCTCTTACTAAGAACATGATTTACATTCATTCTTCACAATTCAGGCACATCAAATCATAGAAGTTCATTGTTCGAGAGCACTTTGCTATATTTCGACTCGTATAAGGTTGACGACATTGTGTATAACACAGGCAAATTTTAACACCCTCGGGTCAGCTAGTGTTATAAAATTAAATGTCTTAACATGTATAAATAACGATATCTTTTCAATTTGACCATAATTAATTTGGATGGATGTAAATGCTGCAAGAACAAAACATTTGAATAAAGAAAGAATTAAGATAAATGAACTAAGTAAATAAAAGCCTCAAAACAAACAATCCAAGTTATAATGTTTGGAGAAATACACATTTATTTTATAATCATAAATAAATAATGCCAATTAACTATCCGTAACAAGTAACACTAAACGTTATGATGCTTGAGTGTAACCATGAAATAAGTTAATTAATCTAATTCGATTAATCAAATAGTGACACAATACCTGATGATGACGTCAAAAGGTAGCTTCACATTAGGAGTCTAACTCTCATGGAACAAACTTTTCCCCATAGGATAAACATTAATTAACCAAAAGCGTTTGAATGCTCATTTTCTCTACAAATGTTAAAGATGGATGGTGGTTGTTTTAATAAGATACTTAGATCAATTTGTTTCCCGCGTGATATATGACTTGGACTCGAAGCATGTAGCTTTATCTGAACTGTATCTGTTTGTGTGAACACTGATTGGTGTTTAATGGTATCTGCATGTTGTACTGTAATTCATATGCAGAGACGGGTTAAGAATGGTAAAAACAACTATATGAACTGGAAATGACACAACTCCTCTATAAACCACGATTAAACAATTCTATAATCTACCAAGTGGTGTAATTATGCATGAACCGAAGTAGTAAATTGCATAAAAAATCGATTGCCAATAGATTGATAGGATTTAAATAATATAATGTAATTTTGATAACCACTCTGCTCATTTTTCTATCACTGAAAAACGACAATTTTATTTATAGTTTAAGAAACGGTGTGTATAAAATGTATTCGGCAATAATCAGAATCATACAGCATATACAAATAATCAAAAGTAATTGATTAAAAAAAAATAAGAAAATATTGAAGTGAATATGCAAATAAATAGAAAGATCTTGAACATTGAGTATATTTAACGTATAAGAAATATATTCACCTAAATAAAAATTATTTTTAAAAATACTGTTTACATATAATGCTTCTAATAGAAAAAAACAAAGGATATTGGGTATCCATCTATGACACAAAATCAGTACATGCACAGCAAAAATCACACAAAAAAGCATAGGAACAGCGTTTTTATAGCTATTCTTCAACTCAATGTCCCAATGAGGCATTCAACACGAAGCAACAACATCTAAAACTTTGTATAATATATTTTAGTATAAAGATATCAAATGAAAGGTGAAGGACTGTTGATCCTTGTAGAACACGTACTGACTGATAATTTTAAATAATTAAAAAATTGTATGAATGAATTTTAAAATTGAGTGCATATATTTACCATTTCTCAAATATGAAGTACCTGATTTGGTGTATCCAAAATTCCGGTAACCAGTATAGTCTGGTGTATAAATAACGGTATATTGATCCCGCTCCCCATAAATTGTTTGGAAGTGAAAAATTTAACGTTGATATGAATGAGGGTCAAGAATAAGTGGTGTAAGCATTGCAATGACAAAAAGTATGTAGTACTGCTGTAAAAATACGAGATATTCTGTCATTTACTAATTCAATTAATTAATTTGTAAAACAAATATATCTCCAGGTATCAAGTAGATAATTACAGAGATCGTTATCTTAAATACTGTATCAGGGCTACTTAAAAATTACTCATTATTATCAGAATGTATACAATATATCTTAAAAAAATAACAATTACGTTCTAATAACTAGATATTTTCAATTTTCAACAATTAAACTTATATAAGATATAAAAATGGACTGTTAAGCTATAAAAGGAATGACATTACAAACTATAGGTTTAAATGATCATGTTACACTCACATGACAAATATACCTTATATTGATTTATTTACTTGTTTGATCATTATAAAAAAAGGAGATATGTTTTCACAAATTTGGCTTCGTATGACTTTGTTTTCATCGACATCCTGAATTTTGAAACATTTTACTTAGGAACTGAGAGGATAAAATATCTTCATATCAGACTTACTAATTCTTCCGTTTGGTCATGTTTGGGTTTTTTTATCGGAGGGAAATGCTGTTCCTTCCATACATTATTTCTGCTAAGTTTGGTTAACTTTAAATCAAACTTTTCAAATAAAAAGAAGAAAATTAGACCAGTCATGCAGTTTCAATTTGAATTAGTGATGTCATATTTGTATCTGATTAACTTCAAATGAGGATTTCACCTGTTTCGACTGGTAGTTGTAGTGTAGACGATATATTTGTATTGGCAAATCAGAATTAAAGATTGTCACAGGCAGACATGTTTTCCAATAGTTTGAAATCATGTGAGAATTTTAAAAAAGTCCCTACTATAAATTATAAATGCTAGTTTTGGTAAATATATCAAGTTGTTTCAGAGAAGAAGTTGCAAATTTCATTTCTCATATTTCTATGTTCAATCGAATGTTTTTGCTAAAGATACCGTTAGCATTGCACATTTAACATCAATAAATGATGAACTGCTGTAAGGTAACTTTCCCTGGATATTCAAACATGTAAAAAGAAGGGCCTTGTAGACTCAGAGGAGAAGAATTTAACAATTGAACTTGTCCTAGATCTATTGGCTTTCAATTTAACTATGAACAAGGTAAATTTACGATTTTTGAAAAAAAAAATTGCAACGAGATTCTGCATAATTTTTGGAATATATCTTGATTTGGATTTTTAACGTCATACCTGTACATGTGATCGAAGCTCGGCGTTTAGGGAATTTGCCAAATTTTATTCAGAAATCTTTACACCATTTGTTTCAACCTTTTTGGTTTAAGCGCTCGTGATGGAGGTTAATCCAGAAAAGCGTTCATAGGGTGTTATTTTTATTTAAAGGTGGTATGGAAGTATACACGAAAATGAAGAGAATATTGTTATACTTTGCCAAAATGTAGTATATATTGTGATATGTTCAAAAATGTTATAAAAATGATAAGTAACCATGTTAACCTAACTTTCTTCAAGCTACAGCTTGTGCAAAATAACACATTTTGTATGGATTACACAGACTAATAACAGTATAATGTGAATAGAAAGCAAACTAAATGATTAATTTTGAAATAAAATATGGAAGTATAGCTCTCAAAAAATACTTTCAGAAATGAAAAGATATCTGAGGTCATCTTACGTTTTATCTTTTAATGCTATAAAATAAAATAGAAACATTTTGAAAAAGATTGCTTTACAAACTATACCTTTTCTGAGTTACCTCCCTTAATACGCAAAATTTATAAAAAAACATTAAAATCAAGCAAAAATATTCTACTTTTGAGTAACTGTAAACTTAAGATTACATGAAATTGTTGATTCAAATTGAAATTCTTGTTGGTAAATTGCATTCCTGCATCAATTTTAGGACCTAATTAAAAAGCTAGAACTGTTGTGTTCCACTTTTTTACAATCTACGATGGCGGAAGACACACATACAACATTAAATATGATTGACTTTCTCTAAAGTAACAACATATGAACAATAATAGTATTTCTCTTAATAAGATTAAACTGTTAAAAATGTGTATCTGACTGTTTGTAATACCATGTGAACTTTCATTTTGGCGGATCGGAATTAAGTTTCCGTTGAACTGCTACTTATTACACTTATTATACTAGTTGGTCGTCCTTCATCTATTCATTAAAACATAACTCATAAATTACAAAATTTAATATGAAGAGTTAAAAAATAATTATATAAACAATATTTTGTATTTAGTAAAAGTGTAAATATATATTTTTGAAAGATACAGATTACTACTATTAGTCCCTGATTATCATTTTGTATTTGTCGTTTATTGTTTTTGCCATGGTGTTGTCAGTTTCTCCTCGACTGTTTTTAAATATCCTCTTGGTATCTTCAGTATATATGTACATGTATGTTTTTTATTGACCAATCAACGTTTTCAATTGATGCCCTTTATAAACAAGTGACATTTCTTTAAAATCCGAGATCGTTTAATGATTTTTTTGTTGTTTCGGTTTAGCTATCAATATCGGCTCTGTGAAGTGTAATATCGGTTTTCTTATTAATTTTCTTATTGCCCGTCCGGAGCATCTAAGTTTACCCTTACGTCTGTTTTGAATGGGCATGTGTTACTTTTTCACAAGATATATCTAGTAATCCGTTATTGTAAAATGCCTAACAACCGGATATGAATCATCAATGTATTTCAACATGTGAAACACGGTGGGTGCCACTAGTGGAGCAGGATTTGTTTACCATTCCGGACTCTTCAAATAATCCCACACTTTAATCCTTTATCCTGGTGTTGCCTGTTTCTATTGTACATGACTTTTGGGTGACTCATCGTCACTATATTTTAAGTATTTTAGATTGACCATTCACCTTGAGCTATACCTGTTGTTCTGTATTGTGTTGATGAACTTCTTATCGCCAGGACAATATCATCTCTAATTTCTGTATGATCTAATATAATACGAAATGAAAATATATTTTATATCTTATAAAGAAGATGATCCAAGTGCAAAACTATCTTTGATAGCCATAGGGTTGTATTGATCAGTTCTTGTTTCAACGCCATTTAACTTTTGAAATGTCGTGTTACTATTTATTTGCTGCAGCAGTAAAATCCATGAATGTATGCATCAGTGTCCATATGCAAATGCCCATGCTCGTGTTTTGGTCTTGACACTTGCTCTAGAATAGTTTGGTGTGATATACCAAGTCCTGACAGATTAGACGATTTGTCTTGTATTTAAAGATTTAAGACTTTGAAGACATGTTTCTAGTGAGTTAAGTTTCACAGATGATATCGTATATGTTCCTTATGTCGTAACTACAATACCATTCTCTTTTCACGAAGGTGACCTACCGAATTAGACTATTTACCGGATTTGTAAGAACATAAGCAACACGACAGGTGCCACATGTGGAACAGGGTCTGCTTACCCTTCCGATGCACCTGCGATTACCCCCAGTTTTTTGGTGGGGTTCGTGTTGCTTAGTCTTTAGTTTTTTATGTTGTGTCATCTGTACTATTATTTGTCTGTTTGTCTTTTTATTTTTTGCCATGCCGTTGTCAGTTTGTTTTCGATCTATGACTGTCCCTCTGGTATCTTTTGTCCCTCTTTTAAGACGCAGATGTATCATATTGGTCCACCAATCGTGATGGTGACCGCAAACCATAGTAGTGTCGATTTCAGTCGTTCTAACCAGTCGAAAACACTAGGAGTACATTTTTATTTGTTTTTTTTGTAACTGTTCTCAATAGGAAGAGTCATGACTGTTATAATGCCTCGTATATCCATATATTATATAGTATATCATCCAAATAATCATATGTCATGGAAAATATTCATGTCTGGGTGAAAAGAAATCGTTGAAAGCTAATAAAAATGTATTAATACGAGCAAAATTTCATAACACCGTTTTTCAAATATTGTCAGGACATTTTTCATCGTTTAATTAATGAGAAAATTTCTGAAAAAGTACTGTTTAAATACCTCTTAAATTACAAAATATTTCATGAATTTGAAATTTACAAATTTAAAAAAAAACTAATAATAATTTTATTTAGAAAACTTCAACAGCCTCTCTTCGAAATATTTTATATGTGAGTATGTGAACATGCTTTCGTCCTAATGATAACTGTAGTTCGTTCTATATCAAAACAATCATGTACTAGTATATTAATTTCGGGACGAATATCATTGAGACGAACAGACATCTCAAGTTAAACCAAATACATCAAATAGAATTCCTTCCCCAAAACAACAAAGTCCCCTTCATTTAAACAACTGATGAAAAAATCAATGTACCTTAACCTAAACAGGCCATCAGTCACTAGCTTAGTACTAGATTTTTGCAAATGCAGATTTTATGCTCGCATTTGCTAGTGTTCTGACTATTTTTCAGATTATATCTTTAAAAAAAATGTCATATGTATTTGAAGACCCAAGACGTATTGTTAAGGTTAATCATTACCTTTTGGCTATTATGGCGGTGTTGACATCACAAATCGTATTCTGAGTTCAGACAAAAAATATTAACTTTTATGGATATTGAGTTTCCTTTTTTTTTTTTTCGTCCCATAGAAGGTGCAAAAATAAACAAAGTTTGGGAAAATTTATGAGATGTCCCCCTATGTAATAATATAAGTAATTTGTTTAAATTGAAATGGACAATAGATACCTACACAACAACAGGTGATTTAAACTGTATAAATGAGTGCACCGTATCAAATGAAATTTAGATGTTTTGTTTGTTTTTTTTTTGTTTTTTTTTGGCACTCATGTGGAAGCGACAAAAAATTGAATCCCAAAATCAACATAATTTAAAAATTTTCTGAAACGTAAAATTGAGAATAGAAACGGGGAATGTGTCAAAGAGACAACAACCCGACCAAAGAGCAGAAAACAACCCAGGGCTCTAATTAGTCTTTAACACAGGGAGAAAATCCCGCAACCGGAGGCGGGCTTCGAGCTGGCCCCTAAAAAAAACATGTACAAGTCTAGCGAAAATGGACGTTACACTTAACTCCGAAACATATAATTGAACTAAAATTAAAATCATAAAAGTCTAACAAATGCCAAAGGCTCCTGACTTGTCTTCATCACATGAAAATTAAGCACAATCCCTCTCTTAGTTGTTTAGTATCATATCATCATAAAATATACGAGACGAAGATAACCCGTATCATGCCAACAACTGGTTTTAGAATAAATGTGTTTATTTCCGATGCATAGACCCTACGAATGAATTAACATTAATTCCAACAAATGCCATTTCCAATGACCTGACAACAGTATCGTAACTATAACCCTTCCGAATAAGTCTTGTTTAAAGGTTTGGCTAGCTTTTCGGGTGAATAACGATATGTTGTGCTTTGTATAGAATATTACCATAAAGGATTGGATGTGAAATACCTGAACGTACAAGATGTCTGCACATTGATTTGTATTTACGAATGATGTCCTTCTACCGATGATAAAATTTAGTAAATGTTTGTGATTTCGAAACCCCTTGTTTAATAATTTTTCATTAATACATAGATGTCTTTCGTTAACATCAAATACGTTGTTACATACACGAGCGACTCGAACAAGTTGAGAGATATAAACACCATATGTGGATCCTATACTGAGGAATGATTACAACTCTCGGTCATGGACGATGTTAAGGTCTCCTGTTAAAACATGGGAATTGTGGCCATAAATGTATTTGAAATTTCTGCAATGTCATGACGTAGGTGATATTAACATCTTTACACACTTCGCTTTAATTAAACACATATTTCCGGGTAGATTTGTTCAGAAAAATGCATAAGTATTAACCTACTAGCCTTAGGCTTATAACCTATTGCCGAGGAAAATTTTATATATATATATAACCTTAGCCGTACTTGGCACAACTTTTGGAACTTTTAGTCCTCAATGCTCTTCAATTTTGTACTTGTTTTGGCTTTCGAACTTTTTTGATCTGAGCGTCACTGGTTAGTTTTGTGTGGATGAAACGTGCGTCTTGCGTATAACATTTTAAACCTGGTACCTTTTGTTAGCTATTATTCGTATGTTTCTCTGTCCTATATGTTCTCCCATGTATTGTAGTCCTGTCATGTTATGTTGTCATTGTGATGTTATATTTAACATTGCCATAAAAGCGGAAGGTTTGGCTAGCCACATAACCAGGTTCAACCCACCATTTTTTTCTTAAAAGGTCCTGTACCGAGTCCGGAAAATTGCCAATGTTATATTATAGTTCGTTTCTGTGTGTGTTACATTTTAATGTTGTGTTTCTGTTGTGTCGTAGTTTTCCTCTTAAATTTGATGTGTTCCCTCAATTTTAGTTTATAACCCGGATTTGTTTTTTTCTCTTTTATTTGTGAAGTTCGAACAGCGGTATACTACTGTTGCCTTTTTTTTAATGTCTTAATCTCGCAATTTGATCAAAAATGAGAACAGTTTGAGGAATTTACTTTGATAAATTTGCAAGAATTAATCACAAAAACATTTTCATGTTCTTACCATATTGAAACCGTTAATTTAAAAAAACAAACTGCTGTAAAAGAAAATACAATCCCGGGGGATCAATAAGTGTATGTTCATATTGAAACATTTTTTTCGTTTAAGGGTAGATTGTATATCGCAATCTTGGATTGTAAAATATCAGTACACAATCATTATAGTGTATTGCTTAAATCTGCAAATATCTACCAGGTAGATTGGCAATTAATGTGTAAGACTATTCGTTCGAATGTGAAAAATGAGTGATATGTTGCATTATTTTGACTGTTTTAACAAAATACTTAAGAATTGTTCGATTAAATTTTTCAACTTAGCTATATATGATAGTGACATTTCAATTTTTTTCTTGTAGCAGGAAAACAAGTTCGGTGACACCATCATTTCTTTTTATTGTCTTTCAGCATATTGTTAAACCTATCTTCTCATATTTTATTTTAAAATTCTATCTCATAGATTTCTTTTATTCACAAACAAGTGTTTTTTTTCATGAATAATCTATGCAAATTAGACAATTTTGGAGGAATTGTAGCTTGACAAATAGCACGGTGATCCATACTTTTGATTATATTTTGTTTAAAAGCATGGCATAATCTCCCTTTTGGCAAAGTATGAGAAAATCTATTTGCAGAAAAATATAGTGATCATCCACCTTAAGTAAATATTTCTTGAAACAGCCTTTTATTGAAGCTTTTTCAGTAACCCAAATACCGTTATCTGTAATTTGAGATCATTTTAAGGTTAATAAATAGAAACATATCGACTTTTGTCAATATAAGGTATCAAATTATTTTCCCATTATTGAACAAGGATCAATAAAAATGCGAACATGACTTTGCTCCTAAATCAATTAAATTGGACATCAGTTACTTACGTTTGGAAACATTAGGTTGTCTATTAAATTAAACCAAAGAATAAGAAAGAAAGAACGCGTTGGTGTTAGTGATTAAAGAATGTTTTAGACTTTTACAAAATGTTTAACCTCGATCAGAAACCAAACTGATACTCTTTATACTTTCCGCTTTAAATCTCTAATCCTTCATATCAGACACTTACTGTAGTAATAGTTATTTGCTTCATGCGTGAATGAAAAGAACAAAGTATAGCATATAAAGCATTATAATTCTAATTTTACTTTTGCTTTGATTAAAATTAAAGGAGCTATCACTTAAATGTTTGGAACAGATAATACTTCAAACCGACTAGTTGTTACAAGCGATTTATTAACGATTCTTTTGTTAGCAGAAAAGTTAAGCGATTATATCAAATCTTTATCTTCTATTATATGAAAATAAAACAATCGTAGCGAATTCATACAAAGAGGAGTAAAGGAAAACAAAACATCCGCAATCATTTGATCGCTTAGAGGATATACAGCCAATTCAAAACATCATATATTCAACAATTATTTCCTATTTGCACAGTTGTCAAAATTATTCTACTTTAAGGTTAACTTCATTTTTACCATAGCCCTGAATAAACATGTTTCAACTTACAACTTGTCCATTTTTATTCAACGTTCTACTGTATAACTTTCATTACAATTATTGCGAATTTAGTAGAAAATCTTAAATCTGAAATTCAAGGTAACTCCAATATGTCAATAATCTGTAGCTAGAAAATGACGTACATTTATAAGTTTTCTTACTCCGGACATGCACAAAGGAAAGTTAATAGTTTTCACTTTCGTTTTAGTTGACTATATAAAATTGAGAATGGAAATGGGGAATGTGTCAAAGAGACAACAACCCGACCATAAAGCAGACAACAGCCGAAGGCCACCAATGGGTCTTCAATGCAGCGAGAAACTCTTGCACCCGGAGGCGTCCTTCAGCTGGCCCCTAAACAAATATGTATACTAGTTCAGTGATAATGGACGTTATACTAAACTCCAAATTATACACAGGAAACTAAAAGTAAAAATGATACAAGACCAACAAAGGCCAGAGGCTCCTGACTTGGGACAGGCGCAAAAATGCGGCGGGGTTAAACATGTTTTTTTAGATCTCAACCCTCCCCCTATACCTCTAGCCAATGTAGAAAATACATACGCACAACAGTACGCACAGTAGAACTCAGTATAAGAAAATTCTGAGTCCGATGTCAGATTGGGAAACAAAAGAAAATAAACAAAATGACAACAATACATAAATAACAACAGACTACTAGCAGTTACTGACATGTCAGCTCCAGACATCAATTAAACTGATTGAAAGATTATGTCTTCATCATAAAAATATCAGGCAATACCTCCTGTTAGGGGTTTAGCATTATACCGTCATCAAAAATATGAGAAGAACATAACCCGTATCATGCCAACAACTGGTTTTAAAATAAATCTTTATTTCTTTTCATGCTTATTATATACTTAAATCAAATTATAAAAAAAATGAAAAGACATTGTTTTCATGCTGGATAATGCAATGTTTGTTGAAATATCAAAGTTTGGAAAACTTAATTCACGCATTACTCCCTTTCGTTTTATCAAGTTTTCCCAATTTGTTGTGTTTCTTCAAACTGATATTGAATAAAAACATTTTTAAAACTCACAACTAAATGCAGATTGCGGTATTTAGGGCAACTATACTAGCTGTCGTCTTTGGCTATTAAATTTAACATAAGAGTGACTGAAGTCAATTGATGATATCAAAATTTTCTTAGCACTGAATACAGGCTATTTTTTTCTGAATAACAATTGTATCAAAAACCAATATTTTTTTTTCACTTTCAGGTCAGTTTTACCATTATTTCTAATCGAAGAGAGGCAACAAATTCCAATGAGCCATTCAAATTCAAATATCAAAGACAAACTGACAACGCCATGGCAAAAAACCGTCAGACAACAGTCTACAAATACACTACATAGAAAAATTATAACTGACCAACACGAACTCCTCCCCCTCCCAACAAAAGGGAACCTCAGTTACTGCGGAAGGGTAAATATATTCCCCTCCATATGTGGTATCCGTCGTGAAACTTCATCACTTGTTTTAATAGCTACCTTATACTTTTATAATCAACAATCTTCTGTAAGTGACATCATGTGTAGAAACTCTTGAATATCGTATCAACTTGGTGATATATACTCGATATTGAGGAGCTGCTCCAATGTTGCTACATAGAAATAGAATGTTCACAATTGGGAAGCTGTAATTATATCTTTTGTCGTAACGTTTTGTTCTCAACGGACCCTCATTGCTTTCAAGATGTTATTCAAGATATTTTGCAGGCTCAACTGTATCTTTTGTATCTTTTATTTTAAGTTCGATTGGATAGATGCGTTCAACGTAGTCAACAAACCTTGAATTATTCAATGAGAGGACGTTATCTATATACCGGAACCTAAAGTGAAAAACATATTGCTACCTTCCTTACGATCTTCCTAAGAATCACCTGATTAAAGTATGTCGCAAATAAATAAATCCATCATAGATACCAGGATAAAAAATGTGTACTCAAGACGCCCGTTTCGGACATTCATATTTTAGATTGCGTTTGAAAATAAATGTTACGCTTTGTTCTAAAAAAAAGACCTTGAATTCATATATAAGTTCTTGTACAATTACATAATATATAACCTACAAACTGACATATGTCAAACTTTACCAGTAACGAATATTCTAGACAGGATAAGTAGTCAACCAGAAGTGACTCAGTAGTAAACAATTATAATGATGTTGTTTTCTATGCGTATGACTCATGAAGTGCATTAAATTTCATGAAACATAGTATAAAAAAAGAAATGTGGTATGATTGCCAATGAGACAACTCTCCACCAGAGACCAAATTACATAGAAGTTAACAACTATAGGTACTACTGTACGGCCTTTAACAATGAGCAAAACCCATATTGCAGAGTCAGTTATAACAGGCCCCGAAGTGACAAATGTAAAACAATTAAACGAGATATCTAACGGGCTGAAAAAGAGTTTCGAAATTCAAATATATTAAGCGTTACAACATCATGAACATCAAACCTTAAACGTGAACAGCTGACATCGTAAACTTGACGAGTTCCAAAATGTGTGTTCAATTGATTTTCTTATAGATGAAAATGGTTTGGGTTTTTTTTTATTTCTGATAAACACGAAAATAATATTGGCATATACAGGAGGCGGCTACCATGTCGACGCACCAAGTATCGATCCTATCAGAGTCATGTGATTCCCTCTTTTTGTGTTTGTTACCTTTATTTGTCCCTACCTAATCGATTTATTAGATATGAACGTCGGTAAAATACTGTCGCCTTAATGAAAAGACACATACAGCGTTATTAATTCATAGTTTAAATGGTTATTTGTTTTTAAATGTTGGAATTTCAAAATCATTGTAATATTATAATTTTAGGAAATGCATAATTTAAACCGATGATGATATTAATGACTCAATTGTTATTGAAATCATGTTATCTCACCACGAAGAAATACCAAAAGCGAAAGGTAGGCTTGCCATTATTTTCGCTGGCGTCGGCGGCGTTTACAATTTGTGAGAGTTTAGGATTATGTCAGTTTAATAAAAACCACTTGTGGTAAAGCAATGGTATTTTGTATCAGCATCAACACGTCTTGTTTCAATGGCGACTATCTGAACACATCACCTCAGTCATTTTCTATTGAATTTGAAACTTTTGCTTGATTTAAATGTTAAAGTAAGTGATGAAGAAACCTTAAGGGAAACACTTATGGTAAGTCAATTTTCGTTGATATGCGCTTGTATTAGCACTGGCATAACTCATGTCCTTTAAGACTATTAGGTCTTGCCTTCTCAAAACGGTTCACTGACTGGAACTTTTTCATAGTTTACTTAAACAAGTTTGTGATTATGTCAGTTTAAACACTATTGCATCAATGATACTTCATATGGAAGTGTATTAGCATACATCCGTCAGATTTCCATGACCATTGTATTGCTGCACCCCATCAGTTAGGGTATATAGACTTTGGATTTTTTATATAGTATACATGTCAAAGATTTTGATTAGGTCAATTGTAGGAGAATAGGTTCTGTACTTTAGTCATGGTTCATTGATGTTGAATGCTTTGCATATCTTATTTATATGATGAAATATTTCAATTTTAATTTCAACATTTGTATTTTATTACCAAATTGCAGACAGTCGAAACATACTAGTATCTTAGTTTTACAGATGTTATGAATTAGTTGCTTGTTATGGAATATTTATTTCATAGTTAGGATGACCTTTCTGTATTACATTTACTTTTAACGATAAATATGAAACCTATTTTTTTATCATACCTTTCTCTTCCTTCAGTTTTATTCTTCTGATATGTGTCCTTATCCTTTCAGTCCTCCTTACCACCATTAAAATGCATCCAATAATACATACAGCCAAAACAATCAGCACCACTAAAACTATTGAAGTAACAATTATTCATTTCTACAAGTACTTACGTAGACAGCCTTCAAAAATACAATCGTAAACAATATGATCGTATTTTACAGTTGTTGAAATCCAAAAGATCGATGAAATATAAAACACATGAATAAGTAGTTATTTCAAATTAACTGTCATAAGCAGACATTTGCCAGAGCTATATTTATTCATTGCTTGCAAATTTTTCGACATCAATTTTTGTTTTCTCTCAATATTTAATTTTTCAGTTTTGCCCAGAGACATTATTTTTTTTATCTTAAAGGCTTTTTATAGTCTTCACGTGTTTGCAATGTCATCATTAGTTGCATATTTTAATGTTTTCCTAATATTCTTTTTGAAAATTGTTTTTAACCATTTCTAAACATCGTTAATGGTGAAATATACATTGTTATGATTTTCATGATTGAGTAGGAAGGGATCAGATCTTCGATAGTGAATGTTATTCCATACTTATTGAGACTTATATTTTTTTACTTGAATGGTATATATAAGTTTCGTGAATACGCAGGCTTTCTCACCTGGTTTACTTCAATCTGCAAGTGTAAATGTTTTGATAGTGGTTTTTTTCTCTCGTTTTATCCATATGACCAACATGTCTAATCCAGTTATTGACGTATATCGTGATTTGATTCTGTTGCTAAATCCGTCTATATTCAAATCATTATTTTTACTGTTACTTCTGGGTTAAAGCCAACATTTCATTTCGGGTATTACTTGTGTCTGTCCTATTTCTTGATCAGATAATAAAAAAACCTTTAATTCTTCATTTTAGCGACTGCAGCTTTACCTGATGCTTGACATGCAATGCTTCAAAACAAAGATCGGTTATTCATGAATAAAATCAATGATTATCGTGTTAAGTGTTGGTAATGTCTTATTTTTCATTTTGGAACCAAATGCTTAAAGGGTACTCTGCAAAACGATTGATTATTCATTTTTTTTTTTGTTCAGTGAATATTGATTTGTAGATATCATTTCTAAACTTATAATTAAAACATGGAAATCGGTTAAGAAGGGATTGACAAAAAACACAATAACGATGTAGGAATATTTGACGTTAGTCGTTTTCGTTTGTCAAGGTCACCCATTTTGTTCTTAAAGAAGCAATATTTTATTTCATATTCTTACTAACCAATCATCACTTTTTTTAACGTATTGGTATTATGTTTTGGTGTCAAACTGGCAGAATTCTTTCCAACATTCACAGGAATTATAATCTTCTCAAACAGTCTAAAATCTATAAACAATGTGATATAAAAGATCAGCATTAAAAAACCGATTTATTTTGTCAAACCATTTTTTATTTTTTTAATTTTCAAATTAGAATTTAACATATAAAAAAATATCATAACTACAAACACATTTCTGTAGGCAAAAGAAGGATTTGGCAGCGTCGGATTTATATCAAACTATTAAAACGGTAGAAGATACCAAGAGCGCAATAACATCAAAAAGCCGAACCCCTACATCATAGCAAAACAAAAACCGAGAAAAAAAACAAAAGTCCACGAAACACTACACTTAAACAAAATTACATTTGCACTGCAAGAACCTAACAAACATTTGAAGATGAACATATGTGCTCAGCAAAAATCAACTGGTGACATTTGTACTTGCTGAGTCTGCCAACAAATACTGAATACTCAAACATGTACTTGCCACTCCACTGGGTCCGTATACACTATATATTGCAATGTAACTTACAAAACCCAGAATGTTATATACCTGCTTCAGTGTCGATGTGGCATGCAGTATGTTGGCGAGACAGAACAGTCATTCAACAAACGCATGAATGGTCATCAAAGTGACTACACCTGTAAGCCCGACGTCCCCTTAAGTCGTCATTTGACGCCCAAGCTGATCTCAAAAACCTTACCATCACTATCATAGACCACAACGAGGGTTGGTCAGGGGCCAACAGGCTTGCTCGGGAAGATTTTTGGATAACAGTTAGTTAAGATCCATTTTGTTACATCTGGTGATCCGTATTTTTGGCAATAGCCAATGGAAGTCAACAGGGTTTAAGAACATCCGTTGTTCGACCTGCTAGTCAAATGCGTTTTGTTGAAATATACTTTTTCACTTTTTAGGTCTTTTTTGAAAATGTTGTTTGTGCTGTATTTAGACCCCTTTACCAAGAAATTTGTTTTGCATGCACACGTATAAAAGTTGCGGTTTTTATCCAACGCAATCATAGGTTTGAAGCTTGTTTTCAATTTAGACTTGTATATATATATATATGTCGAATGTGAATGTTAAAATGACCGCAGAATGATTTTCCTACGTCCCTGATGATAATTCTAATTTGTTCAGATGTTACTTAGTGTAGTCTTAATTAATTTTAAGCGAAATTGTTATGAAACAAAGGTTCCGACTATCAGAGGGCAAATACTACCATAGATGTATTTGGCTATTCTTTCACGTTCCCAGTTCCTCCTAATGTTTCTACTATTTATACATCCCTGTCTTTTAAGCTCTCTTGAAATCACCAAATTTATTAAGTGTTATTCTCTTGCACAGTATAAAGAAGTAACATATCATGATACAACATATTTATCATCCTGATATGTTCCTCCCGGCTTCAATACGTTCCAGACGTTATTTTCTATATATCATAAGGAGCTTGTCTTTTTCGCCGTTTATTTACTTATTGTGTAAAAAAAGGAAATGTTATTACAATACAACATGATATATATTGACTGGACTGTTTTCATACAATAAAGTTGATTGACTAAAGTTAATTGTAGAGGGAAAATATATATCTAGTGCGGGAACTTTCTAAAACATTATCTTAGTGAATATGACCTTTCTTACCTTCCCCATTCTGTTTGACTGCTGTTCTTACAGAATATGTAGTTTTAGTGCCGATTACAAAGATTCTTGCTTCGCAACCAAATGTAGAATTATTTGGTGCTGTACTCATATTCAATGTAAATATCATGCAATTTTCGGTGCAATAGCATATATTAGATAGACATCTGCCATTATTATGGACGCATTTGTCATCAACAAATCTTATATCGTCGTAAGTAACATCATTAACATGAAACTCGACTGAGCATCCCAACGTTTTGTGACTTGTGGTGCAGTTGAAATGTAATATGGTACCATTAGCTTCTTTCAGATTTGTCCCATATAAATTAATATCGGGCAATAAACCTAAAACATTGCATGAATTATATATATATATATATATATTTACATACAGTTCTAAGATTTTGATTTTAAATCAAAGATTTTAAAAAATAGGTTTCTGCTGTGAAGAGAATGGAGCAAGCGTGTTGACCGTAAAACTAGTAAAGGGTTAAGTTCTATATTATAACACTGTTGCAGCAGTTTTCTGTTGGGAGTCCGTAGTGTAAACAATCCACGTGCATATCGTGTCAATTGAAATATGCATTTAATGGAGCAGATAGTATGTTACTTTTAAGGTTCACAATGTAAATACTAAAACCGTTACGTTTGTTTCAGACCACAATATGATTTTTTAGATAGGCTTATTTCAGGAAATATTCCTATAATAAAGCAGTATCCCGAGTGTAATAATCAATAGGATAAATTAGCCGCAAGTACTGATTAAATGTTGGTTAGTAGGCGACTTAACATTATCAATATAACTGGCCCTGAATATCTTAGCAAGATGCTTTCTTTGTATTCATTTTGTTTATTCTTGAAAATAAAAACAGTCGGTTTCTTTTTTTTTTACCGATACTTCGACAAATATGTTGTCGAGTGTTAAGTCCAGCACTTAATTTTATCATCATCGTTGTATTGGTTGCTGTGTTACTGAATAAAATATAGAATAAAAACAGTCCGTTCTATCTATTCATATGGTTATACTGACAATTTGTTTCAGTAAAAGATACAGTCGATCTTTCAATGAAGCATACAAAAAGAAGTGCAGAATGTAGAAAAATCTCAAGTTTGTTCATATTTGTGCATAAATATAATGCTTGTCATTGAAGATTTTTGAAAATATTTTGAATTTCTATCAACCCACATCTGATTGATTGATACTGCTGGTTGCGTAAGCCTCATCACAACATGCTTGGATTCGTGATAGTTGTTAAGGGTAAAATATAGACGAGCCTGCAAAACAATGTTATGTTTTGTCATTTTCCTTTTTTTAAGCATTTTTATCCATTATAAAGAAGGAATATTTTCTTATTATTCTTCATAAAGAACACCTACTGAGAGAAGGACAGTCTGTGATTTTCTTTGAAAATAAATTGTTATATTTGCATATACAAACAATATCATTTGAGGACTTGTCTGCTAGAACAACAAGATATCTATTGGGATAAGGCATCCACAGCCTCAAGCTTCCCCAAAGAGTAAAAAATCGTCTCTTTGAATGTGCTTATGAATGCTTATTTATCTGAATCACCCTCAATCCAAAATCTACCAAGCGGAGTAATCGGGAAGTTTGGAGTTGACATGTTTGTCGTTACAGATCTCTTGCACCCTCTTGTGAAGATAAATATGAAATTGGTTTGTCTTACATATAGGAATAAGATATTATCGTAGTATTTCTTCTTTCAAGACACACATTCACACTTAGAATTTAAGAAACTTTATTCTGTAATAGACTCTTAAAAAAATGTTTAAGTTTAAATTGTTATCTTCATGCATCTCAATATTTTGTCTGTACCAATACTCGACAAAAACAAATATTTTTAATTCGATATTTCAAAAATAAAATTTACTTCAAATATAATAATCACTGAATTATTGAAACAAAAAGAGCCATAAGATGCGAAGTAAACATTCGAAGAATGTATTTTTTTAACTTAAGACATTTCAAATATCTAAAGATTTTAATTTAAATATATGCAGCTAGACAGTATATTTGCCAACAACGAGTTGAATTTGAACTTAATTGTAGGTAAATTTGATAAATAACGTTGTAACTATTAAGGAAACAGTAGAATTTAAAATCTCATCAATCGATTAAGAAGATACAAATCAAGGCAACAAACAAAAACACTGAGGGAATTGCATGAACTCTAAAGGGAGCGAGACTGGGTGCGTCAACGGGGCAAGCGTCTCCTGCTATGAAATTGACACAACTGGCTTGATATATAGAGAATATCATATGGCTTTTTCAATTTCACATCCGTATCAACCCGAGACACTAATATAATCTCAACAGCTCTGCTCGAGGGATTATATTGTTTGAGGGTTGATACTGTGTGTGATATTGAAAAAGCCATATAATATACACTTAAAATATATCTCAAGTATATGTTTGTTTCATGTGACGTGACGTCAAAGAGATTAAGGGTGTGATAAAGCCTTTGCAACCGTGACTGATATCGAAATCATCACCGATGGCTGATACAGCACGATTGCCATTGATCGTATTACACATACAATTTACAGGTATTTACTATTCAATAAATTATAAATATTTATATATTGTAATTACTCTTGTATTAAGGTCTACGTGTAGCTTTTGAGTTTTGACACAGTTTAACTATTGTATTCTTCTTGATAGCTTGTTATGTATTTACTCACCACTTTTGGCCGCACAAAATGTGACTGCTGTTGTCATTTGTAACAACAGTGTTCTACTCATTTTTAGCTGAAAATAAACATTTACTTTAGGTTATTGTTTTTTATCTAATGTGATATAGAAAAGAACGACATTGCTAACTCGTTTTTGTTTTTTTTTATTCATGATCAAAACTTAACATTTTAATCATTAGAAATAATGATTTAGCAAATAATCCCAATACTTATAATTGTGTCATATCCAGTCTACGGACAGAAACTTTCTTGTAATACTGCTGCTTATTATTATCATTATGATCCTGCTATTCAGAATAATAAATATTAGTAGTATGTTTAGTAGAATTATGATAAGATGATTATCATTATTATTAGTATTACTTTCCACTTTTTTTTACATCGTTCTCCTAGTGGTTTCGCGACATATTGCAGAGACTTTTGTAACATAACATCGGACAACAGATGTGCTTTCGAGATATTTTTCTGACAACAAAACTTCATTAGGAGTTACCTTCCAAACACGGAGACCATTTTTTTCTCTCTAGTGCAAAAACTGTAAGACCAAGATTAAATCCAAGAGGTGGAAAATCTTTGGTCTGATCTCAATATGATTAGATAGATGAGTCGGATTTTGAAGATCATGTAAGTTCCCATTGCCAAGACAAATGTCCCTCATAATCTTTAGCCCGCTCCGTTAAGTGGTAGAGGATTAAGACCGTGATAAATCTGAATGGGATAATAAGTTAACAAATTGTAACCATGGTCAAAGGTCACAGCTCAACAGATTAACATACATAAAAAAAGAAACACACATGACTTTACTGTGCAAATATTAACATATAACATGAGGAATGATTATGGAATACAATGGCTATATATTCTGGCTTACTAGTGTGTCTGTTAAACATTTACCGTATTTGCTAAATGAACCTGAAAGTATTGAGATTTTCAAACAGTTCAAAATCTTTTTAAACATGACACATATTTCTTTGTGTTTAGTATAATTATTTGAAATATGAGTTAAAATTGATAAAAATGATAAAAGATCTATGCAGCAGAGAAATAAACTTTTAAAATCTGCTTGACACCTTTTTCTAGTAATACAGCTTGTAGTATGTTCTGGCTGTAGATAAGATTTTGATGCAGACAATGAATTATTCGTTGAATACAACTTAATAATTATTTATTTTTTTTTATAATATGACTATAATATTTCTCTTTTCTCATTGGCTTAAAGCTCATGGAATATTCTTTGATGAAAC
The DNA here is from genome assembly GCF_021869535.1 of Mytilus californianus. NCBI lineage: Eukaryota > Metazoa > Mollusca > Bivalvia > Mytilida > Mytilidae > Mytilus > Mytilus californianus. Next base: position 79,947,089 of record NW_026262582.1, read on the forward strand.
AGTACAACGCCAGAAAAATCATGAGAGGCTAATATAAAATTTGAAACAGCTTACGCGTGTCTTGAAAATTATTTTCCGAGACAACGTCAATGACGTAGGTTAGGACGTCGTGCAAATACACGTTTTTTTTTCCTTTTTTTTTTTTTGACATTATTTTTTTTAGTAAAATGTAAGTAATTGAGAAAGAAGATTTGATATAAAAACAAGGAACAGTTAGATATCTTAAACAAATACTAGAAAAGTGGATATGGACAAAAACTTCATATAATAAAACAATTTTTTACCTTTAAAATCAGTTGTTGGCCTCGATGAAGATCATATCTCTAGGGTTGATATATCATTATATCAACCTCATCAAAAGTCAATAATTGTACAGTGTTTTAACTTATCTTATTTTGTGACACAAAATGTAACAGCTGCTGTGATTTGAAACAAATGTGCCGATCTCATTATACTTGAAAGTGAAAATTTACTGATGAGTTGTCTTACTCGAACAAAACGTTTGTACACCAAAATTGAATTTTAGCATAAAGGTCAACTGGTCTGATTCCTCTTAACGTTCACAGAACGTTTTACATTTTCTTACTGATAAATTCATTGGCTTATTGCGTAGCTTGTTATAATTATACTTATTTATATATATTTATATATACGTTACACATTTATGAAGTGTCTTTTTTGTTTTCCTTTGTTGACATAGTTGTTTGTACTATCGTGATTAAGATTATAACACAATGTTGACTGCGGTACCCCAATTTTTGACACATTTACCTATCATGTCTGTTTGGTTTGCTAACACATTGTTGTCAATATAAAAGAAATTACATGCAACCGTCCTACAAGTGAGAGGTTTGGCTAGCTATTAAACTAGGTTTATTCCACCATTTTCTAAATAAGAAATGCCTGAACCAGGTCAGGAATATAACAGTTGTTTTCCATTCGCTTGATGTGTTTGCGCTTTTCATTTTGCCATTTGGTAAGGAACTTTCCGTTCAGAATTTTCTTTGGAGTTCGGTATTTTTTGTTATTTTACTTTTTATGTAACATATATTCTTTGGCTTGAAAAGGTATAAGGATGTATTTCATTTATTTTGCCTATCAAGAATATATTTTAAAAAGGACTGTCTGAGGAAATTCATATTGTTTTTTCGTTATTATTTTACTCCGTTGCCTGTTATTGTTTTCATTATTGTTTCGTTATCTCTTGTATTTTTTAGATTAAAAGAAAAAATGTTCTTGTATCACGTTTCAAAAATATCGATGTTCTGAACTTTTTTTGAAGACAGTATTTATTTTTACTGTATATGTTCATCACGGTCGATTTGTGACCAAAACATGTAAAACTACATGTAAATGCATTCACTTTCAAAGTGTTAAATGCGTATGACATAATTTTATATATCTTTCTTATCCTTAAACAAATGAACCTTTTGGTGCATAGCTATAAGTCTTATTTGTTATGTGATTAAGGTTGAATGCTAAATGAGTAATATGAGAGCTTGATCCTTTAAACATGAAAATACTACTGGTGAGTGAAACATGAGACATTATTTTATGTCACATCAATTTGATTATCTACGTATTTCTTTGTTATAATTAAATATCTGTTATATATAACTCTGAAATTCACGTTCCTATTTCGTTTCTTTATTTTGGGCTGATACTTTCATATTTAATTACCAGTTTCCTATTAGTAAACAATTCAAACCATAGTGTAAATATATAAAGGTAAATGCTTATGCCGGAGTAAATAGACCACTGATTATCGTAGTTGAGCCCATGCCATAATTTTTTTTCTCATTTAATGTGAATACGTAAAATCAGTAAATCTTTTTATTTGTTTTTCCACTTTGTTGACCTAAGTTTCATTCGATTTATATATTTAGGTCCCTGTTGGTCATATAGCTCTTTACGTTTTTGTTTTAGCGTTCATGATGAAGGTATTCAAGAAAAGGGCTTTGGACTATCAAAATTTATAAATTGTTACTTGCATTTGTTATCTTGGTCTTATATGGCTGAATACATGGTATTAATATAAAAATAAGGAGATGTGGTATAATTAATAAGACAACTTCTGAGCAATAGTAATATATCTTATTATATCTATTTCATCAGATGCAAATTTAATTACATGTACATAAAACAGTGTCACATATATAGGAATATTAATTAATCATAACCAAACTTCACTATTAATCTACAGTTTGAGTTTTGCTGCTGACAGGGAAAGTCATACATTACTTTTATCGCAAAAAGTAAAAATTATCGTTTTCAAAATTAAATATTGACTATATCATATGTCTATTACGTTTCAATTGGACTAAACACGTATGTCTTCGTGTAAGTACGAATTGAAAGAAATGTTGCGCCTTAAAGATCAACCAAAGTTCAAATGAAGTGGATGTAAACAATAATAGGCAACCGTATGGCATTCAACAATTAGAAAACACCATACCGTATAGTCGGCTATAAAAGACGCCGACATAAAAATATGAAACAATTCAATTGGGAAAACGAACGGCCTAATTCAAAAACGAATAGGACAGTAATGAACCCACGACATCCACTTAATTACAGGCTCCTGAATTGTGACAGGTCACAGGTACATATAGAATGTAGCAAGGTTAAACTTGTTTGAAGGCGCCAACCCTCCCTTAACTTGGGACAGTGGTGTAACAGCACAACATAAAAACAAACTATAAAAATCAGTTGAAAAGGGCTTAACTCATCAGATCGATACAAAGCAACAAAAAAAACATCTTACAAAAACACAGAACAGACGTGGAAGGGTAATTATACATCCCTAAAAACAAAAAAGACTAAAAGTACATATCCAAGAGTACTCGCAGCTACTGACAGCTAGTTCAAAGCCAAAAACAACTAATGAAAAAATAATGTATCTAAGACTAAAATATCTCAGTCAGTATATACCCAACATCCAATGGATTTAGTGAAAAAAAAAAACGTCTTTAACAGTCAGAGAAAAACATGACCTTGTGCTTATACGTCTATCATGTAAATAATTTGGAACTAACTAGAAAAAAAGAAAAAAGGTCTATCTTCTTCTTACCTTAATATTGAATATTTCACCTGTGTATTTACACTTAATACATAATACCTCTCCTTATATATGATCAAGTGGGTGAAATTTTACCTATTTACAACCACAAAGTTGTTAAATATATGTAAATCTTTTATCTATTATGCATTTGCATATTATGTTCCCATTTAAATGACTGTGTTTATCATATGGCTAGTAACATGAATGTTTGTTTACACTCGTCTTTACAGCAAAGTGTTACGAAGTATGTATATGTCCCATACTACTTAGACACACATTACTGTAATTTTGTTTTGTTGGTTATGATATATTGTAGAATTAATGTGCAACCGTACGTTAAACAGCTATTCATATCATCATCGTCATATGTTTGATACTTGAACATTAAAATGGCCATAACATGTTTAATTGTTCTGCAATATTTCATGCTTTGGTTTAATTGGTTTACACAAATAGGTTTTATCATAAATTTGAGTAATATTTAGGATCAGTTGTAACCTCATTCAAGTCTTTCAGAAACTGTCCAGAGAACGGTTTTAGAGCAGTCTGTCGAACAGTTCTTAAACCTGTAAAACCGTTTCCTACAGGAACTATTATACCCTTCGAGCAGTTCTAACTTTGAACCGATGCTAACAGTTTCAAACTAGAACACATTTGGACAGTTCTATCCTAGAGATTTTTTGGATAGTTATATCTTCGAATTAATTGTTACCGTTTTAATCTTGAACAAATTCTGACAGTTGAATCTAGTATATATATATATATCAAAACACCCACAAACGTTTTAGTTGTTCTTTGATATGTCTATCTTTGGCTTAATTCACTTACACACGTAGGCCTAACTAAAAAAAATGAATGGTCAGTTGAGTCAGTTCTACCCTCTCTTCAGGAACAATCTGTAAAACAGTTCTCCTGACACCGTTAGAACCGTTTCCGACAGAATCCGTTCTACCTATGCACTGTGGTTAATCAATGCGCATACCAACATTTACATAATAATAGTTAACAACATATGATTCATTACATCAGATTGTATAATGTCAGGTTTTATCTTTATTTATTACGATTACAACTTCATGTAAAATTTCATGCAAATCTTATTGACTGAGATGGGAACCGTTTCCTTTTTTCTTTGAAAATTTATTGTGTAATAGTTACTCGATGTATTCAAAGAATGGAATTTCAAAATATTTTTTGTGTTACAATAGAGATTTTTTACATCGAGATACCACATCACAAAGGACTTTTCGCTGTATGCAAAATTACGGAAAAATAAATATCACTTCGTATCCCGAAAATTTAATCAAATAATTACTTGAAAATGTATCAACCTCGAAACGACCAATCATACATACCCAAGTTTACGATATGGGTCGAAGAATCGAAGAAAATGCTACAATTACCGCCTACCTGAATTGAATTGCGCATATTGACCAAACTAATTTCTCTTCAGTGATGCTCGAGGCCAAAACCTAATAAAAACGCTGTATATTTTTATTACTGCTTCAGTCGTATTATACATTGTTAAAACAAAGTTTGATCGAAAATTAATTATGAACATGCAAAAGGAGCAAATATAAAACATGCATTCAAAACTGTCATTATGTTTACTGGCCAATCGTTTTGTTAAAAAAATGACTTATAGGGAAAATCCAGATAACTGCTATTGTTCTGAATCACGATCAAAGAGTTACTATAATTAACGTTAATGAGAACTGTTCTCCCCTAGCTTGCTGTTCGTTGTGAGCAAAGGCTCCGTACTTGAAGGCCGTATTTTGACCTATAATTGTTAACTTTTTATACATTGTGACCTGGCTGGAGAGTTGTCTCATTGGCACTCATACCATATCTTCTTATTTATATGACAGTTCTACCCCAGAACATTTCTGAACATTTATACCCCAGTTTTGGACAGTTTTACCGTAGAACAGATTTTGACAGTTTTACCCTAGAACTGATTCTGACAGTTTACCCTAGAACTGATTCCGACAGTTTTACCTTAGAATTGATTCTGACAGTTCTACCCTAGAACTGATTCTAACAGTTTACCCTAGAATTGATTCTGACAGTTCTTCCCTAGAAGTGATTCTTACAGTTTTACCCTAGAACTGATTCTGACAGTTCTACTCTAGAACTCATTCTGACAGTACTACCATAGAGCTGATTCTGACAGTTCTACCATAGAACTGATCTTGAAAGGCCTACCCTAGAACTTTTCTTACAGTTCTATCCTAGAACAGTTCTTGGGTAGAAATTTTGGGGTAGAAATGTTTAGCATTTATTATACCTTATTCTTCTCCATCAGCTATAAAACTCGAACATCAAAGTGATACTTTTGTACGGAAGCGTATTAGGGGCATCATTTTTTTTATTTTTGTTCAAATTGTCGACTTTAATCTTGGAATTATCAACATAAATCTTGAAATTTCAAACTTAAATCTTGGAATTATCAACATTAATCTTGGAATTTCCAACATTATTATTGGAATTATCAACTTTAGTCTTGGAATCATCAACTGTAATCTTGGAATTATCAACTGTAATCTTGGAATTATTGACATTAATCTTGAAATTATCAACAATAATCTCAAATGAATGTTCCTATGGGTTCATAATTATCCCCTCGTCAACGAAGATGGATGGGATGTAGTAACAGTACCGTCCTTCTGTCCGTCCGTTCGTTCGTAAAACCTTTGTTAACACTCTAGAATCAATATCATTGCAGGGATTTTAATCAAACTTGGTACATACTTAGTAGTCCTTATGCATATCTAAAACCCTATTGATTTTCAAGGTCATAGGTCAAGGTCCCAATGGACTTATAATTTACTTCAAATTCCTTGTGAACACTGAAGAATCAACATTTTTCATGGTTTTGACTAGACATGGTTCATACCAAGTCCTTATGAAACTCGAGAACCCTAGATATTTTCAAGGTCAAAGGTAAAGGTCACAGAAGGTCTTATAAATTCCTTAACATCCTTCACTATAAAAATTGTGCTTAGACCCTAAACATGTTTAGAAAAATGTTTTGAATGCTATACACATAAAGGTCTCAGATGTCCCCATTCTAAACATGTTGAGAATTAACAAATTTAATGGCCCACATGCTTATAGCCTAAACATGTAACAATTTCATTGACATGAAATGTGTTTAGAAAAGTGTTTAGGCCCTAAACACAATTCTTACAGTGTTGTGAACACTTGAATCAACATCCTTCAATAGGTTCTGACCAAACTTGGTACATACTTATAACTAAGTAAAATCTTGATCCTATTGAATTTGAATAGGGGTAAGGTAAAGATCACAGAGTCAAATCTTTACACAGCAAGGGTTCGTAATGTATGTAAGCAACTACATGTAACCATACGGCGATCAACGCCGAGAAAAACCCACAACGCATAGCAAGGAATAAAGACCCAAACATTATCAGTCTAAAATAATTCAAACGAAAAAACCAAAGGCATGATTTGTATACAAAACTAAAAAACAAATACGAAATATAACATCATGCACTTCGATTGGGATAAGATTATTAAATCTTCTCACCAATATTTGTAACTTCATTTTTCATATGCCTATAAACAAACAAGAAAATATGTTAATGAGCCTATGTTTGCTGTGTTGAAAAAAAAATATATGCTCTGGGCACAAATTTACTGTCATAGGGGTCAAATGTTATAGTCTAGGTCACGAAACACCGTCTGCCAATAATGCATCTGCATTCAAGGTTTGATCAACCTAGGTTCTATGCTACAACAGTGCTCTGGACAAAATATTTATAGCATAAGGGTCAATGTCAAAGTCAAGGTCGCAGTGCATTGATTATGGTCGTAATACACAAGTTTCTTATGAGGCATCCATAATCCAAATTCGATCAATTTCATTTCTTTGGTACATAAATTCTAGCCAAGGCACATTTCCACTATCATGAGGTCAAAAGTCAAAGTAAAGGTCACAGTCGCCTGATGATTGTATATGGCAAACTTCCTTTCCATAATGCATCCACATACCAAGTTTGGTCAACCGTACAAAAATTACAAAAGACACTGGACAAAATTCAGACAAGTTATTATCAAGATAGGGGATAGAGGTCAAGGTCAAGTCACAGTGATCTGATTTTGGTTTATAACATACATTCAACCCATGATGCATCTATATGTATATAGTTTTGTCAACTTAAGTTCTACTGTTCAAAAGTTATAGAGCGGACAATAACCTGACTAGATCTTACTATCATAGCAGCCAAAGGTCAAGAATAACCTGATTTTGTTAATAATACACCAGATATTATGGTGCATAGGACGGATAGACATACGGATATACAGACGGACAATGTGATTTCTAGATACCACAACCATTTGATTTAGGGCGTTTACAAATATTTTAATTCCGGTCAGATGTCATTAATCTTGAATATTCATTTAACTTGGGTAAGTTTTCATAGTTATATGAAACATGTAAATTTTATAAACATACTTTTTTCTTTTAAGACAGCAATATGCTACCATAGATACATTCATTTTTTATTTTATTTTATTTTTTTTTAGTATTCGTATTCTGTTGTTAACGGTGTTATAGGACTTTTTCTCGGAAAGATTTGTAGGAACTGTGATTTCGGGTTTCACAATCAATGATCGTGGTTTCTTAATTCATGATTTCTGATTTATAATCTTTGATTTCGATTTGCCAATTTGTGGACTCTGATTAATAAGCTATTAACTCGGATTAATAATCAACTATCTAGGTTTAATATCCCGTTATCTCGGTTTCCAATAATTTATATTATACAAAGGTTTTCGTCACTGAATCACTGAATATTATGACGATTCAACCATACATACCTTTGTATTTAGTGGAGGATCCAGGATTGTAAGGGGAGGTCCAATTGACCGGGTGGAGGGGGGTCCTTGACCTTAAAATATGAAAAGTAGGCAAAAAATAATAAATCGCCCGTAAACATATTGATAACTAAAAACATATTGAAATCTGCATGCCATTGGGTACATCTGTTTTAAAAAGGAATGAAGTATGATTGTCTATGAGACAACTATCTGAGTAAAAATGACGTAGATTTAAGCAACTATGTAAATGAGGCCGTTGGCTGTTTCATTTCAATTATAATTACATTTAATGATTGTCATTTTATGGCCTTTTACCACGTCTTAAATTGTGGTTTAACATCTATGTCGTCTGTCTTCTAAGTATCGAACATGACCTATTCCCGAATGTGATTGTTTTCCGAGTGTGCATTTGCATTGCTATACGCCGTGTCTCGGTATTTATACATCCAACATTCATGTATTTATTTATGATGTTTCTGTTGTGATTTAAGTTCGATATTGTGTTATGTCTTATAGTTTGTGGTTTGAATTCTGTATCTTCGGTACATTTCACAGTTTGTCAGTAAAGTCGGGTTATTTCCATTTTCCATGGATAAAGTATTGTGTTAGTCCAAATAATTATGACGTCGTCACAGCATTTATCTAAAATAGCATTTCAATACCGCCATAGTCATGATAATTGTTTCGACTAGTATTGTGAAAATAATTGTATGCATTTCAAGATTATATATTCGTAAAAAAAATACGTCACTGTTTGTGATGTCCTGTGCTGTTGTTAATGGAAGATGTTCGTTGTTATTCTGCGGTTTACATGTTGTAACGACTATTCTAATATTTATTTGTGCGTTTCTCTGTGCTGAGTGTTTTTGTGTTTGTTTGTGCTGTATTTCTGTCACGTAGTGTTGTCATTTTAGCGATATTTTTTAACCTTGCCATATAAACAGGAGGTTTGGCGAGCCATAAAACCAGGTTCAACCCACCACTTTTTCTTAAAATGTCCTGTACCAAGTCAGGAATATGGCAGTTGTTATCAAATAGTTTGTTTCTATGTTTGTTGGCGTTTGTTTTTGTTGCACTTCGGTGTTTCTGTTGTTCCGTTGTTTTCCTCTTATAGTTGATGTATTTCCCTCGGTTTAAGTTTGTAACCCGGATTTATTTTCTCTCAATCGATTTAAGACTTTTGAACAGCGGTGAACTACTGTTGCCTTTATTTAAAGCTTATTTTATACGGTGAGTTCCAAATGAACGACATTTTGTTTTGGATTGTGAGTTGTCTTATTGGCAATCATATAGTCAAAGCCGAAGTTGTTTTAGGTTTGTACTCTGTCCGAAGTCAGTCTGTTTGTCTGTCATTCCGGAAAAAAATGTTCGCACTTGTTTTCGTCGTGAAGATATTGATGTGATACATAGTTTTACCATGACAATAGATATAAGAAGATGTGGTTTGAGTGCCAATGAGACAACTCTCCATCCAATGCAAGTAACAATTTATAAAAGTAAACCATTATACGTGTAGGTCAAGGTACGGCCTTCAACACGGAGCATTGGCTCACACCGAACAGCAAGCTATAAAGGGCTCCAAAAATTACTAGTGTAAAACCATTCAAACGGGAAAACCAACGATCTAATCTATTTCAAAACGAGAAACGAGAAACACGTATGAACTACATAAACATTATTAATTCCAAAATCGAACTTATATAACTATGAACTACATAAACAGACGACAACTACTGTACATCAAATTCCTAACTTAGGACAGATGCAAACATTTGCAGCGGGATTTAACGTGTAAATGATACCAAACCTTCTCCCTTTTCTGAAATAATAGTATAACATCACAACATAGAAAGACACACTATAAAATATCGATTGGAAGGCTTAACTCCATCAAAAAACGTAAACTAACACACAATGAACGAATGAATTTGATCTGTGATACCTGAATGCAAATATATAGTTAATAAAAATTATAAGGCATACATAAATAGGTCAAAAGTAAATAAACAGGTTTAAACAAAGTTAAAGTATATAACCACTGTGAAATGTTAAACAATTTTGAGAAAATCATCACTTTTGAAAAAACCTGCGTCATATTATTATACACAGGTAAATGAAAATAATTTTGTTGTTAAGTATACTTCTTCTTCTGTGTGTATAAAATCTTCCGTTTAGGAATACCAAGAATTTTTTTTAATATCAATTGAACTAATCTAACTTAGTTTGAATTTTGTTCCGGTTTGATAATGTTATGGATAACATCGATAGTCCAACACTCATAAGTCCGACAGTCATTGGTCCGACGCTCATTAGTCCGACACTCATTGGTCCGACAATCTAGATCTTTTGTCTTTTTTAGAAGCTGATTAAACACACAAAAACTGTTTCGTAGTGAGACAACAATTATGTACACATTTAACTGGCTCGCAATATCATTTTTCTACAGTGGACCATAAAATTGGGGTCAGAACTTCAGCTTCATCATAAACTACCTTGCCAAAAAGTTTTAACCTGAAAATGTACTGTTTTACATTATCCCATTTCTATATCTAGTGAACCATAAAATTGGGATCAAAACCCTACTTAAGCATACAGCTAACAAACACACCATGAAAAGGAACATGTGTACCAAGTTTCAAGTTGATTTTACTACTACATTGACCAAAACACTTTGACCCGATTCTGGACACATTATATAACTCGTGATCCCTGACTGCAACTGCAGCAGATATATATCCCCTACCGTTACGTATTTTTGGTGGTCAAGGTATAATTCTTACTGTAGGGTAAATGACTGATATTTTACTTAGCCCATAGTTTTTTGTGGATCTCCGTATACTTATTTTACTTATAATTATTTTCGCGGCTAATTTTTTTGTAAAATGTTAAAGAAAAATAGATGTGTATCTAATGTCTTGTATAGCTTCACGAAGCCTAATATCTTTGAAAAAAAGGGGGGTAGGGGGATAACTTCTTATTTATGGGTATACGTGGATATGCCAAAAATATGGGTAATAATTTTGCGAGATTATATAAAAATATGACACTTTTTAATAACATTCTATATTGATATGCATTGTTCTTGCATAACTTTATATTGATTTGAGGTATGTTCTTATATTAATGGGCAGTTGTGGTATATGAATCAATCAGGGACTTTGTATTTACATAAATATTAAATCTCTGAATCTAAGCATTTCAAAGTTAACCTTTCAAATTTGTTCTCAGATGAACTCCGGAAATTATGAGTGATGATATACATTTAGTGCTTATATAAGCATGGGTCATAATCATAATATTGTATATAAGTAAGGGTCATTCTTTGTATATATTTATATAAATTTAGGTATCAAATATTAGTGAATGTTATATAAAAACGGGTAATTTTTTGGAGGCAACAAAGGCACACTCCTATCGAAAAATATCGAAGTTTACCCCCTCCACCCGGTGCTAATGTCAAAATTGAAATATCCAATTTGTAATGATGTATGCAGTGCATGCATTTGTTATATTGTATTGCTGAATAGGCGGATGTGTATCGATGTTTGCAATAGCAATCACAAACAAAAAGTAAAGTAAAGCACATCAAACAGAAGTGCAATGTTTGGCAAAGGCGAGAGTCCAGTGAGCCAAAAGTCAAGATATTCTCAATTCAGAGGTTCACTCGATTAATGAAAGTCGAAAATTAAAGTGTCGGAATAATGAAGATTGGACTATAGAGTGTCGTACCAATGAGTGTCGGACTATTGAGTGTCGGACCGATGAGTGTCGGAATAATAAGTGTCGGACTATTGGGACGACACCTGCACGGGACGTTATGCAGAGTTATGGTTCTTTGATTTAGTAAATGTATACTAATAACAGTTTTTCTTCATGCTTGAAGATAATGATTCGTTGTCTGGTTTATTGTTTTATTCCGACAATCGTAGACTAAGCTTGAATTTTGACAGTAATTTTTTTTATCGTAGTCATGTTTATTGACCATAACAACGATGACAGTACATCATATAAGATTAAAGTTGATAAATCCAAGATTAAAGTTGGAATTTCCAAGTTTAATATTGTTAATTCCAAGATTTAATTTGGAAATTCCAAGGATAAAGTTGGAAATTCCAAATTTAAAGTTGATAATTCCAAGAGTAGAGTCGACTATTCCAAGATTAAAGTCGACAATTCCAAAATTAAAGTTTGAGTTTCCAAGATTAAAGTCAACAATTTGAAAAAAAAATAAAAAAGGATGGCCATAATACGCTTCCGTACTTTTGACATTGTTAATAAGATGCGGATACATAAAATATTCGTATAATCTCAGTCCATGTCTTCGTACAATATTATAAAACTCTTCTTATCAAATAAATATTAAGTATTTCAAACTCAATGATTTTTTTAAAATCAGTTCAACTGTATTTCAAAAAAGAAAATGGCTAATGGTGAAGTCGATCCTCGACGACTGATGGACCGGCAAAACAAATGTTCGAGTTATTGATTATTAGAGAAACAGAAGTTCTAGAACTTATGACAAACTGTTCATAATCATACCAAAAACGAATAGTCAAATGTAAGTTCATTAATTCCGTTTAGTCAACAAAATTGAATAAGGTTGTGTTTTGGAATATATTTCTACAAATTGGAGTGCGTACATTGAGTGTTTAAGGGCTTTTTTATGTTATGAATAGATATGCAATGATTTTACAGCCCTTTTTGTGAGGAGGTCTTTTAATGTCAATATTAAATTAATCATTGAACTTTCCTGACTTACAAACCGTCAAAAACATCAGAAAAGTACACAAAAAGCACATGCAGATACCTAATTCCCCTGAATTGGGCGAGTCTAAAGATGTTCAACTTAATTGATAGTTAAACAGTACTCAGACGGATATGTACAAATAACAGTTACCAAAATGCAATGGAAACAGACCGATTAAATGGCAGTACATCATTTAATTGTTTATTTATTATAAATTTGTAAGCGTTAAAATAACACTAAATGATAGTTTTACAAACTTAGGGGGTAAATTCATATTTTGGAATCCAACTTTTCGAAATAACGATTTCTTATTTAATTTAAAACCAATTGTTCAGAGAACAATTGAAGGTCTTTCCACGTCAATTTTCAAAGTTATTGAAAAGAAGCTAGTTCCGGTTTACTCAAAGTTAAAATTGGTATCCAGTTTCTTCAAACTGATGCGATAAATGAATTGTTTCTATATACTTTTGAGTGAAATAAGGGAGATAATGTGCTACTTCCAGTGAAGTAATCGTCACTTCCGGTCTCATTTGATAGCTTGTTTTACACTGATTCCAAAAATATATAGTTTCTATATACTTTTGCATGTAAAACAGGAGATAATCGGCCACTTCCGGTCTATCAAAAGTCACTTCTGGTCTTTAGTGATAAGCTTATGTATTTATATTACAAAATATATGGATTCTGAGTACTTTTCCATGAAAAATGTGCAAAAAAGGCTACTTCCGGTTTTCTCAAGGTCACTTCCGGTTGATATTTTTCAAGGTCACATGTCACCAAACCTTTTGTAAAAGGTCATATGGCTTTATAATGAACCAAGTTGAAGTAATAATCAATTAACCTTATTATTGGACATTTCATGGGCACTAACTTTTATAAGATGCCATTAGATTGTTTCAAACCAAATGTAACATACCTTCATTTCAATAAAGGAAACATTTTGCACTTGTTCTTTCATATATATCTTTAAAAGTGTTCGAGAAAATGCAAAAACAAAGAAAAGTCAAAATTGAGAACTTGACCTTGACGTTTGACCTTGACTTTGTTTTCTAAGTTAGGACCTACGGGTCTCAAATAAAAAGATTCCAGGTTATACGGTTAAAGGTTATTGATTTAAAAAAACATACCGACAATTTTTTTTGGTAAAAGCAGATAACTCCTATACAATTTCATCGAATCGCTTCGATCCAAATTAGCCAAAAATTCCGGAGGATGTATCGAACAATTTAGAAAAGAATTTTGACGATATCTTTTTTTGTCACGAAGGAGATGCACACACTTGTTAAACAGTGAATAGGGAGATAACTCTTACAAAGATAATTGTTCGGTTTAGCAGGGTGAAATTTAAAAGCGCATACACTGTACGATACAATGTAAGAAATATCTAAGCGACATATTGCGAAACAAATATTTATCGCAAGAACAAAATTTGGCGTAAGAAAAAAAAAAAAAAAAAAAATTAAAAACCAATTGTTCAAAGAACAATTGAAGGTCTTTCCACATCAATTTTCTAAATAATTGATGAGAAGCTAATTCTGGTGTACTCAAAGCTACTATTGGCGTCCAATCATACGTTTCTTCATACTGATTCAATAAACATATGGTTTCTATAGACTTTTGCCTGAAATAAGGGAGATAATTGTCAACATCCGGTTTAGAAAATGTCACTTCCGGTCTCATATGATAGCTTTATTTACACGGATTCCGAAAATATATGGTTTATATATACTTCTGCCTGTTTAAAGGGAGATAATTGGCTACTTTCGGTTTAGAAAATGTCATTTCCGTTCTCATATGATAGATTTATTTACATAGATTCCAACAATTTATGGTTTATATATACTTTTGCCTGTAAAAAGGGAGATAATTGGCTACTTCCGGTTAAGAAAATGTCACTTTCGGTCTCATATGATAGCTTTATTTACACTGATTCCAAAAATATATGGTTTATATATACTTATGCCTGTAATAAGGGAGATAATATGCTACTTCTGGTTTATAAAATATCACTTCCGGTCTCTAATGATAGATTAATGTATGACCAGTCAAAAAATATATGGTTTCTATGTACTTCTACATGAAATAAGTGCAAAAATGACTACTTCCGGTTCACTCAAGGTCACTTCCGGTTGACATTTTTCAAGGTCATATGTCACCCAACATTTTGCAAGAGATCTTATGGCTTTATCATGTACCAATATGAAGTAATAATCAATTTACCTTAAAATAAAACATTTCAGGGGCAATAACTCCAATAAGATGCCGCTGGATTGTCTCAGACCAAATGTATCATATCTTCATCACAATATAACAAACATTTTGCACTTGTTCTTTAATATATAACATTAAAAATATCGGAGAAAATGCAAAAACAAGCAAAAGACAAAATTCAGAACATGACCTTGACCTTTGACCTTGACCTCATTTTCGAAGTTAGGATCTAAGGACCTTAAATAAAAAGACTATAGGTGTATACGGCTGACAGTTTATGAGTTACAAAAACATAACGACAAATTTATTTATTAAAGGTAGATAACTCCTATAAAATTTCATCGAATCGCTTCGATCCAAATTAGCCAAAAATTCCTGAGGATGTAACGAACAATTTAGAAAAAGAATTTTGTCGATATCTTTTTTTGTTACGAAGGAGATGCACACACTTGATAAACAGTGAATAGGGAGATAACTTTTACAAAGATAATTGTTCGGCTTAGCAGGGTGAAATTTAAAAGCGCACTAAACTATACGATACAATATGAGAAATATCTAAGCGACATATTGCGAAACAAATATTTATCGCAAGAACAAAATTTGGCGGAAGAAAAAAAATAAAAAAAAATAATAATAATAATAATAATTAAAAACCAATTGTTCAAAGAACAATTGAAGGTCTTTCCACATCAATTTTCTAAATAATTGATGAGAAGCTAATTCTGGATTACTCAAAGCTACTATTGACGTCTAATCATAGGTTTCTTCATACTGATTCAATAAACATATGGTTTCTATAGACTTTTGCCTTAAATAAGGGAGATAATTGTCAACTTCCGGTTTAGAAAATGTCACTTCCGGTCTCATATGATAGCTTTATTTACACTGATTCCAAAAATATATGGTTTATATATACTTTTGCCTGTAAAAAGGGAGATAATTTGCTACTTCCGGTTAAGAAAATGTCACTTCCGGTCTCATATGATAGATTTATTTACACTGATTCCAAAAATATATGGTTTATATATACTTATGCCTGTAATAAGGGAGATAATATGCTACTTCCGGTTTATAAAATATCATTTCCGGTCTCAAATGATAGATTAATGTATGACCATTCAAAAAATATACGGTTTCTATGTAATTCTACATGAAATAATTGCAAAAATGACTACTTCCGGTTCACTCAAGGTCACTTCCGGTTGACATTTTTCAAGGTCATATGTCACCCAACATTTTGCAAAAGATTTTATGGCTTTATCATGTACCAATATGAAGTAATCAATTTACCTTAAATTAAAACATTTCAGGGGCAATAACTCCAATAAGATGTCGCTGGATTGTCTCAGACCTAATGTATCATATCTTTATCACAATATAACAAACATTTTGCACTTGTTCTTTAATAACTAACATTAAAAATATCGGAGAAATTGCAAAAACAAGCAAAAGACAAAATTCAGAACATGACCTTGACCTTTGACCTTGACCTCGTTTTCAAAGTTAGGATCCAAGGACCTCAAATAAAAAGACTATAGGTTTATACGGTTTACAGTTTATGAGTAACAAAAACATAACGACAAATTTGTTTCATAAAGGTAGATAACTCCTATAAAATTTCATCGAATCGCTTCGATTCTAATTAGTCAAAAATTCCTGAGGATGTAACGAACAATTCAGAAAAAGAATTTTGTCGATATCTTTTTTTGTTACGAAGGAGATGCACACAGATGATAAACAGTGAATAGGGAGATAACTCTTACAAAGATAATTGTTTGGCTTAGCAGGGTAAAATTTAAAAGCGCATAAACTATACGATACAATATGAGAAATATCTAAGTGACATATTGCGAAACAAACATTTATCGCAAGAACAAAATTTGGCGGAAGAAAAAAAAATAATAATAATCAGAACATATACAATAGGTCTTTCCACAGAAAAGTGGAAAGACCTAATAATAATCAGAACAAATACGATAGGTCTTTCCACCGAAAAGTGGAAAGACCTAATAATAATAATAATAATCAGAATAAATTCAATATGTTCTTTCCATCGAAAAGTGGTAAGACCTAATAATAATAATAATTAAAATCCAATTGTTCAGAGAACAATTGAAGGTCTTTCCACATCAATTTTCAAAGTTATTGAAAAGAAGCTAGTTCCGGTTTACTCAAAGTTAAAATTGGTATCCAATCATAAGTTTCTTCAAACTGATGCGATAAATGAATGGTTTCTATATACTTTTGAGTGAAGTAAGAGAGATAATGTGCTACTTCCGGTGAAGTAAACGTCACTTCTGATCTCATTTGATAGCTTTTACACTGATTCCAAAAATATATAGTTTATATATACTTTTGCCTGTAAACAAGGAGATAATTGGCCACTTGTTCAAAAGGTCTTTCCACATCAATTTTCTAAATAATTGATAGGAAGCTACTTCTGGTTTACTCAAAGTTATTAATAGCGTCAAAGTATAGATTTCTTCATACTGATTCAAAAAATAAATGGTTTCTATATACTTTTGCCTGAAATAAGGGAGATAATTGCCAACTTCCAATTTAGAAAATGTCACTTCCGGTCTCATATGATAGCTTTATTCACACTGATTCCAAAAATATATAGTTTGTATATACTTATGCCTGTAATAAGGAAGATAATATGCTACTTCCGGTTTATAAAACGTCACTTCCGGTCTCAAATGATAGGTTAACCTATGATCATTCCAAAAATATATGGTTTCTAGGTACTTTTCCATGAAATAAGTGCAAACAATACTACTTCCGGTTCTCTCAAGGTCACTTCCGGTTTACTTTTTTCAAGGTCATATGTCAACCAACAGTTTGCAAAAGATCCTATGGCTTTATCATGTACCAAGTTGGAGTAATAATCAATTAACCTTAAATTGAATCATTTCAGGGACAATAACTCCTATAAGATATCATTGGATTATTTCAGACCAAATGTATCATATCTTAATCACAGTTAAGCAAACATTTTGCACTAGTTCTTTAATTTGTAATTTTAAAAGTGACAGAGGAGATCAAATAACAAGGAAAAGCCAAAATTTAGATTATGAACTTGACCTTTGACTTTGGCCTCAATTTCATTTAAATGAACCAAGGAACTCAAATCAATATACCTTAGGTCTCTATCACTTACCATTCATGCTATACATTTATATATCCCTTGTGTCAAATACAGAAGGGGAAATAACTCTCATATGGAGTCTACGTATCGCTTTGGTAAAAATTGGACAAAACATCCTGAGGATATAACGAGCAATTTGGTAAAATAAATTTGTCGCTTTCTTTTACGGTTACGGAGGAGATGCACACACAAGGAAAACAGTGTTCGGGGAGATAACTCCTACAAAGAAAAGTATTCGGTTAAGCAGGGTCAATGTCAAAGGCGCATAAACTGTTCGATATCATATATGAAACATCTAAGCGACATCTTGCGAAACAAAAATTTATCGCAAGAACAAAATTTGGCGGAAGAAAAAAAAAATTAAAAAACCAATTGTTCAGAGAACAATTGAAGGTCTTTCCACATCAATTTTCAAAGTTATTGAAAAGAAGCTAATTTTACTCAAAGTTAAAATTGGTATCAAATCATAAGTTTCTTCAAACTGATGCGATAAATGAATGGTTTCTATATACTTTTGAGTGAAATAAGGGAGATAATGTGCTACTTCCGGTGAAGTAAACGTCACTTCCGGTCTCATTTGAAAGCTTCTTTTACACTGATTCCAAAAATATATAGTTTCTATATACTTTTGCATGTAAAACAGGAGATAATTGGTCACTTCCGGTTTATTGGAAGTCACTTCTGGTCTTTAGTGATAGGTTTATGTATTTATTTTATAAAATATATGGATTCTGAGTACTTTTCCATTAAAAAAAGTGCAAAAAAGGCTACTTCCGGTTTTCTTAAGGTCACTTCCGGTTGACATTTTTCGAGGTCATATGTCACCAAACCTTTTGTAAAAGGTCATATGGCTTTATAATGAACCAAGTTGAAGTAATAATCAATTAACCTTATAATTAGACATTTCTGGGGCACTAACTCCTATAAGATGCCATTAGATTGTTTCAAACCAAATGTTACATATCTTCATTACAATTTTTCGAGGTCATATGTCACCAAACCTTTTGTAAAAGGTCATATGGCTTTATAATGAACCAAGTTGAAGTAATAATCAATTAACCTTATAATTAGACATTTCTGGGGCACTAACTCCTATAAGATGCCATTAGATTGTTTCAAACCAAATGTTACATATCTTCATTACAACCGAAAAGTGGAAAGACCTAATAGTCAGAACAAATACAATAGGTCTTTCTACCGAAAAGTGGAAAGATCTAATAAATGAGGCAATCAAAACCCCATACAGACCTCATTTATAACTCACCAATGAATATTCTGCACCACAACGCCTTCTTATATATATTTGATGTTTTTAATCTGTCATTAATCATGAAATAGATTCGTAAAGACCAGATCTCAGAAAACAGTCAGTAAATTCTTCCGACAATTAACCTTTTAAACTGCTAATTTCAGAACTTCTAATCGAACAGACTTAGATGTATAAGGCCCTTCACAATATTCATCCGGTAACTGTTCATTTTGTTTTTGATTCTGTAATTTTCCAACACCACGTTACATGCGAATGCAAAAAATTTAGTGTTGTCTGTTCAGTCCAATTAATTAATAGATCTTGCTTTTTTTTTTTTAAATAAAAACTATGCATGCAAACTTCAATGAATAAAATCGTATTAAAGAACCTAATTGTAACACATATAGCATCAGCTAGGTTTCACTGGTCAGATCAAAACGTGTTGAGTTGAGATAGTTTCGCAAGTTCAATGTATTATATGAAAACAAACTCTTTTATTCTAGTCGTCCGTTATTTCCTTTTCTTATCTAAATGAAGCAAAAACACATGAAAAAACTTTTACCTTTCTTAGTGTTATAAATCGTATACAAACATTAGATAAGAAGCATAGTAAAAAAAGTATTCAAAATGTTTTTATAAACAGTCAGTGATGTAATAAATTGAAGAAAAAAAACCCCAAAAAACATGAAAATTTAAATGGAAACTGTACATTATAGCATTTTACAAGTTCTTGTCTTTGTGTGCTAAGTATATGGAACAATTTATGAAGTTGATTGATTTTTGTTTGTTTCACGTCCAGTGGCAATTATGTCATGCATGTTCATCACTATAACAAATATATTTAAATACAATGGGTAGGTCGTACAATAGAGGTCAACAGTGAGGTTGGACGTGAAACTTTAAAATACCACTGGAAAATGAGGGTATATTCAATAAGGAAAAAAAATTAGACTTGCAACAGCTGGCTACATTCGGACCATTCAAATAATTGGCGCAAGAGTTTTTAATTTGCCGAGAGCATTGATCCATGAAATCTTCTCTGAAGTCGATCATCGATATTTACGTGTAGTTTGAAAAATCATTTCACGCATCCAATTTAGGTTAGATACTTTTTAGCTCGCTTTAGTAACTGTGAGAATTCTGTGAAACTGTTTTGTTTATTAGGTCTTTCCACTTTTCGGTGGAACGACCTATTGTATTTGTTCTGATTATTATTATTAGGTCTTTCCACTTTTCGATGGAAAGACCTATTGTATTTGTTCTGATTATTATTATTATTATTTTTTTTTTCTTCCGCCAAAGTGACCTTCAGTGTACCGGAAGTAGTCATTTCTGTACTTATTTCATGTAGAAGTACATAGAAACCATATATTTTTTGAATGGTCATACATTAATCTATCATTTGAGACTGGAAGTGATATTTTATAAACCGGAAGTAGCATATAATCTCCCTTATTACAGGCATAAGTATATATTAACCATATATTTTTGGAATCAGTGTAAATAAATCTATCATATGAGACCGGAAGTGACATTTTCTAGCGCGGAAGTAGCCAATTATCTCCCTTTTTACAGGCAAAAGTATATATAAACCATATATTTTTGGAATCAGTGTAAATAAAGCTATCATATGAGACCGGAAGTGACATTTTCTAAACCGGAAGTTGACAATTATCTCCCTCATATCAGGCAAAAGTCTATAGAAACCATATGTTTATTGAATCAGTAGGAAGAAACCTATGATTGGACGCCAATAGTAGCTTTGAGTAAACCAGAATTAGCTTCTCATCAATTATTTAGAAAATTGATGTGGAAAGACCTTCAATTGTTCTTTGAACAATTGGTTTTTAATTATTAGGTCTTTCCACTTTTCTGTGGAAAGACATATTGGTTTTCTTCTGATTTTTTTTTTTTTCTTTTCTTCCGCCTAATTTTGTTCTTGCGATAAATATTTGTTTCGCAATATGTCGCTTAGATATTTGGTATATGATATAGAACAGTTTATGCGCCTTTGAAATTTACCCTGCGAAACCAAATAATGTTCTTTGTAGGAGTTATCTCCCCGAACACTGTTTTCCTTGTGCACACATCTCCTCCGTAACCGTAAAAGAAAGCGACAAATTTATTTTACCAAATTGCTCGTTATATCCTCAGGATGTTTTGTCCAATTTTGACTGAAGCGATACGTAAACTCCATATGAGAGTTACTTCCCCTTCTGTATTTGACATATGGGATATATAAATGTATAGCATGAATGGTAAGTGATAGAGACCTAAGGTATATTGATTTGAGTTCCTTGGTTCATTTAAATGAAATTGAAGCCAAGGTCAAAGGTCAAGGTCATATTCTAAATTTTGACTTTTCCTTGTTATTTGATCTCCTCTGTCACTTTTAAAGTTACAAATTAAAGAACTAGTGCAAAATGTTTGCTTAATTGTGATTAAGATATAATACATTTGGTCTGAAATAATCCAATGATATCTTATATGAGTTATTGTCCCTGAAATGATTCAATTTAAGGTTAATTGATTATTACTCCAACTTGGTACATGATAAAGCCATAAGATCTTTTGCAAAATGTTGGCTGACATATGACCTTGAAAAATCTCAACCGGAAGTGACCTTGAGTGAACCGGAAGTAGTCATTTTTGCACTTATTTCATGTAGAAGTACATAGAAACCATATATTTTTTGAATGGTCATACATTAATCTATCATTTGAGACTGGAAGTGATATTTTATAAACCGGAAGTAGCATATTATCTCCCTTATTACAGGCATAAGTATATATAAACAACATATTTTTGCAATCAGTGTAAATAAATCTATCATATGAGACCGGAAGTGACATTTTCTAAACCGGAAGTAGCCAATTATCTCCCTTTTTACAGGCAAAAGTATATATAAACCATATATTTTTGGAATCAGTGTAAATAAAGCTATCATATGAGACCGGAAGTGACATTTTCTAAACCGGAAGTTGACAATTATCTCCCTTATTTCAGGCAAAAGTCTATAGAAACCATATGTTTATTGAATCAGTATGAAGAAACCTATGATTGGACGCCAACAGTAGCTTTGAGTAAACCAGAATTAGCTTCTCATCAATTATTTAGAAAAATGATGTGAAAAGACCTTCAATTGATCTTTGAACAATTGGTTTTTAATTATTATTATTATTTTTTTTTTTCTTCCGCCTAATTTTGTTCTTGCGATAAATATTTCTTTCGCAATATGTCGCTTAGACATTTCTCATATTGTATCGTATAGTTTATGCGCTTTTAAATTTCACCCTGCTAAGACGAACAATTTTCTTTGTAAGAGTTATCTCCCTATTCACTGTTTATCAAGTATGTGCATCTCCTTCGTAACAAAAAAAGATATCGACAAAATTCTTTTTCTTAATTGTTCGCTATATCCTCAGGAATTTTTGGCTAATTTGGATCGAAGCGATTCGATGAAATTTTATAGGAGTTATCTACCTTTACCAAATAAATTTGTCGGCATGTTTTTTAACTCATAAACCTTTAACTGTATAACCCTAGAATGTTTTTATTTGAGGCCCCTAGGTCCTAACTTAGAAAATGAAGTCAAGGTCAAAGGTCAAGGTCAAGTTCTAAATTTTGACTTTTTCTTGTTTTTGCATTTTCTCAAACACTTTTAAAGATATATATAAAAGAACAAGTGCAAAATGGTTGCTTTATTGTAATGAAGATATGTTACATTTGGTTTGAAACAATCTAATGGCATCTTATAGGAGTTAGTGCCCCTGAAATGTCTAATTATAAGGTTAATTGATCATTACTTCATCTTGGTTGTTTATAAAGCCATATGACCTTTTACAAAAGGTTTGGTGACATATGACCTTGAAAAATGTCAACCGGAAGTGACCTTGAGAAAACCGGAAGTAGCCTTTTTTGCACTTTTTTACATGGAAAAGTACTCAGAATCCATATATTTTGTAATATAAATACATAAACTTATCACTAAAGACCAGAAGTGACTTTCGATCAACCGGAAGTAGCCAATTATCTCCTGTTTTACAGGCAAAAGTATATAGAAACTATATATTTTTGGAATCAGTTTAAAAGAAGCTGTCAAATGAGACCGGAAGTGACGTTTACTTCACCGGAAGTAGCACATTATCTCCCTCATTTCACTAAAAAGTATATAGAAACCATTCATTTATCGCATCAGTTTGAAGAAACTTATGATTGGATACCAATTTTAATTTTGAGTAAACCGGAACTAGCTTCTTTTCAATAACTTTGAAAATTGATGTGGAAAGACCTTCAATTGTTCTCTGAACAATTGGTTTTTAATTAGGTCTTTCCACTTTTCTGTGGAAAGACCTATTGGTTTTCTTCTGATTATTTTTTTTTTCTTCCGCCTTAGTTTGTTCTTGCGATAAATATTTGTTTCGCAATATGTCGCTTAGATATTTGGTATATGATATCGAACAGTTTATGCGCCTTTGAAATTAACCCTGCGTAACCAAATAATTTTCTTTGTAGGAGTTATCTCCCCGAACACTGTTTTCCTTGTGCACGCATCTCCTCCGTAACCGTTAAAGAAAGCAACAAATTTATTTTACCAAATTGCTCGTTATATCCTCAGGATGTTTTGTCCAATTTCGACCGAAGCGATATGTAAACTCCATATGAGAGTTATTTCCCCTTCTGTATTTGACATAAGGAATATATAAATGTATAGCATGAATGGTAAGTGATAGAGACCTAAGGTATATTGATTTGAGTTCCTTGGTTCATTTAAATGAAATTGAGGCCAAAGTCAAAGGTCAAGGTCATATTCTAAATTTTGACTTTTCCTTGTTATTTGATCTCCTCTGTCACTTTTAAAATTACAAATTAAAGAACTAGTGCAAAATGTTTGCTTTATTGTGATTAAGATATGATACATTTGGTCTGAAACAATCCAATGATATCTTATAGGAGTTATTGTCCCTGAAATGATTGAATTTAAGGTTAATTGATTATTACTCCAACTTGGTACATGATAAAGCCATAGGGTCTTTTGCAAACTGTTGGTTGACATATGACCTTGAAAAAAGTAAAACCGAAAGTGACCTTGAGTGAACCGGAAGTAGTATTTTTTGCAGTTATTTCTTGGAAAAGTACCCTAGAAACCATATATTTTTTGAATGATCATAGGTTAACCTATCATCTGAGACCGGAAGTGACATTTTATAAACCGGAAGTAGCATATTATCTTCCTTATTTCAGGCAAAAGTATATAGAAACCATTTATTTATTGAATCAGTATGAAGAAATCTATACTTTGACGCTATTAATAACTTTGAGTAAACCAGAAGTAGCTTCCTATCAATTATTTAGAAAATTGATGTGGAAAGACCTTCAATTGTTCTTTGAACAATTGGTTTTTAATTATTATTATTATTATTTTTTTTTTTTTTCTTCCGCCAAATTTTGTTCTTGCGATAAATATTTGTTTCGCAATATGTCGCTTAGATATTTCTTACATTGTATTGTACAGTGTATGCGCTTTTAAATTTCACCCTGCTTAGCCGAACAATTTTCTTTGTAAGAGTTATCTCCCTATTCACTGTTTATCAAGTGTGTGCATCTCCTTTGTAACAAAAAAAGATATCGACAAAAGTCTTTTTCTAAATTGTTCGTTATATCCTCAGGAATTTTTGGATAATTTGGATCGAAGCGATTCGATGAAATTTTATAGGAGTTATCTACCTTTACCAAAAAAATTTGTCGGTATGATTTTTTAACTCATAAACCGTTAACCGTATAACCCTGGAATGTTTTTATTTGAGGCCCCTAGGTACAAACTTAGAAAATGAAGTCAAGGTCAAAGGTCAAGGTCAAGTTCTCTATTTTGATATTTCCTTGTTTTTGCATTTTCTCCAACACTTTTAAATATATCTATAAAAGAACAAGCGCAAAATGTTTGCTCAATTGTAATGAAGATATGTTACATTTGGTCTGAAACAATCTATGGCATCTAATAGGAACTAGTGCGCTTGAAATGTCTAATTATTAGGGTAATTGATTATTACTTCAACTTGGTTCATTATAAAGCCATATGACCTTTGACAAAAGGTTGGGTGACATATGACCATGAAAAATTTCAACCGGAAGTGACCATGATTAAACTGGAAGTAGCAATTTTTGCACTTATTTCATGGAAAAATACCTAAAAACTATATATTTTTTAAGATATTTATACAGAAACCTATCGAGTCAGACCGGAAGTGACCTTAAATAAACCGGAAGTACCCAATATCTCCCTTATAACAGGCAAAAGTATATAGAAACCATATATATTTTGAATCAGTGTGAAAAAGCTATCATATGAGACTGAAAGCGACATTTTTTAAAACCGAAAGTTGACAATTATCTCCCTTATTTCAGGCAAAAATATATAGAAACCATATGTAAACTTGTTACAAAAGTGATATTTCAAAAATTCAAATTCTGTATTTCCTTATCACAGGGCCTTTTCCAGCATTAAAAAATTTAACACGATTATTCACACTTTCATACCAATCTTTCTCACTCAGCTAACTCTGATTAAGTCAATTAGGGAGCTACCATTTGATTTTAATGGAGGGGCGAGGATGAAAACTTTTGTCCTGCATTTTTTTTAGTTGTAATCTTTGTCCTGCCTTTTTATTTTTACTCTATTCGGTCCTGCCTTTTTTTTTATTAATTTATCCTGACTTTATTTACATAAATTGTCATCCTGACTTTTTTTTTCCAAGTTGCTCATCCTGCCTTTTCATACCTGCCAACTTTCACGATTTAGGCGTGTACTACACGATTTTGACCCTTTGTCACGATTGCACGATCGGGACCGTGAACAAACCTCTAAAACACGATTTTGTGAAAATCTACACGAAAAATATGATTGTTCCCGATATTGAACTGTTCCCAAGGGAAGACAATCGTGACCAGCCAATCAAATTCTGTGTTTCTCGTGATCAAATTAATAAGCCAATCAAAAACGTTTTCTCTTAAGATTATTCTAACATGCTAGATTTTGAACTTGTGTTGTATTTCTGTGTGTTAGTCAGAATTGTAAAATCGTGAACATGGAAGGTTAATTTTTATCTGCAAGGAGGTTCTTAAACAGCTTAAGAATAAAAGCATGGCTGATTGACAAAATTCAATGATGCAGTACTACCACAAAGATAATAAATAGTAGTTTATTCACTAATTTATTGATATAACACTTGCTGTAACATATGTCATTTTTGTATTCAATTAAATTACCAAATGGGGCAAATCGTTTAAAGTACAATGTACTATACATTTTGTACTTCATTTTTCACAAGGACCAAACAAACAGGTTTGGTACAAACCCCCAAATGAGGGGTATATCCCTTAAATGAGGGACTGTCCCCAAGACATTAACACAAGAGGTCATTTTACAGTTGTAAAAAAGAAAAAAGAAAAATTTAGATTTTTTAACTTAAAAGTGGGAAAATTCATTATATTTGGAGCAACTTTAAAGTCTTTTCTAAATGAGGGGTCCAATTATTCTTAATAATAAACATGATAAAGAAGATAAAAATCCAGGAACATTACAAAATTCTTCGACATGCTTTGACCATATAATACCAGATAGATGTATAATTCTTTAGGAAAAGTTTCATCAAATAATATAGATATATGCTCATTTGTACTTAAAATTTAACAATCATTTAATATCCTAACACAAGAAAATAAATCTTGGTCTTCTAGCTACAGAGTCATATTTTCTACTGATATATTAATAATAACTAGAATCATGCTAATAAACTTAAGAAACAGGCTTGTAAGCTCACCATACAAATATGACACTTTTTCTAGACCACAAAACAGCACGCGCAAAATATGTCGCAAAGAATTGTTGTCGCGCACTAAAACCCCCATGGGGACTTTCAAAAGTTGGCAGGTATGCCTTTTTTTTTACTCAAATCTCCTGTCCTGCCTTTTTTTCAAATTTCATCCTAGCCTCCCCCCCCCCCCCCCCTCCCATAAAAATCAAATGGTAGCTCCCTTAGATACAGTACATTAGAACATAACTCAGATTGTAATTATTGTGATTCTATTAAGATTGAGCACAATTTATTATTATGCTGTTTTCTTTCTGCAAAGTTAAGCTTTAAAAATTCACACAATAAAGATAAAAATGTGTTGTCTTCGTTTATCATTATCCATTTAAACAGGTTATTTGTATTTAGATATTTTACATTCAGTCATTGGTGAATTTGCTATCAATCTGAGATAGTAAAGTTATGACAAATCCGGAATTTATATCCAGACAGGGGTTGTTTTTAAATTTTAGAAAAGTTCTTCCGATTTCCTTTTTACATCCTTGCCTGCATGCTTTGCATTGTTTGCATCCTCGTATTTTCAAGGTTTAACATTTCGAAGTTAGTTTGTACATTATTGAAGAAACAGTTGTCTATCGTCATTCGTCCATCGTTCTTTAGGTAAGCACAACGAAATATCTGTTTACTTGTTATTGTCAGGCACGTAATTAACATATATTACGTCCTTGTAATTGTTAAGCTTTTGACATTACTGCCATTAAGAAATGGAAGGGACTTTACACCTTATCCTATTTGGAAATCTGTCAGACTTGAACTTTTAACGTCATGCAACAATCTCTTTTCCATTGTGGCGTCAGATATGTTCTATTATGAAGTCAAAATTTTACGGGAACTTTTGTGATGTCCAGTAATGGCGGACAAATAGCAATACGGTGTATTGACGAATATTGTCTTTAAAATGTTGGCCGGACTTTACCGGTTTACAACATAAAATATTCTATTCTCTGAGTAGTCAGAGATTATTCTGACGTCCAACGTCAACGGTTCGTCGGTTGTTTTGCCACATGATGGGACGTGTTAGTCCAAATAATTGTGACGTCTTGTTAGGCGTCAAAGCAAAAATATAAATTTGCCTTTCAACTTGAAGACGTCATAATTATTTGGATTAAGCTCTTACCATATAAAAAAAAATGGATATACCCAGCCTCTAGACTTAAGTATGCAAAATTTTATGCTAAATATATAAAGAACTTGTTCAGAACACACTGGGCATCATTCTTGGCAATCTGTTTTAGTCCGTAGATTTGTGATTGCAGCTGTAGTCATAGACAAGACAAGACAAATACTTTATTAAAGTCTCACCACTTGTTACATATAAAATATACAGCTTTTTAAAACACAAGTTAACAACAAGAGCCACTCTATAAAGAGTTAAGAGAGACTATAAAACAATTTTTCTTAAATTATAATACAAATACAAGTCAACTATCATGAGTATAAAATACATTTTCGCTTTATTAAAATTTCATAGCAGATTTTGGCAGTATAAAATACCATATTTTCATTTGTAAAAAAAATTATAAATTTTTCGTTATCAGACATATGTAAAAAATTCTCATCAACAATACAAGCATGGTTAAAAATAACATTACCAATATCTGAATATACAGGACAGTTTAACAAAACATGTTTTTCATCTTCAACGTCATCAGTACAGTTAAAACATAATCTATTTTCAATATCAGTATTTTCATAACGACCAGTTTCAATTCTGATGGGTGCTACACCACATCTAAATTTGGCTAAAGCCAGTGATATTGTTGTCTTTTTTCAAAACTACCTCTACCGTTTTTTATTGGGGAAAATGGATATTTTTGAATGAAATTGGGAAATTTGTATATTTTATTCTAAACACATCTCCGATTTTTTGCTGACCTTTGCTGTCTTTTTTGTACTGTTTTTTCATGTATATTTTGGTTGTCAGACATTTTCAACCTGAAAGGTACTTTTCGGAGAGGGGAAAGAAACAGAAGCAATGATGGTACTTAATGCATTGAAACCCACATGTGTTACAAACATCATGATGATTCTGATCAGAAAACCGGATCTCAAAAGTGCTTTCTCATATCAAAATAATAACATGAATACGATATTTACAAACATTACTACCAATGCCATCACTGTTTGGGGAAAATGTAAAACTTTTTGGGAGGAATTTTAAGCCATTTTTTTTAGTAATTGGAAATTTTCTCTAGGGGAAAAAGCCGAATTTCGGCTGTAATTTGTGGCAAACAATATCACTGATTTAAGCACTCCTGTATCTACCTGGTATATTAAAAATCAAATAATTTTCTACACCATATACATTTTTGAACATTCTATATGTACGTAATTTATTTTTATCATCTGAAATAATTTTGTCATACCATTCTTCCTTAAATTTTTCAAAACATACGTTGTCAATATTCTTAATTAAATCCTTGTTCAAAATAGCACCATTGCACAAATATTCCATATCAACATGATCAAGATCTTTAAACTTATTTTTTACTCCAAAATGCCAAATTTTTACTTTTTTACATGTTTTACCCCATATATACACTTTTTTATTTACCCTATTATCATTCATTTTATTAAATTGTGTCCAGTTTCTAAAAACACTAGTCCACTGTTTGATTTTGCATGGCATCCAGCCCATGTGTAAAGTTTTTGAGTTATCCTTCTTTGAGTGTTACCTGGATTTAAATCTTAGTGATTTATAAATAGAACAAAGGTAATCAAGTTTGACAAACAGGTAATGTGAAGGTGAGAAACTGGTTAGGCAGGTTAATTTAGAAACACTAGTCTTGAGATAAGGTGTTGTCAGTATAACACCTGGACAGTGTTGAAGTCAGATGTTGAAAACTGACTGGAACTTGGAGTTGGAGTTTGACTATTGTCAGGGCAGATATTATATCAGGAATGATCAGTTCAGGAGAATTCATTAATATTTTGTCCATCAGGACAATAAAGAACTCCCAGGTAGGTTTTGTCACACAAACATACCATGCTCCGCCCTTATGTCTTCTGTTTCAAATATTTGCACGAGATATCAAATTTTGTTTGTCATATTGTAATTATGGCGCGCACGGTTGTCAAATAATTATGTGTATTCGGGATTAAATCGGTCCGTTATTTAAAATTGTGTTTTTTTTTCTTTCCCAGGGGACTTGTTGAGTTATGGAAGTATTTTAGATCATTAAAAGAAAGGAGTGATAAGTAAAATGAGACAATTTCCTATATATAAAGTTGAATCTCAGATGAGGATAAATATATACTGTGTGTATGGTTAACATTTGATAGTTTAAATGGAACAGATAGTTTTCAAGTATTAAGTATTACAACAACCTGAATATCTGTGTGGTTAAATAGTCCGTCAGTGAATTTGTTTCGGGACAATTACAATTTAAAACATAGCAGAAACTTGTTTGACAGTTTGTCCCAGAGACTGAAGTATTTAACGTTATGTTGTCAAAGTATTGGTTTTTCAATATTTGTCAAGTTGACAGACAGTAAATTTGAACAGTATAGTAATTCGGATCAAACGAGAACAACCTTTGAGATTTCTGGATTGATATAGACTTGTGATTTATGGACTGTGATGGACTAATTTATTTATTTACTTTTAATTTTAACTTTTAGTTAAGTGTATTTAGTTCCGTGTATTTGTCATTGTCTATGTGAGATAGAAGAGAGGTCGTGGAGAGGTTGTTTCATATGTGTATATTTATGTTTTGTGTTTGTCTTGTGGTTGTGGTATTATTAAATGCAAATTTTTATTTAGTTTTGTTTGACGCCCAATTGACAGATCTATTTGATTGTCCCCCTTACTAAAAGAACCCAGAAGTGAAAATTTCACTTCTTTACATTTGGCATCCACGGTGGGAACTGTCAGTAGGGTTTATACTAGTTGACTGAAATTCAACTTTGTCATGGACATGCCTAAATGGATGTCCGAGTTAGTAGAAAAAGGGGGGTCTGTTACAGATTGTCTGACCCTGTGGAAGGAAATACAAGCGACGGAGCGCGAAGAACGTGCAGCAGATCGTGATTTGAAACGTGCAGAGATGGAAAGAGAAATACGCATGCGTGAACTTGAGATTAAGGAAAAAGAGATAGCGGTGCAACAAGCTTTAGGTGTTGCAGCACCTGTTACTAGCAAAGGAGATCAGAAATATAGTAAGTTACCAAAATTCATTGAAGGTCAAGACCCAGATGTTTTTTGAAGTCTTTTGAGAAACTAGCAGCCTTGCATAAATGGGCAAAGTCTGAATGGCCAGTTCGTATTGTGCCATTATTGAGTGGTAAGGCATTAGAGGCATACTCTCGTTTAAGTGATGCTGATGGTGGTAATTATGACAAGATTAAAGATGCAATTCTAAAAAGGTATGAGTTAACTGCAGAAGCCTACAGGGAAAAATTTAGGTCTGCTATTCAGGAAAAAGACGAGTCATTTAGAGAATTCAGGGTTAAGTTAGAAAGGTATTTAGAACATTGGTGTGAACGTGAGGTTGTTGATAACAGTCATGAAAAACTGTTAGATTTGATGTTGCGTGAGCAATTACTCCAAAATTGTAGTACGGATTTAAGGCTTTGGGTTAATGAACACAAGCCTAAATCTGCTCATGAAGTTGTTGATTTAGCTGAATCCTATCAAGTGGCTCACAAGATTGAGAGTCTTGTATCAGATGGTGCTTTCAAGATGAAACCTCAATCAGGTAATAATGGTGGTCAAACCAGAGGCTTACAGAAGGACCTAGGAAAGGGTAAGGATTTCAGTAAACCTAAAACTTGTTACATTTGTCATAAACAAGGACATTTAAGTTATGATTGCACTGAAAAGAAAGGTACGTAAAAAGGTAAGAATGAAGATGAGTAATCAGCGATTATTATGTTGGAATCGAACACTACAGGAATTAAAATTTAGAATTTCCTATGTGCCTGGTAAGTTGAACATTGTGGCAGATGCGTTGTCCAGGTTGGCGGAATAGAAGTCCCCTGAAATACTCCAGGTAGGGTGTATAGTTGTATATAACAAAGACATATTAGGAATGTATTTTCCTACACCCATGAAAAAATGCATGGCTCTATTTTTAATACTATTTATACATGAAAAATCACGTGTTCCCCATATAGAGGCACCATAATCTATTACAGACCATACAAGTGTATCAAATAATTTTGTAAATGTACAATATAAGAAAACCACCGTTAGCTTTACATTTAGATATCAACAGACCCAACGATCTACTAGCGGCTTCAGCAACTGCTTTTGCTATATTATCATAGCTTAAATGCTCAGTAAACAATAAATCTAAATATATGTATTGGGCAACAATATCAATATTGTTACCATTAAACAAAATGAAAAATTTGTTTAGATACAGACTGTGTTCTAAAATGTACTATTTTAGATTTTTCTAAATTGACAGTAAGGTCATTGGTACAACACCATATATTCAAAACATCTAATATTTTTTGTAAATCACCCTCATACTCAGTGATAAAAACAAGATCATCTGCATACAACAACATGTTAACTTTATGATTCTCAATGTCTATACCTATATTCAATTTTTTAACCTCATCAACAAGATCATTTATATAAATATTAAATAACAAAGGCGAAAGGATACACCCTTGTTTTAGACCACAATTTACATCAAACCAATCTGTTAAGTTGCCATTTACTTTAACACAAGACTGTACATTGTTATAAAGAGAATAAATTGACTTTAATATTTTTGAACTAATACCAATTGTTTTTAATTTAGAAAATAATAAATTTCTATTTATCCAATCGTAAGCTTTTTTGAAGTCAATGAATGCCACATATGTTGATTGTTTACGAAGCTTTCTAGTTTCTGTAATAGTAGACAGTGTACTTAAATGGTCGACAGTGTACTTAAATGGTCGACAGTAATACGACCTTTTCTAAAAACCGTTTTGTTCGTCACATAGGAAGTCAATATCATCAAGCTTATATGTTAGTCGTGAGTTCAATACTCCACAGTACAGTTTGTAGGAAACTGGTGCCAAAGTTATACCACGGTACGACAAGGGATCCCTCGGATCTGGTGTTGAGCTTTTCGGAATATGCGTTATAATCCCTTTTGACCACATTATTGGAACTTTACCAGAGTCAAAACAAATATTGAAAACTCTAGTTAGTGCATTTAACATAGTTTGGTTCTTGTACATTTCAACTGGTATTTCATCATATCCAGGTGATTTACCATTTTTGGAACATTTTAAAACATTAAATACTTCTTCCACAGATATTTCACAATCTAACATATCATCATATAAAACATCTACATCATTTTCACATATATTTACATCACTATCATCATTTCTATTAAACATAGGCCTGAGAACACAGTTATTTCGTACTGCATTTCTTTTAGACAATAAATTCAAATTAAAAAAATCGCACCTGCTCTATCTCAAAAAGATTTTTACAGTGTAGTGTACTACTATTGATACAAATAATATCAAAATTATAGAAACTTCTACCAGCTTTAACTCAAACTATTGACAAATCTGTGTTAAGGAGGGCTAAAATTCAGTTTGACAGCTTCAGACATTCAAATATTTTTCCTTTTTTAACTGGACCAAATCACTACTTAACATAAAGATTCAGCACCCAAATTTTTTTAACATGTAATTTCATCCCCTTACCTAATATTTCATGCATAAAATATCAAGAAATAAATTGGGAAAATGTTAAAAAAAAAATGCAAGTTATACACTGTTCACACTAGGGACTATATTCGTAGACAACGAAAACCAAAGGACGATAACTGTGTCCTTGGACCATATTAGAGAAATCACACTTCCATTTATTTACATTTTGTAAAACTTCATCTTTATCACTAGAAATTTGACCATTATCTAATTTAACTTCCATGGGAATATAATTTTGGCGCTCACTACCTACACCAATTTTTCCAATTTTCATACGTAGTAGTACGTGTATATCCTTGAAAATTTTTGAACTTGCGCAAAATTTGACCATGGATCAAACAACCGTAGTTAACCTGAGTAAACCGTATAAGAACGTACAAATCTGTTTTAGTCCCTATCATCATGATCATGCCTATCAAACACATATTTACCCGTACTTATTCGTAGGCCTGAATGATTTCAATGATTAGTTCCGGAGAACTACGTACGGTTACACGACATATTTGTTAAGGATACAATACGGTTTATTACGAGTTTGTCATGGAACGTCATGATTTTATTAAGTTACAATACGGATAGCTAGGGATCAGCCAGGGTTCTCACAGTCTGTTACTGTTTACTACGTTTCAACACGACAAGATATGGAATATTACGGTCAACGACAAATGACATACGGATTCTCTATAAATACTCCATACTTTAAATATTCATATACCTTGACATATAATGGTTTACTTTTATAAATTGTTACTTGGATGGAGAGTTGTCTCATTGGCACTCATACATGTACCACATCTTCCTATATCTATATATGATATACATGATTATGATATAGGGTCCAACCAGGAACATATATATTGATATACTGTTCCAAGGTCCAACGGAGAATCGCAGCTCTGTCTCCAAGGACAGCAGCAGGTGCAACTCGGTTACCATTCTTCGATCCATCTGTATAAACAGTTGAAAAATCTGAATAATTTGCCTTAATTTCAATATACATACAATTTATAAATAGAAACATACTGACATAGCGTCAATATACCTGAAAATAGAAACAAGGCTTTGGATAGGCAAAATAACCTTTAAAACATGTGATCGTTATATCCAATGAAAACAGTAGAATGCTACACCATATAATGTAATATTAGATCATGCCATGATACTCATACATGTTTATTATTTATAACTGTAATACAAAATATTTAGAATACCAATTAACAGTAATCGCTGATAATTAACATTTAAAAATTTATTATCCATCACAAAAACGATATTTCATTTTACAGATTCATAGATTTTTAAAAACTTTCGTTTTTTTTTTATGCCCCATTTATGGGCATTATGTTTTCAGGTCTGTGCGTCAGTTCGTTTGTCTGTCTGTCCTGCTTCAGGTTAAAGTTTTTGTTCAAGGTAGTTTTTGATGAAGTTGAAGTCCTATCAACTTGAAACTTGGTATACATGTTCCTTATGATATGATCTTTCTGATTTTAATGCCAAATTAGATTTTTTACCCTAATTTCATGGTCCACTGAACATAGAAAATGATAGTGTGATTGGAGCATCCCTGTACTATATGGACACATTCTTGTTTGTCATCATATAAATGCCATTTTGTAAACATGAAATATATATAGTGCACACATTTTTCATTCCACAGTAAATTCAAGATCCTGTAAATTTAAGTATTTGTTTACTTGATTTTTGTATTGAAAATTAAGTTAATTTGAATAAGCAGTCCTTCAAAAAGTTCTGTGAAAACTGAATTTTTCGAACGTAGTGATTTCAGAAGTTCAGCACAGTCTTTTGGCTAATCTCGATTCGTCTTATTACCAGTTTAAGCAGGCTAACACCATGAACACAGTTAATTAAATTTTTTACGAATTAAATTTTGCTGTTATAAAATGATAAATAGTGCTCTCTTAAGCTTGCTTGTTTACATATAAAAACAAAATACTTTTGTTAATTCAATCACAGTATCCTATTGGTAAACCTTAATTTGCTGTGTTTGCAAATCTGCAACAAGTCTTGTTTATTTTCACGTGGTAATTTGTGGTATATATTGTATTAAGACATATAGCATACTACTAGATTGATTTATGATGCCTTATATTTTGTATGTAAACAGTTTTAAAGAAACAACCTAGATTATGACATTTTTGTGCAAGATATATATGGCAAATGCTTTTTCAAAGGCTATCCTGCTTTGATTATTAATGAAAATATAAATATTTGGATATATACATCTTAAAATCTTCTAATTATTCAACCAGTACAAAATGTATTTGAATAAAAATAGCATTTAGGGTTCAAACATGTTCTGGGACCGAAAGGACTCAGTACCTGTATAAGCATAAGGTATATATATACATATATGCATCTTTAAACAAATGATAGATGCATATATGTTTCAGAAATTAAAAAAAATATACATATTAATTTTTGTTACATGCAGATTACATTAGTCAATAAGAAAATGTGTTGACTTGTTTAACCTTTTTCTTTGTTATTAGTCCCCTACCAACGAAGTTTGCACTCCATCTGTCCATCCTTCAGTCGGGCAAATCCGTTTTCCACACTTTTTTTCTTGATGCTTGAAGATATTGATTTGATATTTAGCATTTTAGTGTATTGTTTTATCATGACAAGTTACAGATCAAGTTTGAATTTTGTTCAGGTCTGATAATTTTGTGCAGAGTTATTGTCTTTTGACTTAGAAAGTTCACACGAAAACAATCAATTTTTTCGCCCTTTTTATACGCCAGTTGACAGGACGTATAATGGTATACTGTTGTCCATCAGTCGGTCCATCCCTCCATCCGTCTGTCAACATGTCAAACTTTAACTCAAAAATGCTTTAACAAATTTGCATGAAATTTTGGTGCATTGTTCATATCTATTGAGGTGAGCTCACTTTTGTTTTTTTATAAATTTTAGATTTTACGTTTCCGAGTTTTGGGGTTTTATTCATTACACAAAGGGGTATTTTCCAGTTTTTGGACAATAACTAGAAAACACTTTCACCAATTTGCAAGAAACTTTGGTGAATTGTTTATATATTTTGACATAAGCTCCCTTTCAATTTTTATTGATTTTAGATTTTACTTTTCCATGTTATTGGTTTGTATTCATTAAATAAAGGGTGATTTTCCAGTTTTAGGACAATAACTCAAAAATGCCATCAGCAGTTTTCACGAAAGTTTGGTTAATTGTTTATATCTATTGTTGTAAGCTCCCATTTAATTTTTTATAAATTTTAGATTTTGCGTTCTGACTTGTGGGATTTAATTCAGATAAAAGGGGGGATTTTCAAATATTCAGACAGCATCCCTAAAGTGCTTTGAGCAGTTTTTATTAAACTTTGGTGACTGATTTGTATCTATTAAGACATCCTCCCTTTAGTTTTTTTTATAAATTTCTGATATGACATTGAGAAGTACATGTAATTGGTCTTTATTCTTTGAAAACGTGATGGGCATATCATGCATGCGCTCATGACGCAGCAATTTTTTGTCATTCTTGAAGATACATGTATATATTTGATATTTGTTATACAAATAAATCAAAGTGTTTTTCCCCAGAGAATTTAGGGAGGGATATCGGAGTTTCCTGGTGTCACACCGGGAATAATTGCGGTGTATGGAGTTTGGGATAATAAACTCTCTGCGTGTACTGTATATATAGTTTACACCATGACAGTTATAGATCAAGTTAGAATTTTGTTCCAATACATGAATATTTAGCCAGTAGGGGGACTATGTATCGCCCTGCAATTCTTACAATGTCTTAATACAAAATGCTTGTTGAATATAAATATTAATTTTTGTCTCGCCTGTGATAAATGTGGTATTATGGTAGACATGCTAAACATACATTGTTGGCATACATAACTTTCAACGATGATATAATTTATTTGTATAAAGCTTTATATTTCAAAAGGTAGTTGACCTGGATGCTTCATACTTTGTATGCAGATACATTTTGTACATGTACATGTACCTTAATCATGTTAATTTAAGAAGTTTATGTATCTCACATGTCCAT
Source organism: Mytilus californianus (assembly GCF_021869535.1). Classification (NCBI taxonomy): domain Eukaryota; kingdom Metazoa; phylum Mollusca; class Bivalvia; order Mytilida; family Mytilidae; genus Mytilus; species Mytilus californianus. The sequence goes on from NW_026262582.1 coordinate 79,984,928, forward strand.
TGTCCTTGACCCCATTGTAAATGGTTCAGCGACTTTTTGAAAAAAAAGATTTATTTTTGTAATCTAGAATACTAATTGGTTATGAGTATTTGGATAACTATATTATATTTGATCTTTGGGTTCCTTGCAATGCCTACGTCACTGTCAGATAGAGATGCCCTGACCTCAATTTCATTTTTTGGATCATGAATCAAGGTTTATGTTATTCGATTAGGTCTGTTTCTCAGATACAACATTTGTATTAGCAGTAGGTCAACTATATGAGGTGTATGAAATGATTTTAAGGGGTACATGTCAGTCATGTAGGTACATGTATCATCTGATGTTGATTTCATTTGCATCGTCCATAGGTCAATGTTAATTAGTTTTTGTGTTTTTTTGTCTGAATTTCAAGTATTATAAGCAAAAGGTCAACTATATCTCATGTATGGAGTGATTGTACCATAAATGTACGGTGTAGCTGGTATCATCTGACCTTGATGTCATCTGCATGATTTATTGGTTAATGTTAGATCTTGTGTTCTGGTCTTTTTTTCAAATACTAATAGCAATATATTTTGTGTGAAGAATAATTGTATGGTGTACATGGTGTATATGTGTGTGTGGCAGGTTCATTGGTCAGTGATAAGTTTTCATGATTTTGTCAGTTTCTCAGATACTAACGGTATAATCAACAGGTCAACTATATTAAGTGTATAGAATGACATGTCCTTGTTCATATAAACTGACCTCATTATCCATGTTGTCATGTTTAAATTATGCGTGAATTGTAACTTCATGTTACCAAGTTTCAACATTTCAATGATAAGTAAAACAAGCAAGACACCTCAGCATTATGCATGTGTTCTCTTGTTTAATCTAAATTTTCATTAACAATTGCAGAAAATTAGATAAAAAATGCAGTTAGTTGTCTGATCTTGACTTCTCTTGTCAGTTGTTGATTACTATATAGCTTTGCATTTCTTTGATTATTATTTTTTTAGTCTCAAGGGTAGAAGTTTTACATTTTCTACCTTTGAGACTAGGTGAACAAATGTAAAGTTACTTTCATCTAAAAAGTTTACAAGAAGAACACATGTAAAGTTACCTTCATCAAAAACATAGGTCAACATTTGCAACATTAAGAAGTTTGCCTATCATAAGTACCTTTTATCTCATGACAATATGTTGTAGCTTCATGACTATTTTAATTCCAGTCAATATTTGTTGTATGATGATACTATTGATATTTCAATGTAGATCCATTATCTTTTTTTTTTATTTTCAGATAATTAGCATTGGAGAATTAGCACTGGACTCCTCTTATGGTCACAGTTGGTTGCATCCTGTATATTTTAGTAAGGATTATTCAACAGGAATGTAAAAAAATCATTAGTCATAAAACAAATCCTTTCATGCCATCAGGTGCACATGACAGGTTTCTTAATCAAACACATTTGAGACCAAAAATTTAGAAAGCAAGCAATTATAAAGTAAATTTCATTAAACACGTTTGAGACCAAAAGTTTAGGAGGATAACAAAAGTAAAGATCAAGCACGTTTGAGAACATTTTCAGAAAGCAAACAAATAAGTTGGCATCATCAAATAGAGACCAAACATTTAGTTTTAATTCAGGAAAAAATATTCATTGAGCTAATAAAACACATTTGAGACCAAAAATTTAGAAAGCGAACAAATTTAAAGTATTCTTCCTCAAACACAAAGGAATCCTTGCCCACATTGACTAATTTGCTTTTTATTAGTGTCTTAATATCCTGGGTTAATTATAGATCAATTGACAATCCAAATTTTGTAAAGAAATATTTAGTGTAGCATTGTCCAATCTTTACTTTCAAATATATAACAATATGTAAAAGCTTTATGACATTTTTGTCGAGCCTTCGACTTTTGTCGAAAAAGCGAAACATAGCGATCCTACATTCCGTCGGCGGCGTCCACAAATATTTGAAATTTTAATAACTTTCTTAAACTATCCTGGATTTCTACCAAACTTGGACAGAAGCTTGTTTATGATCATAAGATAGTATCCAGAATTAAATTTTGTAAAAAAAAATTCCTGTTTTTCCGTATTTTACTTATAAATGGACTTAGTTTTTCTGCCAGGAAACATTACATTCACTCTGTGGTTAAAGTTTTTAAAATTTTAATAACTTTCTTAAACTATCATGGATTTCTACAAAACTTGGACAGAAGCTTGTTTATGATCATAAGATAGTATCCAGAGGTAAACTTGTAAAAAAATAAAATTCCATTTTTTCCGTATTTAACTTATAAATGGACTTAGTTTTTCTGCCAGGAAATATTACATTCAATCTGTGGTTAAAGTTTTTAAAATTTTAATAACTTTCTTAAACTATCCTGGATTTGTACCAAACTTGGTCAGAAGCTTGTTTTGATCAAAAGCTAGTATCTAGAAGGAAATTTTGTTAAAATTTTGTACCTGTTTATCCGTATTTTACTTATAAATGGACTTAGTTTTTCTTCCAGTTAACATTACATACAGTCTGCAGTTAAAGATTTAAAACATTTATTAGATTCATAAACTATCCTGGATTTTTACCAAACTTGGACAGAAGCTTCTTACAATCAAAAGATTGTATCGAAAGGAATATTGTTATTATTTTTTTTCCTCATTTTTGTTGAGCCTGCGATAAACAGCAAAAGTAGGCGAGACACTGGGTTCCGCGGAACCCTTACGAATTTTTGTTCTAATTACAGTCACTACTATTTTATATTGATCCTGAAAATATTAGGGTTAAGAATTTGTCAGTTCTATTAGCTTTCCTTTTTGATTTTCAGATCATAATATAATTACTGGAGAATTACTATTGAAATCAGCTAAAGGTCACAGTTGGCTGCATACTTTATATCTGGGTAAGGATAATTCAGTCGGAATAAAACAGATTTGTGATAAAAAAAAAATCCTGTTATGCTTGCAATATGCACATGACAGGTTTTTCAATCAAACTCATTTGAGACCATCAGGTTAAACAATGAAAACAGAAATGGTACCTACATATAACGCATTTAACGCCAAAAGTTAAAAAATCAGACAAATGTAAAGTTATCTTGTAAGTCTTCATCAAACACATTTTAAAGGTATTATTTTTTATGAAGTTTTGACAGAAACATGTTTAGGTTTATAAGAGACAATATCTGAATGAAAGTTTTCAAAATATTTTTTTCATTTCCTTGCATTTTACTGATCGAGGAATTTTCAACAAATTTTATAAAACTTTGACAGAGGCTTTTCCATGATAAAGAAATACCATCTAAAGAACACATTCAAGTATTATTTTTTTTATATATATCGAGTATATTTTACTTCTTTTTGGTAGTCATGGTAGTTGACTTTGCATATATACACTTGCAGCAGCCTTCTCAGGCCAGATAAATGGTTATTTTACTATTTGTTTTAATGATTCTTTAAATGATCTGTTTTAATGGATATATTTCATGAACCTGTATGGTTACAAATATTTGCTTTACGGCAGAAGGTAGAAGGGAAATTTAAATAGGAAAAAAATTCACTAAAATCATGTAACAACCATGCAACCAAACTTGGTTTTGAATATAAATTTATGATCATCTCTTAAAATTGAGGTTGGAAACCCCACCCCATCAGTCTTCAAACATGGTTAAAATAGAAATTTAGAAAACAAATGAAAGGCTCATTTTACCAAAACATTAGTTAATATAAAAATTATTAGATGTGGTATGATTGCCAATAAGACAACTCTCCACAAGAGTCCATATGACACAGAAATTAACAACTATAGGTCACCGTACGGCCTTCAAAAATCAACATAGCCTTTACCACATACTCAGCTATAAAAGGCCCCAAAGGACAAATGTTAACAACTCAAACGAGAAAAACAAACACTCTGTTTTATGCTCAAAATAATGAACAAAAAAAAAATGTGTTACACAGCAACAAACGACAACCCCTGATTTACAGCCTCCTAACTTGAGACAGGCACATACATAATATTAATTAACCAACATTTCTCAAAATTCAGTATTGATTTAACTAATTGTTTTCAACTAACTTAACTAGATTGAATAGGTATACAGGGTTTAAGAGTAATCATTCTTGACAACTGCATAGAGCAAGGCAAACAAACATTCAGTTCAGAGTTTTTTTATTAATAAACGCACAGAAGTTAAAATTTTAGGCTCAGAAAAATACATTGTCATACTTGATTTTGCTAATTTATTTGCTATATTTTAATACTTTTTCATTCATAGGTCACAGTGAAGTCCGTGAATTAATTTCGGTTTTATTCCTGGATACATATACAGATAAGACTTGGTAGGGGTCATTAGAAAATAAAGAAGAATATATTGTAGATGTATTAAATATTTTATTCTTAATACTATCATTTTGTTTGATCTTAATTATGGATGTAAATAAACATGGGAAGAAGCAAAAGCATACATGTATGTACGCTTTTTAGAAATGATACATCTTTATGTGAGAAAAAATGTGTGTGTTTTGATTACTTCATTGCCACTATTTAAGAAAGAGCCATTTCAGTATTGAGACACAACATTGTTACCTTGAAAAAATGAAATTATAATAATACATTGCTCTTCAACTTCGTACTTCATTTGGCCTTTTTAACATTTTTTTTTATCGAGTGTCACTGATGAAACAATTCTGGCACAAAAATAAAATTTCAATCCTGGTATCTATGATGAGTTTATTGTAAGGTCTTCTGTGATGATACACTTCACCCAAATTCAAAAAAGTCAGGATTTACCTATTTAATATCACAATATTATCTGGCTTGTTGTGAAAAGTGTAGTTAACATGATTAATGAATGCTATTGTCATTTTATATTTAGGCAGACTTACTGCTCCACGCTTCTCTAGTGACATTTGAATGTTAAAATTGTTTTGTCCATCCATTAGACAATGAGTGCAATCCATAAGGGCTCTTTATCGTTTGACAACTTCATCACTTAATCATTATTTTAATGCGCCTGCCTATGTGGAAGGGCATTACGTTTTACCCTTGTCTGTCCGTACATCCCAAAGTTGGTTTCCTTTCTCTAACTCAAGTTTGCATCGACCAAATGTTATGAAACTTATACAAAATGATTATTTTTACCAAACAGAGATAAAATTCAAATTTGAATGATGTCATTTTAACTGTTCTAGAGTTGTGCCCTTTACAAATGGAAAAATTGCTGAATTTTCCGTTTCTGTTCTCTAACTTCAGTTTGCCTGAATCAAATGTTTTGAAACTTAAACACAATGCTTATAAACACAAAATACAGATCAATTTTGAATTTTGGTGGTGTCAATTAAACCATTCTAGAGTTATGTTCCTTTACAAATGGAAAAATTGCTCAATGGTTGGTTTCCGTTCTCTAACTTTAGTTTGCATGAACCAAATGTTATGAAACTTGTACACAATGCTTATAAACACAAAATACAGATCAAGCTCGAATTTTGGTGGTGTCACTGAAACTGTTCTAGAGTTATGCTCCTTTGCAGATGAAAAAAATGTTGAATTTTATTTCCGTTCTTACTTTAGTTTGTCTGAACCAAATGTTATGAAACTCTTACACAATGCGTATTAGCACAAAAAACAGATTAATTTCGAATTTTGGTGGTGTCAATTAAACCATTCTAGAGTTATGTCCCTTAACAAATGGAAAAATTGCTCAATGGTTGGTTTCCATTCTCTAACTTCAGTTTGCATGAACCAAATGTTATGAAACTTGTACACAATGCTTATACCGGTAAACACAAAATACAGATCAAGCTCGCATTTTGGTGGTGTCACTGAGACTGTTCTAGAGTTATGCTCCTTTACAAATGAAAAAAATGTTGAATTTTATTTCCGTTCTTACTTTAGTTTGTCTGAACCAAATGTTATGAAACTTATACACAATGCCTATTACCACAAAACACAGATTAATTTAGACTTTTGGTGGTGTCACTTTTTCTGATCTAGAGTTATGCCCCTTTACAAATGGAAATATTGCTGAAATTTTCATTTTCGTTCCCTAACTTTAATTTGCCTCAACCAAATGTCACTAAACTTATACACAATGCTTATTACCACAAAACTCAGATCAAGTACAAATTTGAGTAGCGTCACTTTTATCGTTCTTTGGTTATGTCCATTTATAACTTTATATGATATGCAACTGGGGGCATCATCTGCGTCCCATGGATACAATCCCCATTTTTATAAATATAAAAAATTTGAATAATCTATAAATATCCTGTACACAGATGCCTTATGGTTGGAAATTTTTGTGTGGCATATGTCTTGTTTGTGACTGTGTAAAAAAGTACTGGTATAGGATGTTTACGATGTGATCTTTTCTGGCATCATTGATAATAAGTTGTTTCTATTTTACATATATATAGAATCATTGCAAGGTATTTGTTATCCCAGGGCAATTTATATATTCTTAGCATACTATATAAACATGTAGCTGTTTCTATTATTTGAGAAACTAAAAAGTAAGATATTAAATAATATATAGATAATTTTTTTCTTTTTCAGATAATGCCAAAGAAAAGTAAAAAGGCAAGAAGTACCAAATTAAAAGAAAATAAAGAAAGAATGAGAAAAAGTAGACAGGAAAAAAACAATAATTTTAGCGATGGTCAGTGCAACAACCAATCAAATAGTAAATATCATAGCAACATCTCTCTAAACTGTCACAATATAGTTCAGAGCAATACCTCTATAAACTTTCAAAATATAGATCAGAGCGTCATCTCTCAAAACTGTCATGATATAGATCAGGGCGTCATCTCTCAAAACTGTCATGATTAGATCAGAGCGTCATCTCTCAAAACTGTCATGATTTAGATCAGAGCGTCATCTCTCAAAACTGTCTTGATTTAGATCAGAGTATCATCTCTCAAAACTGTCATAATTTAGATCAGGGCGTCATCTCTCAAAACTGTCATGATTTAGATCAGAGTGTCATCTCTCAAAACTGTCATAATTTAGATCAGAGTGTCATCTCTCAAAACTGTCATAATTTAGATGTAGATGAGAGCATTATCTCTATACAATGTCAATATACTGTAGAAAAAGACGAAATTATATTAGAAAATGAAATTGAAAGTATATTAGAAAATGAAATAGAAAATATATAAGGGAATAGAATTGAACATTTATATGAGAATGAAAATGAAAAACTAGATCAGAGCGTCAGCTCTACAAACTATCAATACATGAGAAATAAAGATGATGATAATCTATATCAGAATAAAAGTGAAATACAAAATCAGACTGAAAAACTAGACCAGAATCATGTTAAAAAAACTGGATCAAAATAGGATTGAAAAACTAAATAAAAATCGGATTAAAAAACTGGATAAAAAGCAGATTGGACAACTGGATACAAAGCTGTTTGAAAAACTGGATAAAAAGCTGTTTGAAAAACTGGATAAAAATCAGATTAAAAAACTTGATCGAAATCAGACAGAAAAACTGGATCAAAATCAGATTGAAAAAAGTGATGAAAATAGGATTATTAAAAAGAAGTAGGAAACATCTGATTGAACAACTAGATCTAAACCACAATTCACTAAATTGTCCATATACAGAAACAGAGAGTGAACTAGTTCAATTGGAACAATATCAAAACAAAATAAAGAACAAAACGTCATCCAAATCACAATGTAACAAACAAAACAACACAGCTGTGGTTAAGGATTGTGTAAAGGTTAGTAGATCAGGTAATAGAAATACAACTGTACAAGGTAGTTTTCACCAAGGAGATATAAGGTTTGGTATTAACAGTGGTAAGCAATGTGTGGCAAATTGTTGTTCAGCTCTTGCTTTTAGTAAATTAAAAGATTTAACCTATTGGGATCAGAAATATTTAGATAAAGTTCTGATTTATGGAAATGATTTATATAGCCGTGTTAGTGGTAATAATCATCACTTATTAATATCTGACCTACCAACAATATTAGGTATTTCAGGAAAATTGATGCAATTGTCACTAAAAGAGTCGATATCTGCTGTAATAGATACATCTGAAACCATTGATTTTAGTAAATTTGGTAATTCTTTGCCATTAGATCATGCTTTACAGGAATCATTTGTAGATTATGATGCTTGCTTTATATGTGCATATGATACCTCATTTTTAGCCTTGAAACATGGTCAGGATTTATTTGTGTTTGATTCACATGCAAGAAACGAGTTTGGTTTAAAGCACAGTAATGGCAAAAGTTTACTTTTGAAATTGAGCAGTCTAGATCATCTTTATCAATACTGTTGCAACATGGTATCAGGAGCCAGTCAAAATCAGTGGTTTGAGGTTACAGGAGTAAGCATCTCTATAGTTGGAGAACCTGCAATGTACAACAATGAAGTTCCTGAAAACCACAAACAAATGAACAACACTAACTATAACGATATTGAAAACCATGCACCAATAAACACCAGTGACTATGAGCTGCCTGAAATTGTCGAAGTAGAAAATGAGAAAAGTCCAGACCTTCAAGAAAAAATAAACCTAACGTTTGACAGCTATAGCTCTGAAAGTAATGTGGATGTGCCTTTTATTGATGATATCAACAAGAATGAATCTGATGTTGAAATTGTGTCTGCAACTGACTTGTCTTATGATTTTAAACCAATCAACACTGTCGCAAAGAAAAAGCTTTGTCTCATTGTAAAGATACCAACCAAGCATATACACAAGCAAATCACCAATAATGTTTTTGATATGGGCCCCCCATCTGCTACAAAATCTATCACAGGTGATGGAAATTGCTTGTTTCGGGCTATTTCATATGCACTTTCAAATAGACAAGAGTTTTTTGGAAATATAAGAAAAGCTATAATTGATCATTTGATAAGAAATGGAGAAATGTTTAAATTTTTTTTACAGCCAAGATTTAAAACTGTCATAGAGCACATACAGACTCTCCAGATGAACGAAAATAATGTATGGGGAACTGAGTTGGAGATTATAGCATGTGCAGACCTGCTTAAAACTGACATTTACACTTATTACAATGATTCATGGATTAAAATTTTCTTCATCTCAATTATGTAGCAAAAACAAAATTAATGTTCAGGCTATTTATCTTCAACATCTGACTGGCATCAATCACTACGAAGTTGTCACAGCTGTAAGTCAAAAGTCAAGGTATCAAAACAGAATACAATCTAGTCCAGTTGGAAGGAAAAAGTATGAATTTGATAGGAAATATGAGGTGCCAACATTGAAAATAAATGGTTCTGATAACTATCCGGATGATGAATCAAAAGTCTTATCAAAACCTGAAAAAGAAAGGATGAGGTACAGGAAAGACGAGGAATTTAAAGCAAGAAAGACTTCCACGCTGAAAAGAAAATATTGGGGAAATGAAGGAACACGTTTGAAAAAAATTAAGAAGTATGAAGAAGATCAGACATGCAGAGATAATTTAATACAAGCAGGTATTAAGAAATATCGAGAGGACGAGGATTACAGAGATGCTTTAAAAGAATCTGGAACTCAGAAATATAAAACAGATGAGGATTACTGAGATTTCTTAATACGATCTGGAAAAGAGAAATATCAGGAAGACAAAGATTACAGAGATAACTTAATACAATCGGGTATTCAGAAATATCAAGAAAATGACAAGTACAGAGAAAAATTTAAACGAGCTAGTATATACAAGTATGAAGAAAATGAACAACACAAGAAACATGTCAAACAAGCAAGTGTACAAAAGTATAAGGAAGATGAAAAGCACAAAAAACATGTGAAACAAGCAAGTGTACAAAAGTATAAGGAAAATGAAAAGCACAAAGAACATGTGAAACAAGCAAGTATACAGAAGTATGCAGATGATGATTCACATAGATGTAAGGTTAAACAACAAACAGAAACACGTCGTGAAAATTTAAAAGAGGAAAACAAACAAATAACTGAAGTTATCAGAAAATTTAAAGATGCAGTTGAGAAAGGTCCAGAATGTGTTTGTTCCTGTTGCTTGAGGCTGTTCTTTGAGAAACAGGTTCTTATCTGTCAAAAGGGGTCTTATGATAATTCTATATATGATTCATGCACAACAGAGAAATATAAACACAAATGTACAGATGACTGCAATACACATTGTGCTTTTGAAGAAACATGCAGAACAAGTCTATGGATTTGTTATACTTGTCATCTTAAATGATGAAAGGTAAAATACCTGCAGATTCGTTTTCAAATGGTTTAATGCTTGAAGATGTTCCTTTAGAATTAAAACAGCTAAATTCAATAGAGCAACAACTTATAGCCCTGAACATTCCATTCATGAAGATAATGGCTTTACCAAAAGGAGGACAAAAAGGGGTTCAAGGACCTGTAGTTTGTGTGCCGTCTGATTTGAAAAAAGTTACAACCATACTACCACGATCAGAAGTTGAAAGTCTTTTACTTAAGGTTAAACTGAAGAGAAAGCTCAACTACAAAGGCTATGCCAAAAACCAATTTGTTAGACCAAACCATTTGGAGCAAGCACTTGTGTATTTGAAGGATACAAACGTATGGTATAAAGATGTCGCTATCAATGACGAATGGATAAATCCTATTCCTGAGGTAAATGATGATGAAGTAGTGAATGATGAATCTGAATCTGATTCTGATTCTACTGAGTCGGTGAGGAATAAAGAAATACGATAAGATACGTCTGAAAACATGTCAAAGTCTTCAAAAGTAGGCAATGAAAGAGAAGAAGAAAGCGAACAGTATAGCTACATTGATGACAGGTTACGTGGTGTTCAGTTAGATACTTGTTTACAACCTGCTGACATAAGAGGCTTTAGATTTATGCTTTGATCAAGTATTTAATTTAGCTCCAGCAGAAAATAACAATCCTCTTAGTGTTCTAAAAGAACCAGGTATTGAAGCTAAAACCTTTCCTGTACACTTTCCATCAGGTAAAAATACTTCGGATGAAGACCGTGATGAAAAACTTACCATTGGAAGGTACTTTAATCTTCGATTAATAAGTGTTGAAAATAGATTTGCTAGAGATACTAACTACATATTTTTCAGTTAATATTTAACAGAGCTCAATAGCGTGATTTCAAACGTCCAGATATCTCTTAGAAAACAATGTCCCTTTTCGAAAGAAGGAAAGAAAGTTACTAGAGAAATGCTTTGCAGCAAGGAAACCTTAAAAGAATTATTTAAAAAAGATGAAGCTATAAAATATTTAAAACCTATTCGTGGAACTCCTCCTTATTTGCAAAGTTCGCAAAAAGATATATTTGCAATGATAAGACAGTTAGGTGTCCCCACATTCTTCTGTTCTTTTTCTTCTGCAGACTTCAGATGGTTAGAAATTGTAAACACAATATTAAAACAGCAGGGTGACATGAGAAATAGTGAAAATATAACATGGGATGAAAAATGTAAAGTTCTTTGTAGCAATCCTGTTACAGCAGCAAGAATGTTTGATCATAGATTTCATACATTTCTGAAGAATGTTATCATGTCAGAAGCTGAACCAATAGGGAAAATAATCGACTATTTTTACCGAGTTGAATTTCAACAAAGAGGTTCTCCCCACACACATTGTTTGTTTTGGGTAGAAAATGCTCCAAAATTTGGCGAAGATGATAACGATGACGTTATTACCTTTATTGACAAGTACATAACATGTGCGATACTAGATGAAAAGGAAGACAAAGAGTTGCATGACATTGTTATGGCAGTACACCAACACAGCAAAAGGCATTCAAAATCTTGTAAGAAAAAGGTAACAGTATGTCGTTTTAATACCCAAGACCTCCCTCAACTAAAACATTTATCTCAGAACCAAGTGATCCAGATAAAGATTCAGAGGAAGAGGAAGAATTAGCAAAGAAAATATTGTCAGACTTATGGGAAGTTATAAAAAAGCATGAAGAGAAAAACTTAGATGTATCTGAAATTTTCAAGAAGGAAGGACTAACTTAAGAAAGCTTCGAAAAATGTTATCGTTTTATCACCAATCGAAATACAGAAGTTCTCGAACGTCAGCCAAATGAAATATACACCAATCAGTATAACCCACATCTTTTGAGGGCTTGGGATGCAAACATGGACATACAATATATTTTGGATTCATTTTCCTGTGTTGTATATATTATAAGTTACATAAGCAAAGCTGAGCGAGAGCTAGGATTACTCCTCCAACAGACTAAAAATGAAGCTGAAGAAGGAAATTTAAATGCTCAACAGACTATGAAAAAAATTGGAACTTCATACTTACACCATAGAGAGATAAGTGCACAGGAAGCAGTGTTTAGAGTAACTGGATTGAGATTAAGAGAGTGTTCTAGGAAAGTAGAATGTATACCTGTTGGTGAAAATCCATGTAGAATGAGCATTCCTTTGAAAGACCTAGAGAAACAACAAAATTGTAAGTCGTCAAAAAGAAAAAGGCATAATAGTGACAGTGAAGATGAAGATGAAGATGAAAATAGTACTTGGATGAACAATATTGTTGATAGATATAAAGGTAGACCACACATTGATATCTTTATTAAAATGTGTCTTGCAAGATTCTGTTCTGAAAACAGTGTTATACTAGAATCACAATTACCACAGAAAATAAATAAAGAAACAACCTTCAAACTTGATGGCTCACTCTGATACATTAGAAAGCGCACAAGAACTTCACCTGCAGTTATAAAATTTCCACGTTTCTCTCGGGAAAACTCCCCAGAAAAATACTATCAAAGCATTTTGCAACTTTTTTTACCATACAGATATGATGAACAGTTAAAACCACCACTGTTTCAAACATATGAGAATTTCTTCACCTGTGGTAGTGTTAAGTTTCAAGGGGATAACACATTAGGTCCTGTGAAAGATATTGTTATCAAAAACATGTCAGATTTTGTGAAAAATGGTCATGATTTAGAGGAAGCAGAAAAACAATTTCACGAAAAAGATCCAAAGGAAGATGCTTGGTGTGAGTTATGTCCAGAAGCAGAAGTGAACAGAAGAGAATGTATAGATGAAGGTAAAGTAACAAGTGTGATTGAGGAGGATTTATCAATACCAGATTTGAATAATGAAAAGAGCTCATCATCTGTTGAAACTAATTTGCTGTCTGTTTCTCTCACAAAAAATGAAATTATTCCTAGGCTAAGAAGTTTGAATGTTAAGCAGAGAAGAATTCTTTATAAAGTAAGAGATTGGTGCATTCAGAAATCAAATGGAAAAACACCAGAGCCTTTACATGTAATTATCACTGGAGGAGCAGGAACGGGTAAAAGTCACTTAATTAATTGTATTCAATATGAAGCAACTCGAATACTAGCACAAACTACAAATAACCCAGATGATCTCACAGTTCTGTTAACAGCTCCAACTAAAACGGCTGCATTTAATATCCATGGATTGACAATTCATAGTGCTCTTGGAATTTTCAAATCACTTTCACCTGATCATGCAACTCTAAGTGAAGACAAAATTAATTCACTCAGAACAAAGTTAGAAAATTTGCAAATCTTGATTATTGATGAAATTTCAATGGTGAATAAGAAATTATTGTTTTTCGTTCATGAGCGACTTAGACAAGTAAAAAAAAGACCAGACAATTGTTTATTTGGAGGTGTTTCCGTAATTGCTGTTGGCGATTTTTATCAGTTACCACCTGTTAGAACAAAAAGGGTAGACAAATTATATGTAGACGATCCTGCAAACCCTTCAAATCAGCTATGGAATGGCTTGTTTGAAATTGCTGAGTTGGATGAAATAATGCGCCAACGTGAGGATGGAATGTTTGCAGAACTACTGAATAGATTGCGTGTTAAGCAGAAAAATGAATGTTTGTCAACTTCTGATAAAGAAACATTAAAACACTGCTTTGGTGATGGCCCCGATGAAGCCTTGCACATATATTCTACAAATGCAGAAGTTGATAACTTTAACAAGGAGATGATAATAAAGCTATGTACAGACTCAAAACTAATTGAAGCACAAGACTTTCAAAAAGACAAAACATCAGGGAAATTGAATCCATTGTTCCAAGTCTGATGCTAGTCTTCCAATATCTATTCTTCTAGCCGAGGGAGCAAGAGTAATGCTTAATGAGGACACAGCAGATGGTTTAGTAAATGGTGTAATGGGAACAGTTATATCTATCAAAGACTACTCACCTAATTCCCTCCCAAGTACCATATATGTTCACTTTGACAATGAAAGAGTAGGAAGAAATGCAAAGGTACAAAAAATCATTAGTGGAGAACGCTGTGTTGGTTTGAAACCTTCAAGTGAAGATATTCCTTTACGCAATTGTTTACGAAAACAGCTTCCATTGAAGTTAGCCTGGGCGTGCACAATTCACAAAGTTCAAGGATTAACAGTTGAAGAATGTGTTGTTGATTTGAATAAATGTTTCACATATGGTCAAGCATATGTAGCCCTTAGCAGAGTTACCTCAAAATCGGGTCTACACATTGAAAGCATAGAAGCTGAAAAAATTGACAAGAAAATCTTCTGTGATCCTGATATTGTAAAGGGTGTTTCAGAAATGACTGATTTTTTTTATTGAAATTGAGGATAAAGCAGAGGAACATACAAACTCTTTCCAGATAATGTATCACAATATTCAAGGTTTACAGACTCATGCAGAAGATATGAAACAAAATCCAGACTTCAGAAGTGCTGATTATATTTGTCTAACTGAAACCTGGGCTAATCAAGAATTCATTTGCTTTGAAATGATAGGATATGATGGTTTTCATTTGCCCAGATCTCTAGCTTTCGAAGATGACAATTCCTATTATTCTTCTTTAAAGGAAATGCAGCATGGTGGTGAAGGTGTTTTTTACAAACTTTCTTCAGAAACTGAAATATGCTACTTGACCTCAAACTTAGAATGCATAGTTTTCAAGATAGTAAGTAAAAATATTTTTGTTGCTACTGTTTACAGAACTCAGAGGTATAATCTAGGAAATGTTTTGGAGAACATGGAGATATTAATCTGTAAATTGGAAGACTTATCAGATAAAATTGTTGTAATTGGTGATTTTAATCAAGATATTTTGAAAGGTAGTTGT
The DNA here is from genome assembly GCF_021869535.1 of Mytilus californianus. NCBI lineage: Eukaryota > Metazoa > Mollusca > Bivalvia > Mytilida > Mytilidae > Mytilus > Mytilus californianus. Next base: position 79,999,958 of record NW_026262582.1, read on the forward strand.
ACAGTATTTAATTTCATGCCATCAAAAGGCTTCAGACAGCTTGTAAGTAGTCCAACAACAGAAGGTGGAACTCTTATTGATCATGTGTATGTAAAATGATATCTTGATCCACAGGTTGCCATTATTCCCACATATTACAGCTATCACGAGGCACTGAAAATAGTCATTCCATATGACTGAAAGGGGTCAGAAAAACAACATGTAGAACCAACAGAGCCATTAATATGAACAGTAAATGAAGGTCAGTTATAATTTTGATTTTTTGCATAACATGTACATTAATTAAAAAAAAAATGCCTCCTGAAGTCCAACCCTTCGTCCCCTAGTAGGAGGCGGATATTAGCACTAAACAATATATGACTTAGTGCTGATAACAAACAGGGCTCTGGCAACAAATACCATATATGACCATTGTAGTTGCTCAGGTGTTTGGTCATCCTGAATGTGCATGAAAAATTTGCCACTGGATGTGAAGCAAAAAAACAATCCAATCAATTAATCAAGATGAACGATTAGAATGAATAATTTCGTAAAGTTATACACACATGTTAATGCTTATTTCATAATTCTAAGTAGTATTCTTACTGTGACAATCAAAGACTAGCATTTAAATATGTTTACCAAAATATATATATATGCAGCAGCATCACCATACAACTTTAAGACACTGTCCATGAATTCGGAATGTAATAATTGATCATCAAGATATGTATTTTCCTGAAGGAAAATCGGCATTCTGAGCAGTATTAAACTCAATTGTTTTAGCTCTTGTGCATTGTTTAATATATAAAATTATTACTGCCATGAGGTGAAATAGTTGATAATGACTAATCAGCAAAGAAGGAAGATGTGATTATTAATCATCCAAGGCTTTTAGTACTGGTAAGTCATACATTTTATTTCAATGTAACAATGTAATTATCTTGTATTTCCCAATTATTGCATTTCAGTATATTTTTGCTATTTCAAAAAGTTATGAAACATGAAAAGATTGCTATAATCTGAAGTGGAAAGACCTTCAATTGTTCTCTGAACAATTGGTTTTTAATTATTATTATTAGGTCTTTCCACTTTTCGGTGGAAAGACCTATTGTAATTGTTCTGATTACAAGGTCTTTCCACTTTTCTGTGGAAAGACCTATTGGTTTTCTTCTGATTTTTTTTTTTTTCTTCCGCCTAATTTTGTTCTTGCGATAAATATTTGTTTCGCAATATGTCGCTTAGATATTTGGTATATGATATCGAACAGTTTATGCGCCTTTGAAAATTACCCTGCGAAACCAAATAATTTTCTTTGTAGGAGTTATCTCCCCGAACACTGTTTTCCTTGTGCAAGCATCTCCTCCGTAACTGTAAAAGAAAGCGACAAATTTATTTTACCAAATTGCTCGTTATATCCTCAGGATGTTTTGTCCAATTTTGACCGAAGCGATACGTAAACTCCAAATGAGAGTTATTTCCCCTTCTGTATTTGACATAAGGGATATATAAATGTATAGCATGAATGGTTAGTGATAGAGACCTAAGGTATTTTGATTTGAGTTCTTTGGTTCATTTAAATGAAATTGAGGCCAAGGTCAAAGGTCAAGGTCATATTCTAAATTTTGACTTTTCCTTGTTATTTGATCTCCTCTGTCACTTTTAAAATTACAAATTTAAGAACTAGTGCAAAATGTTTGCTTAATTGTGATTAAGATATGATAAATTTGGTCTGAAATAATCCAATGATATCTTATATGAGTTATTGTCTCTGAAATGATTCAATTTAAGGTTAATTGATTATAACTCCAACTTGGTACATGATAAAGCCATAAGATCTTTTGCAAAATGTTGGGTGACATATCACCTTGAAAAATGTCAACCGAAAGTGACCTTGAGTGAACCGGAAGTAGTCATTTTTGCACTTATTTCATGTAGAAGTACATAGAAACCATATATTTTTTGAATGGTCATACATTAATCTATCATTTGAGACTGGAAGTGATATTTTATAAACCGGAAGTAGCATATTATCTCCCTTATTACAGGCATAGGTATATATAAACCATATATTTTTGGAATCAGTGTAAATAAATCTATCATATGAGACCGGAAGTGACATTTTCTAAACCGGAAGTAGCCAATCATCTCCCTTTTTACAGGCAAAAGTATATATAAACCATATATTTTTGGAATCAGTGTAAATAAAGCTATCATATGAGACCGGAAGTGACATTGTCTAATCCGGAAGTTGACAATCATCTCCCTTATTTCAGGCAGAAGTCTTTAGAAACCATATATTTATTAAATCAGTATGAAGAAACCTATGATTGGACGCCAATATTAGCTTTGAGTAAACCAGAATTAGCTTCTCATCAATAATTTAGAAAATTGATGTGATAATACCTTCAATTGTTCTTTGAACAATTGGTTTTCAATTTTTTTTTTTCTTCCGCCTAATTTTGTTCTTGCGATTAATTTTTGTTTCGCAATATGTCGCTTAGATGTTTCGTATATGATATCGAACAGTTTATGCGCCTTTGAAATTGACCCTGCTTAACCGAATACTTTTCTTTGTAGGAGTTATCTCCCCGAACACTGTTTTCCTTGTGTGTGCATCTCCTCCGTAACCGTAAAAGAAAGCGACAAATTTATTTTACCAAATTGCTTATTATATCCTCAGGATGTTTTGTCCAATTTTGACCGAAAAATACGTAAACTCCATATGAGAGTTATTTCCCCTTCTGTATTTGACATAAGGGATATATAAAAGTATAGCATGGATGGTAAGTGATAGAGACCTAAGGTAAATTGATTTGAGTTTCATTGGTTCATTTAAATTTTGACTTTTCCTTGTTATTTGATCTCCTCTGTCACTTTTAAAATTACAAATTAAAGAACTAGTGCAAAATGTTTGCTTAATTGTGTTTAAGATATGATACATTTGGTCTGAAACAATCCAATGATATCTTAAAGGAGTTATTGTCCCTGAAATGATTCAATTTAAGGTTAGTTGATTATTACTCCAAATTGGTACATGATAAAGCCATAGGGTCTTTTGCAAACTGTTGGTTGACATATGACCTTAAAAAAGGTAAACCGGAAGTGACCTTGAGTGAACCGGAAGTAGTATTCTTTGCACTTATTTCATGGAAAAGTACCTAGAAACCATATATTTTTTGAATGGTTAATCTATCATTTGAGACCGGAAGTGACATTTTAATATGAGGAAGGCGCTACCTTGAATGCCAGCTTACCAAATCTATGTCCTACATATTGATTGATTGTTGGTTTGCTTAACGCCTAGTGGCAAATATTTCATGCATGTTCAGGACGAATGTCCTACATATAATTTTTGTCTAAAATAAAATAATAAGTTTAGATGGAAAATGTTTAGGGAAAGATCATTGAACTTCAAAAGGCAGAAGGGGGTATGGTATTTTTTTTGCTTTGGTGCGTCGCAGGAAGGCGTCAAAGCAAAAATTTAAAATAGCCTTCCTGGATGTCATAATTATTTGGACTAGTATTTTTCTTTAAAAATTGATGACAAAAATACTCTGTTCAAGCAGAGGACAAAAAACAAAATATTCTGAATCCAGATTTTCCCCATACCTTCTAGTGTTTATATTTTGACTAAATAATTTTGATTGATAGCATTGAAGTGCTTCACGTGTAAAAAATCTGACTCAAACAAAAAACCATACCTCCCCCCTTTGAAGCTAAATGGTTGCTCCCATATTGTTTTCTGCTGAAAATGAATTTATTGGTGATTTATATAAATGACAATGCTTACATTCATTATCTTGTGCATTTTCATATCCATTTTTTTTCTTTGCAAATTTTACAAAATTTAAAACAATAAGACATTTGTTTAATTTCAAAACTATGAATACTGTTATACAATCCATAACTTTATTAAATTAATGTTGATTTTCATGAAAAGGTGGAGGATTTGGAATATCTTTTTCATCAATATCTAAAAGTTGTAGCTGTTTTTTTATTTAATATTGCAAACAAGGCTTTCTGTTTGTTGAATTATTTTTACTTTCTAAATTAGCTGGTTGTTCATATTGTATTCCCAGTTTCCTGCATCTCATATATATGTGATCAGCAAGAGGATCATTCTGATTGTTAAAAAAGAAGAGTTTGAATTTACAGTGAGCCTGTTTAGAAGAATGTTTTGATCAGGTTTTTCATTTTGATCTAAGCATAAGGAACCATAAATAGGATTGTTAAGTTGATAATCTAAAGATTCATCTATTTTCTAGGATGCTATTTATAATTTGAGGGGAGAACACTGCTCAGCAGTATAAATGTATTCCTGATCATCTTCTTTTTGTGGGTTTCTACATCAATTTCATGTACTAATTCAGAGTCGGTTTTATGTCATTTCTTGCATAATTTTTTTATTAGCTTACTTTTCAAGTTTTTATACGACGGCAATATAAAATTGAGAATCGAAATGGGGAATATGTCAAAAATTTGCTTTCGAGTAATGCTATCATGTCGCTGTTGCTGTCCGAAGACACATTTGGTTTCCGGACAATAACTTTAGTTTAAGTAAATGGATCTCTATGACAATGTATGAAATTGTACCAGAAGGTTCAATACACAAAAGGAATGTTAGAATTGATTTTGGGGGTTATGGTACCAACAGTTTAGGAGTCAGTGGTCAAAAACAACATTTTTGGGTTGTTTTTTTTCCATAATTTTTGGTTTTTTTCTCCAAAAATTTACCATTTTTACATTGATTATTTCTCATTTATATATAAATGCAACAAATACTGATATGGGAGGTGATACACACGAAACAGTGTGTGTAATTCATTTTATCAGTAATTTGTGCATTTTTCCTTTGATGTGTATACTCCTTGTCCTTGATAATGTTGACGTCATTATCAGTGGACTGGTCATGATAAAGAAAATATACTGGGTTAGTTCGCAATTGACATGCACAAGTGCACCGCAAAAGGATCTTCTTTCCCTTTAATTCACAAAATTGCACATGATTTTTTTCACAGAAACGCACACGTTATTTCATGAATGAAACACTTGTCATTGTTTGAAACTTTCACAGTAATCAGCTGGTAATAAAACGTTAGTTTAGCCTTTTTGAACGATTCACTGATTGTGTGAAAATTTGAACAGAAAATGTACGATAAACCTGATAAAATTGCGGAATTATTGATAGCTTTCCTTACTATTCACAAGGACATATCACTAACATATCGTCTATGCTATTCCGATTTGAGTTTTTATTCCTACATAGTCTGGCATGGCTGGTGCTGTTCCAAGTTGTCTTCTTTTGCTGCATGTTTCTTGAGAAGTATTTGTTTGACCTGGTCAGTCACTATAAAGTGTTACAATTCAATTAAGACGCAACACATAAATAGTGACCAAAAAGGTACCGCTTTCACATGCATGACATGAGAGAATCTAGAAAAAAAATTAAATGTACACATTTTCAACATTTTTGTGGGACTATCATATAAAATTAAGGAGATATGTAGTTGGAGACTGCTGCTGAATAGAAATGTTTGGGCTCACCTGATACCTGTTTTCAAATCAGTCCATATTAAAGTTTGAAGGGTCCAAAATTAAAATATGTTTGATTTCAACTGACATAAAATTTTTGGTGTTTTTTATATGCTAAATCTACATCTGTGGTTGTATCAGGCTGTGCTTGGCGAAGCATTTCATTGCTGTTTTGTTTGTACTTTATTTTATTTTGGTCATGAAAATTAACTTGTAGTTGTGAAGTTGCTAACATTTTTAAAAGATGATAATTAGATAACTTCGCATGGTGACGACACTGATGTTTTCGTAGATTTACTTTTTCCCAGGAATGCTTCATCTGTTGATACATGTATATTCTCACTGTGAACGATTTGTGTCTCAAAAAAAACTTGTTAGATTTCTGCAGTTATTTTTGTTGAATACATACATACACATAGGGTGAAAATTGGGTACTTGGTGCAATTTGGGTACTGTGACGTTATAGCCATAATTGTTTATTGCTATAATAGGTTGAAATGTGCACCTGATAAAAGTATTCGGTAAAGTGAAAATGTTTTGATCAGGTTTAAACTGACGCATAAAATATACTGGTGACTGCTGGAGGCAAATATTTATATTGCCTCCAAATAATGTGTCTGCAGCTTGAATTTCAAAAGCCCACATACTTCCAAGTAACATGCTCTATACCTATCAAAAGTCATGGTATTATCATGGGTTATCATAACTCCATTGTAATTCCCATAAAATCCAATTTTGGACAATATGGGAGCATACAATATATACCTAAATGTATCACTCAGACTCAAGTCTCCTTTACTATGATTAAACTTAGAGAGTGAAAAAAAAAACAGTCTCCATCTCCTGGGACTGTTTAAGGTAGATATGTGTCATAATTAATGACAAGATTTGTTGAGAGTTTGTCAAAGGAAATACAGTGACAGTCTCCAAATTAGAAGATTGTGAATTTGAATATATATATTTTTTTTTAAAACTTTTGTTAAGTTTTGAATTACACCTGCATTTGTCTGTAAGCTAGGAATAACAGTGACCACATTCCACAGTATAACCAACTTCATTATCACTGTAACTTGATATGGGAAATTCTGTAGCAGATTTTACTACCTTCACCAGGTCAGGAATAACCACCAATAGATGGATTATACCTCAATTGACGTATAATCCACCAATTGACATATATTGGTATAGACCAATTGGCGTATAATGCAATTTTTTTGTTATAAAATGCTAGTGTGAGATAGGAGCATCATTTTGCAACTTACAACCTATTTTATGACCATTATTGAGTCCTCTGAAAGTTTCAGTTTTGTCAAAGCCTGCTGCATCTCTTGAGAATGCATGTGTACAACAATTCTTTTGTTGAAACATCTGTACTATTGACCAAGAATTGACAAGATAACAATAGAAGAAACTACAAATACAATTATTGATTAAATGCAATATGTTATGTCACTATACTAAACTAGGAATGTTTGACATGTTTTCATACAGTTATATGGTTTTAAGAAAACAATGCTCCATTTTGGTTGAATAATTTGCTTTAAAAAAAAAATTATACATCAATTGGTCTATACCATTACATGTCAATTGGTGGATTGTACGTCAATTGAGGTATAATCCACCAATTGGTGGTTATTCCTGACCTGTTCTGTGTTCACCTCCGCCTCCGGCTACGTTTCTCCCAAAATTTATTGCTTGCACTGCAGAGGGTTTTTCTGTGTTCCCATGGCTGGACGGAACTTTTACACTCAAATGTTATCATTAATTATGATATTGTGACTTTTAAATGAAGTACCTGTGGTAATTTAGGAGATTTGTCACTGATAATGGAAAGATGAAGCAGACGACGAAACATGGCGTAAGATGTTGTTGTCCAAACTTCGGTTGTTTCCGTGGTACAATAAAATTGAAATAAACTGCACAAGTTACTAAAATTTCTAAATTTTTGTTTTTGTAAACAAATAAGAATTCATGTCACATTTAACATCAAATTTATTCCGTTTTGTTCCGTTTTTTCAAGATCGCGATTAAACGAGAATCTGGCAGCCATCAAAAATATAAGGGTTAAACTAATGTCCTGAAATTGTCCTTACGGATATTCCAATGCTAATGTCGTTTTCATTATTTGAAGAATGGACCTTATATTTGGAGCCAAGCAAGAATACAATGTTTGTTTAATAAATATAATGAAAAAAAAGAAAACAAATATTTTTAAGAGTTAAATAACTTGACTTGATCTACTTCGAAAATTAAAAAAAAAAAATCGTACGAGATTTAACGAGAGTGACGAAACTTTTTAGATTGCTCATGTAGAGAGAGTTATCGTTCTTTATTCCAATTCGATGCTTCTACCATAAGTGCCAGCTAAAGCTGGCATATAAATGACAATGCTTACCATGCTTACAATCATTAACTTGTGCATTTCCATATCCATTTTTCTTTCTTTGCAAATTTTACAAAATTTAAAACAATAAGACATTTGTTTAATTTCAAAACTATGAATACTGTTATACAATCCATAACTTCATTAAATTAATTTTTTGTTGATTTTCATGAAAAGGTGGACGTTTTGGAATATCTGTTTCATCAATATCTAAAAGTTGTAGCTGTTTTTTTTATTTAGTGTTGCAAACAACGCTTTCTGTTTGTTGAATTATTTTTACTTTCTAAATTAGCTGATTGTTCATATTGTATTCCCAGTTTCCTGCTCTCATATATATGTGATCAGCAAGAGGATCATTCTGGTTGTTAAAAGAAGAGTTTGAATTTACAGTGAGCCTGTTTAGAATAATGTTTTGATCAGGTTTTTCATTTTCATCTATATGTATAAGGAACCATAAATAGGATTGTTAAGTTGATAATCTAAAGATTTTGCTATTTTCTAGGATGTTATTTAAATTTGGGGGGAGAACACTGCTCAGCAGTATAAATATATTCCTGATCATCTTCTTTTTGTGGGTTAATTTCTACATCAATTTCACGTACTAATTCAGAGTCGGTTTTATGTCATTTCTTGCATAATTTGTTTTATTAGCTTACTTTTCAAGTTTTTATAAATAAAATTGAGAATCGAAATGGGGAATATGTCAAAAATTTGCTTTCGAGTAATGCTATCATGTCGCTGTTGCTGTCTGAAGACACATTTGGTTTCCGGACAATAACTTTAGTTTAAGTAAATGGATCTCTATGACAATGAATGAAATTGTACCAGAAGGTTCAATACACAAAAGGAATGTTAGAATTGATTTTGGGGTTTATGGTACCAACAGTTTAGGAGTCAGTGATCAAAAACAACATTTTTGGTTTTTTTTCCATAATTTTGGGTTTTTTTCTCCAAAAATTTACCATTTTTACATTGATTATTTCTCATTTATATATAAATGCAACAAATACTGATATGGCAGGTGATACACACGAAACAGTGTGTGTAAATTATTTTATCGGTAATTTGTGCATTTTCCTTTGATGTGTACTCCTTGTCCTTGATAATGTCGACGTCATTATCAGTGGACTGGTCATGATAAAGAAAATATATTGGGTTAGTTCGCAATTGACATGCACAAGTGCACCGCAAAAGGATCTTCTTTCCCTTTAATTCACAAAATTGCACATGATTTTTTTCGCAGAAATGCACACATTATTTCATGAATGAAACACTTGTCATTGTTTGAAACTTTCAGTAATCAGCTGGTAATAAAATGTTAGTTTAGCCTTTTTGAACGATTCACTGATTGTGTGAAAATTTGAACAGAAAATGTACGAGTAACCTGATAAAATTGCGGAATTATTGATAGCTTTCCTTACTATTCACAAGGACATATCACTAACATATCTTCCATGCTATTCCGATTTGAGTTTTTATTCCTACATAGTCTGGCATGGCTGGTGCTGTTCCAAGTTGTCTTCTTTTTCTGCATGTTTCTTGAGAAGTATTTGTTTGACCTGGTCAGTCACTATAAAGTGTTACAATTCATATTTAGACGCAACACATAAATAGTGACCAAAAAGGTACCGCTTTCACATGCATGACATGAGAGAATCTAGAAAAAAAATTAAATGTACACATTTTCAACATTTTTGTGGGACTATCATATGAAATTAAGGAGATATGTAGTTGGAGACTGCTGCTGAATAGAAATGTTTGGGCTCACCTGATACCTGTTTTCAAATTAGTCCATATTAAAGTTTGAAGGGTCCAAAATTAAAATATGTTTGATTTCAACTGACATAAAATTTTTGGTGTTTTTTATATGCTAAATCTACATCTGTGGTTGTATCAGGCTGTGCTTGGCGAAGCATTTTATTGCTGTTTTGTTTGTACTTTATTTTATTTTGGTCATGAAAAATTAACTTGTAGTTGTGAAGTTGCTAACATTTTTAAAAGATGATAATTAGATAACTTCGCATGGTGACGACACTGATGTTTTCGTAGATTTACTTTTTCCCAGGAATGCTTCATCTGTTGATACATGTATATTCTCACTGTGAACGATTTGTGTATATTTAAATATATTAACATATGTTGAAAGACGTGTATAATGTCAAATCATAACAATACAAATTGTTTTGTCTCAAAAAAAACTTGTAAGATTTCTGCAGTTATTTTTGTTGAATACATACATACACATAGGGTGAAAATTGGGTACTTGGTGCAATTTGGGTACTGTGACGTTATAGCCATAATTGTTTATTGCTTTAATAGGTTGAAATGTGCACCTGATAAAAGTATTAGGTAGAGTGAAAATGTTTTGATCAGGTTTAAACTGACGCATAAAATATACAGGTGACTGCGGGAGGCAAATATTTATATTGCCTCCAAATAATGTGTCTGCAGCTTAAATTTCAAAGGATGTATGAAGCCCACATACTTCCAAGTAACATGCTCTATACCTATCAAAAGTCATGGTATTATCATGGGTTATCATGACTCCATCTTCCCATAAAATCCTATTTTGGACAATATGGGAGCATACAAATTATACCTATAAATGTATCACTCAGACTCCTTTTACTATGATTAAACTTAGAGAGTGAAAAAAACAGTCTCCATCTCCTGGGACTGTTTAAGGTAGATATGTGTCATAATTAATGACAATATTTGTTGAGAGTTTGTCAAAGGAAGTACAGTGACAGTCTACAAAATTAGAAGATGGTGAATTTGAATATATATATTTTTTTTAAAACTTTTGTTAAGTTTTGAATTTCACCTGCATTTGTCTGTTAGCTAGGAATAACAGTGACCACATACCAGAGTATAACCAACTTCATTATCACTGTAACTTGATATGGATTATGGGAAATTCTGTAGCAGATTTTACTACCTTCACCTCCGGCTACGTTTCTCCCAAAATGTATTGCTTGCAGAGGGTTTTTCTGTGTTCCCATGGCTGGACGGAACTTTTAAACTACAAATGTTATCATTAATTATGATATTGTGACTTTTAAATGAAGTACCTGTGGTAATTTAGGAGATTTGTCACTGATAGTGGAAAGATGAAGCAGACGACGAAACATGGCGTAAGATGTTGTTGTCCAAACTTCGGTTATTTCCGTGGTACAATAAAATTTAAATAAACTGCACAAGTTACTAAAATTTCTAAATTCTTGTTTTTTGTAAACAAATAAAAATTCATGTCGTATTTAACATCGAATTTATTCCGTTTTGTCCCGTTTTTTCAAGATCGCGATTAAACGAGAATCTGGCAGCCATTAAAAATATAAGGGTTAAACTAATGTCCTGAAATTGTCCTTACGGATATTCCAATGATAATTTCGTTTTCATTATTTGAAGAATTGACCTTATATTTGGAGCCAAGCAAGAATACAATGTTTATTTAATAAATATAATGAAAAAAAAGAAAACAAATATTTTTAAGAGTTAGATAACTTGACTTGATCTACTTCGAAAATTAAAAAAAAAAAATCGTACGAGATTTAACGAGAGTGACGAAACTTTTTAGATTGCTCATGTTGAGAGAGTTATCGTTCTTTATTCCAATTCGATGCTTCTACCATAAGTGCCAGCTAAAGCTGGCATATAAACCGGAAGTAGCATATTATCTTCCTTATTATAGGCATAAGTATATACAAACTATATATTTTTGGAATTAGTGTGAATAAAGCTATCATATGAGACCGGAAGTGACATTTTCTAAACCGGAAGTTGGCAATCATCACTTATTTCAGGCAAAAGTATATAGAAACCATTTATTTATTGAATCAGTATGAAGAAATCTATACTTTGACGCTCTTTATAACTTTGAGTAAACCAGAAGTAGCTTACTATCAATTATTTAGAAAATTGATGTGGAAAGACCTTCAATTGTTCTTTGAACAATTGGTTTTTAATTATTATTATTATTATTATTTTTTTTTTCCGCCTAATTTTGTTCTTGCGATAAATATTTGTTTCGCAATATGTCGCTTAGATATTTCTCATATTGTATCGTATAGTTTATGCGCTTTTAAACTTCACCCTGCTTAGCCGAACAATTTTCTTTGTAAGAGTTATGTCCCTATTCACTGTTTATCAAGTGTGTGCATCTCCTTTGTAAAAAAAAAAGATATTTCTAAATTGTTCGTTACATCCTCAGAAATTTTTGGCTAATTTGGATCGAAGCGATTCGATGAAATTTTATAGGAGTTATCTACCTTTACCAAGAAAATTTGTCGGTATGTATTTTTAACTCATAAACCGTTAACCGTATAACCCTACAATGTTTTTATTTGAGACCCCTAGTTCCTAACTTAGAAAATGAAGTCAAGGTCAAAGGTCAAGGTCAAGTTCTCAATTTTGATTTTTCCTTGTTTTTGCATTTTCTCCAACACTTTTAAATATATCTATAAAAGAACAAGTGCAAAATGTTTGCTAAATTGTAATAAAGATATGTTAAATTTGGTCTGAAACAATCTAATGGCATCAAATAGGAGTTAGTGCCCCTGAAATGTCCAATTATAAGGTTAATTGATTATTACTTCAACAAGGTTCATTATAAAGCCATATGACCTTTTACAAAAGGTTGGGTGACATATGACCTTGAAAAATGACAACCAGAAGTGACCTTGAGAAAACCGGAAGTAGCCATTTTTGCACTTTTTTCATGGAAAAGTACTAGAAATCCATATATTTTTTGAATGGGCATACATTAACCTATAATATGAGACCGGAAGTGACATTTTATAAACCGGAAGTAGCTTATTATCTTCCTTATGACAGGCATAAGTATATACAAACTATATATTTTTGGAATCAGTGTGAATGAAGCTATCATATGAGACCGGAAGTGACATTTTCTTAACCAGAAGTAGCCAATTATCTCCCTTTTTACAGGCAAAAGTATATATAAACCATATATTTTTGGAATCAGTGTAAATAAAGCTGTCATATGAGACCAGCAGTGACATTTTCTTAACCGGATGTTGGCAATTATCTCCCTTATTTCAGGCAAAAGTATACAGAAACCATATATTTATTGAATCAGTATGAAGAAACCTATGATTGGACGCCAATAGTAACTTTGAGTAAACCAGAAATAGCTTCTAATCAATTATTTAGAAAATTGATGTGGAAAGACCTTCAATTCTTCTTTGAACAATTGGTTTTTAATTTTTTTGTTTTTTCTTCCGCCAAATTTTGTTCTTGCGATAAATATTTGTTTCGCAATATGTCGCTTAGATATTTCTCATATTGTATCGTTTAGTTTATGCGCTTTTTTTAAATTTCACCCTCCTAAGACGAACAATTTTCTTTGTAAGAGTTATCTCCCTATTCACTGTTTATCAAGTGTGTGCATCTCTTTTGTAACAAAAAAAGATATCGACAAAATTCTTTTTCTAAACTGTTCGTTACATCCTCAGGAATTTTTTGCTAATTTGGTTCGAAGCGATTCGATGAAATTTTATAGGAGTTATCTACCTTTACCAAATAAATTTGTCGGTATGTTTTTTTAACTCATAAACCGTTAACCGTATAACCCTAGAATGTTTTTATTTGAGGCCCCTAGGTCCTAACTTAGAAAATGAAGTCAAGGTCAAAGGTCAAGGTCAAGTTCTCAATTTTGATATTTCCTTGTTTTTGCATTTTCTCCAACACTTTTAAATATATCTATAAAAGAACAAGTGCAAACTATTTACTTGATTGTAATGAAGATATGTTAAATTTGGTCTGAAACAATTTAATGGCATCTAATAGGAGTAATTGCCCCTGAAATGTCTAATTATAAGGTTAATTGATTATTTCTTCAACATGGTTCATTATAAAGCCATATGACCTTTTACAAAAGGTTTTGCGACATATGACCTTGAAAAATGACAACCGGAAGTGACCTTGAGAAAACCGGAAGTAGCCATTTTTGCACTTTTTTCATGGAAAAGTACTAGAAATCCATATATTTTGTAATTTAAATACCTTAACTTATCACTAAAGACAAGAAGTGACTTTTGATAAACCTGAAGAGGCCAATTATCTCCTTATTTACAGGCAAAAGTATATATAAACTATATATTTTTGGAATCAGTGTGAAAGAAGCTATCATATGAGACCGGAAGTGACATTTCTTCACCGGAAGTAGCACATTATCTCCCTTATTTCACTCAAAAGTATATAGAAACCTCTTATTTATTGCATCGGTATGAAGAAACTTATGATGGGATGCCAATTTTAACTTTTGAGTAAACAGGAATTATAGCTTCTTTTCAATAACTTTGAAAATTGATGTGGAAACCCCTTCAATTGTTCTCTGAACAATTGGTTTTTAATTTTTTTTTTCTTCCGCGAAATTTTGTTCTTGTGATAAATTTTTGTTTCGCAAGATGTCGCTTAGATGTTTCGTATATGATATCGAACAGTTTATGCGCCTTTGAAATTGACCCTTCTTAACCGAATACTTTTCTTTGTAGGAGTTATCTCCCCGAACACTGTTTTCCTTGTGCGTGCATCTCCTTCGTAACCATAAAAGAAAGCAGCAAATTTATTTTACCAAATTGCTCGTTATATCCTCAGGATGTTTTGTCCAATTTTGACCGAAGCGATACGTAAACTCCATATGAGAGTTATTTTCCTTTCTGTATTTGACATAAGGGATATATAAATGTATAGCATAAATGGTAAGTGATAGAGACCTAAGGTATATTGATTTGAGTTCCTTGGTTCATTTAAATGAAATTGAGGCCAAGGTCAAAGGTCAAGGTCATATTCTAAATTTTGACTTTTCCTTGTTATTTGATCTCCTCTGTTACTTTTATAATTAAAAATTAAAGAACTAGTGCAAAATGTTTGCTTAATTGTGATTAAGATATGATACATTAGGTCTGAAACAATCCAATGATATCTTATAGGAGTTATTGTCCTTGAAATTATTCAATTTGATGTTAATTGATTATTACTCCAACTTGGTACATGATAAAGCCATAGGGTCTTTTGCAAACTGTTGGTTGACATTTGACCTTGAAAAAAGTAGACCGGAAGTAACCTTGAGTGAACCGGAAGTAGTATTATTTGCACCTATTTCCTGGAAAAGTACATAGAAACCATATATTTTTTGAATGATCATAGGTTAACCTATCATTTGAGACCGGAAGTGACATTTTATAAACCGGAAGTAGCATATTATCTTCCTTATGACAGGCATAAGTATATACAAACTATATATTTTTGGAATCAGTGTGAATAAAGCTATCAAATGAGACCGAAAGTGACATTTTCTAAACCGGAAGTTGGCAATTATCTCCCTTATTTCAGGCAAAAGTATATAGAAACCATTTATTTATTGAATCAGTATGAAGAAATCTATACTTTGACGCTATTAATAACTTTGAGTAAACCAGAAGTAGCCTCCTATCAATTATTTAGAAAATTGATGTGGAAAGACCTTCAATTGTTCTTTGAACAATTGGTTTTTAATTATTCTTGCAATTATTAAGCATGAAATAAAATATTATGATAAATTTTGATGTTGATTTTGATTTGTTTATCAATTATCAAAAAAATATTTTTTTGTACCATAGAGTAGTGTGTCACAAATAGATTTGTACCACAGGCAAAAATATTAATGGCCTGTCACCTGCTACTTAAATATGTTAGGGGAAACCCGCTAAACTTACATCATCATACCAACAAAACGAGAACGTAACGTGAGTAGAAAAAACATATTCTTACATAACCAATCTTTTAAGTCAAAGAATTGAAACAGATAATATTATCATTTTGACACCCGAAGTTTCATTCGCGTATATATCGGAAATAACAACTTAATTCTGAAAGAAAGAAATAACCGTGGTTACCATCTGTAAGCTAATCGAACCCTATGTTTAAAATAAATAATTCTATTCTTTTATTTCATCAAATCGAATGATTCTAATTTCCGTCAAATTAAAGTGTAACTTGGAAATTGAAACAATGTTAAAAAAGAAGATGTGGTATGATTGCCAATGAGACAACTTTTCGCAAGAGACCAAATGACACAGAAATTAACAAATATAGGTCACCGTACGGCCTTCAACAATGAGCAAAGCCCATACCGCATAGTCAGCTATAAAAGACTTCGAAATGGCAAATGTAAAAAAATTCAAACGAGAAGACTAACGGACTAATTTATGTACAGAATAATGAACGAAAAACAAATATGTAGCACAGCAACACAGACAACCTCTGAATTACAGGCTCCAGGCTTCGGACTGGCACATACATACAGAATGTGGCGAGGTAAAACATGTTAACGGGCGCCCAACCTTCCCCCTAACCTGGGACAGTGGTGTAACAGTACAACATAAGAACAAACTATAGAAATCAGTTGCAAAAGGCTTAACTCATCAGATGGATACAAACAGAAATACATCTTACAAAAACACAGCGTGGACGTGGCCGGGTACTTGTACATCCCAACAACAAAAAGAGACTTAAGTACAGATCTGAGAGTACTCGCAGTTACTGACAGCTAGTTCAAAGCCAATAACAACTAATAAAAAAATTATGCATCTAAGACTAAATTATCAATCAGTACACATCCAACATGTAATTGATTGCTTATAATGAATAGCTCAAAGAAATTTTAGCAACACAAATTCCGACTAAAAGTTGTGTAAAACAATTAACCTTTCAAGTTTGTATTGTCCTAAATTCTAAGCATTTGTGTAATCAAAAGAACTACAATAATGTTGGTCAAAATTTGCACTACACTGTACGTAAACTTTGAAGTAAGGGGTAAAATTGAAATATGTAACATTTTAACCATTTTCTGCACATGATATAGATAAATAATGCAGGCAACGCACACAATTGGCGAAGTGTCATAGTTAATTGCAAATGATCAGAAACAAACATTTCCCTTGCAACAAAAATAAAGGCAAAAACTCAGCATCTTTTAAAACAGGAATGATGTTAATTTGAAATCAGTTTGAGCATTTTCTACAAAGCTATGAGCCATCAAAGTTTGCCCCTCATTAATATCAACGGATGTGTACTAAAACTTTCTTTGAGTAGTATACAAGAACGCCGGATCTGTTAAATATCTGTCAAAATTGCAAATTTCTCAACAGTAATTCTTATTTTGTAAGGTATTTCCAACGACGAAACTAGCACGAATATTTGTTGCGATAATCGAAAAGAAAGTGTTCATCTGTAAAAATAGATATGCTAACTCGTTTTTATAATATTGAATATTTTCCTATATATAGAAATAAGAAGATGTGGTATGAGTGCCAATGAGACAACCTTCCATCCAAGTCACAATATGTAAAAAGTAAACCATTATAGTTTATATCATTATAGTCCATAATTTGGATCTCTCTCGTTACAAATAGCATTGACAGAATGTTTAGCATTGTATTATACAGTAAAGGAAGAAATCTAGTGATATCCTTTCAAGGTTTTGGAAGATGCTGAAATATTGTAACCGATCGATTACTGACAATATATGCATAAACCTCACATGTCTGTGTTGTTGTGGTAATTATTATGCGAAAGAATCACAGCAAAGATTACGTTTTGAAGTATTCACAAATCGCAAAAAAATCTGTACTAAAATAACTTACCACCATTACCATCATGCATTACTGATATATTTGCCAAGTATGTGACTCCGTCTATTTCAATTCTTGATGCACAACTATATGAATGGTTCATCATATCTTGAGTTACTGTTACATTCAGTGTGAATAACCTGCAATCATTTGAACATTTGCATACTGTGGGAGAGCATAGCAACATTGTATCAAAACAGTTGTTGTCAAAATATTGTATATATTCATGTGTCCTTTTAATATAAGGAACTCAACGGTACACAGCTGAATCACACTGTTCGTTGAACAAATTAATTGTAAAACCTTTGAATCTGGTCGGTCAATAGTTTTCCAATTTCTTCTCCACATAATCATCATTATCATTTTTTATATCAATATTTTAATTATTTTATTGAATATTAGTATAATCTTTATATCCTTTATAATTATCACAATAATTATCTTCCTAATAATGTTTGTTATAATTTTCGTTATCAGTTTTGTCAAAATTCACCTTTGATGAACTTGCCTATTTTTATGTCCTTGCTGGTCATATTGCTCTTAAACTGTTTCGATGCTGTCGTAAATTCATAAGAGGTGTCCATTGTTATTCTGTGGTTTACATGTTGTAATGTACTATTATATCTTTTATTTATGTATTTCTCTGTGTTGAGTGTTCTTACATTTGTTTGTTCTGTATTCCTGTCACGAAGTGTTGTCATTATAGTGGTATTTTAAACATTACCATATAAGCCGGAGGTTTCGTTAAGCATAAAACAAGGTTCAACCAACCACTTTTTCTTAAAATGTCCTTTACCAAGTCAGGAATATTGCAGTTGTTATCCGACAGTCTATTTCTGTGTATGTTAGCGTTTGCTTTTGTTGTAGTTCAGTGTTTCTGTTGTTCCGTTGTTTTCCTCTAATAGTTGATTTGTTTCCCTCAATTTAAGTTTATTACCTGGATTTATTTTGCCTAATCGAACTTAATCGAATTAGGGAACGACCATTTCACTTCAAATGAGAGGGGCGGCGTGGGAGGGGTTAGGGGGTTATGGTTTTTTTTTTTTTTAAATATTCTGATCCCAATTTGATGAAGAAGAAAAAATATTCTGGTCAAGCAGATGACAAAAAAAAATTCTGAATCCAGATTTCCCCCATACCTTAAAGTGTTAAATATTGATTGATAGCGTTGAAAAACAAAACAAAAAAGGTTAATCCTCTACATGAAGCTTTATCCATGTAGTACCAATACAATTTTGCCGGCTAAACTCTACTTTTTAATGATTTAATATGATATAGTTTAAAAAAATATTTATGAAAATCTTATAAAATCCGGGTAATTTGTTCAATAAGTTTTGTAAGAAACTTTACATGTATCAAAAATAAGGAGTAAATCTTTTACCGCCAAATGTTCAATTGATAATTTTTTTTCCTTCACTTTTTAAAGTTTCGTAATATATATACTATCAATTTATAACAGTCTTTAAAAAAGCTTGTTATTTTGAAACAGAAGAGAGAACACCCTTAAAGGCATACGATACAGGAAAGATCACTCATTAATTTTTCCTTAAGATTTTTAAACAAAGTTCATTTCGACATACACTATCAAAATATGCAAAGAAAAAGATCTTATCATGATTTACTTTTTGAGATATTTCAGTTTGAAATTTGCATGTTTCTTGTAAAACACAAAATTTCATTTGTCAATACATTTTGAAGAAATGACACAACTGATAAACGGAAAAAATGTATTTTCATCCGATTTTTTCAAAATGTTTCTTTATATAATAGCGTTAAAGATATTCTTTGAAATGAAGGTTTAATGCGTTAAAATATTTGTAAAAATCACATAATTATCGGTATATAAAATCCGTAGTATAAACAAAATCTAACTTTCAAGTTCGGTATACCTTTTTTAAGTAGAACATCGACTTGCAAAAGAAAACAAATGGAGTCCACTTTTTAGCTAAAATTAGACAACCTACTTTTGTGAATGCCTGAGATCCCATTTCTTATTTATGGCACTAGAAAACGTTGCGGTGTTTACTAACTGCGACATCAACATGCTGCTTTTCCTGTCGTACATCAAAAACCGTACGAATTACTGTCATATACGAAATTAAATATACTTTAAGGTGTCACGATGAGAACTATCAAATACATTATTATTTTACTTTTTGCAGTTTTTTATATATAATTATTTTTTGTTAGTTCGCAACAAGAGGCAACACCCTATATGCTTGTATATAATGTATTGTCCTTACCTTTTTTAAAAGCGGCAGTTTATATTTTTGCTATCAGCTTGTAGAATCGACATGTTTTGTTTTCTTCCAGAATTTACAATACTGCCACTGTGTATTCAACAAGAAACATAAATACAATTTTACCATATTTTCGGGCAAGCTATCTAATTTATATATTGATGTTCCCATTGATTATGTACTTGTGTGTATTATGTTTTAAGGTGAAATTGATGGGCAATTGATGAGAGTATTTGCAGATTTCTTTGTCGTTTTTTAACACAGTTAACCAAAGTAGAATAAAAGTCCAATTCAGATTGGCTGAATCAACCTTTCTTAAAAAAGCTAGGTTTTATGATATGCTTTTAGAAAAATTAAAGAAAAAATGGTGTTACCGAACTTGTTTTCTTGCAGGATCTTTTTACCCTTCCAGAGCACCTGAGATCACCCCTAGTTTTTTGTGGGGTTCGTGTTGCTCAGTCTTTAGTTTTCTTTGTTGTATTTTGTGTACTTTTTTTTTTTTGTCTGTTTTTTCTTTTTCTTTTTCAGCCATGGCGTGGTCAGTTCATTTTCGACTTATGAGTTTGAATGTCCCTTTGGTATCTTTAGCCTATCTTATGCAACAAGTGAAAAATGGAAACTTCAATAACATTCTTTTATAGTATTTTTTCTCTCCCATTATATGGCTAAGTAAAACAATTGAATGGAAGAAAAATAATTATAAATGTTTGTCAAAAAAATCTAAAAAATATAATGAATAACATATTTTGTATATACATGTTTACATAAACAGTTTTACACATTACTTACCAATCTGTCTATAAAATTGCTTTGAGTCCAGGGGAAGCAAGACAGAGTAACATATGATTTCATTAGGTTTACATTTGAACAGCACTCGTGAATCGGGGCTGAAATTTTAAAAAGTTCATTAACAATTCTGGTGACGAAAGTACAGTCATAAATGTTAGTTCTTATTGGCCTTAATATATCGTTTTGGAAAGTCTAAGTGAAACAATACCCGCTGCTAAAATGTCACTGTTTGTTAATGCATAACATTAGAAAAATATGAAGTCGACAAATTATGTCTTTTAAATGAGCTATGAATGTAATTTTAGACTTTTATTCAGTCACAATTAAAAACGGAATACGTTTTTTTTTAGTAAGTCCCGATGTATTTTCCTTTTAAAGTAAAAAAATGATTTAATTATTTAAACAAAAGTGCACACGCTGGTATGTCTTGTCTGCTTTACTACTAGTATTCATTATTTATTTTGTGTTGATAGTCCTTAAGATAAAGTTTTACTACAAGTATCACATAAACTAAAGATTATCAATGATCCATGAAAATGCGGTCGAGGTCAAATAAACCTAGCCAGACCTTTTATTCATTCAAAAGACTTAATATAGTTGACCTATTGTTTATAGTATAAAAGAATCAGACTTAGAAACGAAAACTTAATATTGACCGAATAACCATGAAAATGTTGTCAAGTCATTTAATGTCAACATCAAATATAGTATACAATGTACCTTATTTTTCAAAGAACTAAGCGACAGCCTTAACCAGGAAAACTTAACATTGACCAAAGAACCATTCAAATGAGGTCAAGGTCAGATGTATCCTTCCGTACAGTGTGCACCTTATAAACCATTCAATCACAATTCATCATATGTTCTGACTCACTTTCACGGCTTCAAGCGATTCAAAAAATTTAAAAACCCTCAAATTTAGAAAATTCTCTATGATCAATGATGATATCGGGTATCTGAATATTCGTAATAAGGTAATTGTTTTTCTGTGGATGCATAGTCATATGGGCATCCACGGAAACACATTTGTACAAGGAGGCAAAACATGCATTGACCAACCGGTTTTTCAGTATTATTTAGCGTATATACAGTGATTTTAGACTTATCATAGCATACTATTTTTAAAACATATGAAACAAAATACTAGTAATGAATTACATTGAACTGAACCCGTAATTTGGAAACTTTGAACAATTTAAACAAAAGATTAAATATGCAAGTATTTTTTTTTTGAATCGTATTGGAAGTACTAGTTCAGCTAAAATTTATACCTTGGAATTGCAATTATACCATTAAACAAGTTTTATAAGAATGTTAAGATTTTCTTGATATACGGAACAAAATATGTAAATGTTAATAATATGCATTATTTGAAACTAAACACTCCAATTCAAAATACTGTATTTTTTTCTAAAACATATTGGAATATATTCCAGAATCTATCTATCTAATTTGTTGTATGTTTTAGAGTTTAGTATGATGTGTTTGCTCGTGTATGTAAAAACTACAATGTAACATGATACTTTCTAATTTAGCCTCATGTGAAATATCGGAAAATTATCGAGATTGCATAGAATACTGTAAGTCCGAAAAAGTCAAGACTCTTATAGATACTAAAAAGTAATGGGGATAAAAGGTGTGATAAGACTGTCGTTATACCCCATCCCAAATACGAAGAACTGTATCAAAACACGAGAACTTGGTTCGAATTCACAAATAGTTATCGCATAATATTTTAGGAAAAGCCTTGGCATTCCTTCCAATCGTACAAAAAAACCTTGTTTAACCCTCGATGTCTTGTTTGACAGCAAATAGTCTTTTGATCACTATTTACACATCATTTGGTTTGTATTGGTTCAAATTTTGATACCATTGTATCATTAAAAAACCCTAACACTATAAACGGCCTTATAATGAGATACCTTTTAATTAGAGTAACGTATAACACATGGTATTTCCATTGCTATTGACGTGATCTGCTAAACAAGCGAGCATAATTCACATAACTAAATAAGAAACCATGCGAATGTTTATTTCAAAATTTATTTCCAGTTGGCAAAGTTGTTTCAAGGGTTCCGTAAAAAATATGAAAAGTTTATATCATCAAGATAATATCATTAGGACGATGATAACAAACAACGACGACGGACGCAAAGTCCCGGCAAATAATCGTATTGACGTTAAATCTCTAGAAGGTAGAATCATTATATCATATAGAGATGCCATGATTACAAAACATCAAGAAAAAATGTGATGGAATCAAATACGGTTCATTCAAATTATATAGCTGTGCATTACAACTGCAAATATATCTAATTGCATGAATTCCTTTCTAACATTTATGTTTAAAATACCGAAAGTATATGTCACTTTTGTAGATCTTCATCTTCCTCAAAATATATAAGAATCAAGGACGGAAAACTTCTGTTGTGTTGAATACTAGTGAACCACCATGACCTCAAACTTTCAGTCATTTGATGTTTCAAACTTAATAAACTAGAATATTTTGATATACATTACATGTGCTTATACTCTTATGACTTAAATCGTAGATATTATTACCAGATTTTTTATTAGTGTGCCCTCTTTTTTATTTTATTTTATAATGTGCCTTGCATGCAGTACCAGCTTGTAATGTAGAGCAGGATCATCTTCCCTTTCCTGATCATCTGAGATCGGCCCTTGTTTTGTTTAAACGTGCTTCGTGTTGCTCTTGCTTAAATTCCCAGTGTTGTACTTTGTTTCGTTTTATTTGGTGAGTGTACCGGTTTTAAATTCGGTCAAGTTTACGGGTGAGACAATTTAAATGATCGATGGTTAACGAATCTGGCAGATGTCAACGGTTCGATCAGGAATACATTATTAATCATTAATTGAGTGATGCCTAATCACTTAATATAACCTATCAACAAATTTCAGATGAGTAAAACGACGGGTGTTATAACTGAAGCAGGATCTGCTTACCCTTTTTTGATCACCTGAAATCAACCGCGGTTTTTGTCGGGTGTCGTTTTGCTCAGTCTATAGCTTTCTATGTTGTGTTTTGTAGGCTGTTTGTCTTTTGGTCTCTTGTCGTTTTTTGCCAAGGCGTTGTCAGTTTGACTTCGACTTATCATTATAAATAACCCTGTTTATCTTTAACCTTTATTTTGTAATTGCACAGTTAGAAATAATATATTTTCAAAACTCTTCATATATTCATTACATGCACCATGTGACAGTGGTTGCAAAACATGTATATCTTTAAAGAAGTCATACCTACCTCTGGCAAACCATTACAACTAAGATACAACATTCATTGTGCTATTATATGGTATAGAAGAAGTTGATATTATAGCAGTAAGTTTTGAATTGTCAAAGCCATTGGCCACTGATATCGCAACTCAACATTTTGGAATCATTTACATTATCCCGTAATAATTGCTGCCTAACGTATGGTGATTAGTTAAGTCGACTAGTGTTAAAGAGTCTGATGAGAAAGGCAAATAGTATGGTTGTTGGTATAAACATTTGACTGTAGTGAAATTCTGGAGAACAAAACATTGGCGTGGGAAGACGAAATACTTTCTTCTAGTCAGAAGTGATTATTTACAGTATGTAACAGTATATTGTTCTTCCTAACATGGACTTAAAAGTACGCTTATGTAATCATTTGTTAGATTTATCAATAAATGATATTTATCAGTTTAAGTAACCAGACTATTCACAATAACAGTTACATAAGAATACAAATAAAAATTAAAAAGGTCAGCAAAATTATCTTTTATTGTGTACACATAAAAAAACATTAACCTTATGATTGTTGATAATATGTAAAACCTGATCGGAGATACAATTCTTATAATTTCGTGCGACCGATGCATGTTTAGTCTACATAAGACTAAACAGTCGCGCTCACATTTAAATAGTTGAATGACCAAATCAAAAACGAAGTTGAAAAGCATATCTAAAAATCAAAGATTGTACAAAGTTGTGTCAAATATTGCTATAAATATAGATTCACATTTTATTTCAACACAACACACTGTACATTTTGTGTTCGTTTAAAATTAATTATTAAACGTTCGAAGTCTCTTTCCTGCCTATCCCCCGCTGTTAAATTATTGTATACATTATGCAGTATATTAAAAGTTACTATCACTTAGAACCAAATATGCACTTAAGAAGACTACTGCCCTTAAAGAAGACTTAGTGTGGCACTAAACACTAGATCATTTAAGAGGTAATTAAAAGGACTGACATACGGACGGGTAAAACCTTCGTATAATAAAAAATGAGTATATTACTTAACAGTTCATACGGAGTTCAAAATCAGACCTGCAGAAGACGACATACATGAAATGGTAATTAATACTCTACGGTTACTTTTAAAACTATTTCATAGTGGTAAAAGAATCGGTATACAGGGTGCATGTTAAAGGTGAAATGACTTCGACTTTACTTATTAAGAGCGTTATACAATGTAGTCAATAACTTAAAATAAAGTAACAGTTTGAGCTAACACTACTGGAACAATGCCCCGTAGATTTGCCGTGAAAATGTCCGTAAAAATGCTGGTGATTTTTACAGTGTTTGTCACGGTTAATTTACGGTGGGCCGTGAAACTTATCCGTGACAATGCCGTGGAATGACTGTCGTGAAAAGGCTGTGAAAAGTTTGTGAAAAGGCCGTAAAGAGGTGCCACCTGAAAACTTCGGTGAAAAGACCGTAGAAACCCTGTGAAAAAAAATGTACACCGTGAAAAAGTCGTGATAATGGATTATGTGCCCATTGTGAAAAGACCGTGAAAAGTAGATACAGTACGGTATATGCCTTTATTAGTCGTGAAACGGCTGTGAAAAGGTGCCAACTGAAAACTTGGGTAAAGAGACCGTTGAAACCCTGTGAAAAACAAAAATGTACACCATGAAAAAGTCGTGATAAATTATGTGCCCATTGTGAAAAGACCGTGAAATGTACATGTACTACTGTGATAAACAGCCATTCACTGATTGTGAAAACTCCTGTAAAATGTTAAATGTATTTTTCAGGCCATAATTTAACAAAAAATTTAAATGCTGTTTCAATCAAGTGAAGTGAAATGCCTGAAAACCTAGTGTAAACATCTACAGACAACTTATTTAAGTACAATGCAAGTGAGACTATGAAAAACCATATTAAAATGCTGTATGTTTTTTAGTAATAATTGTGACAAAGAATAACAATATTAATTTTAATAGAACTGTAGTAATTATGTAAAGAAAACATAAAAGCACACAAATGTCAATGTGATTAAGTAGCTAAAGTCAGCTGTAACATGTATTGTAGAAATTTTGTACATCTCTTGGGTCTGTTTTACCACTTCAGCAATATTTGTCTAATGTAATCCTTCACTTCACTGTCCTTTTGAATAACTATTCCAGAAAAACATTTATAGAAGTTCGTGTTAATTCCCAGGAAATACTTTTAACTGAAAAGCTCTTCTTTCCAACTGGATTCCTGAACTATTTTATATAAAGACTGCTATATCAATTTGCTCTTCATTCCTAGAATAAATAAAGAAACATTACATATATTATACATGTATATAAAAAAACTATTTATATATTCAAATTAATTTTTGGCATTCATGTACATACAATGACATGTACTTAACACAGCTACAATATTATTCCATGCAATACAGGACTTCACGGTTAATGACCCCATATTGAATAGGGGGCAGATTTTCATACTGGAGGTAAAAATGGTATGAAAAATACTAAAAAACATCATTGAAACAGAACATCCACTTGGAAACATGCATAGATTTTCCCATATTTTCATACCATTTTCCAGAAAATCTGCCCCCTATCCAATATGGCATCATTAGTTAACGAAGTTCTGTATTGTCAACTTATATTATTTTTTTTAGATTTTTTTAAAGACTAAAGACACTTTTAAGACAGACTATTAAATTTAAATGTTTCTTTGAAGTAATAATATGTATGGCTAAAGCAAAACTTGTCTAGACTAAGTGGCCGTAATGAGTTACAGCTATTTATTTTACAGGGGGCCAGGGGCGTAGCAACTTTTACTGTAGGCACATTCGCCATACCAATTATTTTTTAAACACCTCATCATGCTCATGCCATACCAATTATTCTAATGATATGGCACAAACCCTTCTAGAAAGGACATTTTGCCGTACAAATATTAAATACTTTCCCTGCTACGCCTCTGATTAATCCCTTTTGAAGTCTGTGTCCCGACGGCCAAGTCAGAAAATACTTAAATAGCTCCCGACACATTCAAAGGGGGTTACGCCTCTGTTTATCAGAGTGAACTCCATTTCAGAGATACTTATTGCTATTATAATCATTTCCAATTATCTATGTCTATGTCTACGTAGTGTACTGTACATAAATGTCATTTTTTTATGTGGCCAGTGTGGGGAAAAAGGACCCCCCCTTTTTCCCCAAATACATAAACAAAACAAAACCGTAATCGTATTTAAAGGATCCGGTAAGTCTTAGAAAACATTAACCGAAATGATTAAAGGAATCAAGTGCAACAGACTCAAATATAAGTGAATATATCACATGCATGTTTGCGCGGTTTCTGCAAATTCAGTGAAAATCAGTTCAATGGAAATGCTCACAAACATCATCAACATTTTGGTGAAATGATGCATTAAAGAATAAAATATTAATAACTTAACTTACCTCAAACTTGCTGTCACTCATCTTGCATCTATAAAGTAAATATTAATCGACCTTCGGCGTCAACCTTGCGGAAATGTTACGATTACTCTAAAAGAAACACGAATCCGGATACGGTCTGATATTCCGGGAAGTTCTCGTTTTTGCATGTTTCGGTTCCAATTAAAATTAATGTTTACATTGTTTATAATAATGTACAGACGAGAAGCAAAATACTTTTCTTTAAATACAAAATATTTATTGGCATACAGTCATTAATTATAACAATGAATGGTTCCATTTTAAAGTCAGTCCTGTACAGTAGTATTGCATATAATAATATTTAAACAGACATATATTTATAATGAAAAGTTTATAGGACATTTAGAAAAATGTGAGCGGAAATAATTAGACCATATTACAATAATCACATGGGATGTTTTAAATCTGAATTAGGATAAGAAAAAATTGACATGAAAAAATATCACGGCCTTTTCACTGGTTTCAACAACCAGTGAAAAGGCCGTGATATTTTTTATTAAGCATGAAAGGACAAATTATCACGGGATATTGAAATTTCACGGTCTTTTTCACGGCCTTTAGAAATATTTTTTTTACAAAAGTCACGGGGTATTTTCACGGGGTTTTCACGGCCCTGTGATATTTCACAGACATTTCACGGCCTTTTCATGGGCTGTTGTTACAGTAGTGTAACCTACTCACTAGATCTGAAATTGTGCAGATTCACATTGCATCAACATATTCTCTAGCATCTTAGTATGCCCTACACTGATCTACATTGCCTTGATTAAATATGTTATATCTGAGTGGTTAGAGAATATAAGTTCCTCTTATAATGTTGAACTTTGTAGGCACTCGATTTTCTGTCTCTTGAATATTACTGTTTAATAGGCAATATTGGACGTATTTTACCTGACATAAACAGAAAATTGCTGGTGAGGTAACTCGAAAGGCAAATTTCAGTTTAGACCTATATTGCTGGATTAGACTTGTTTATCGGAACTGACAGTAATTGTTTGAGCATAATATTTCAAAATTTTTGAAGTTTTTTCCAGAATAGTTGATTTTAGTGTTACCAGTTCCATACCGTATAATTATACTGTTAAGATATAGATTTTATAAAGGTAAATTGTTGTTTCCGTACACAATTCGTCTTCACAGTGGAATACACTGCCAAGTAGGACGTACGCACTTCGCCTATATTTCTTTATATTCTCCTCGATGTGTGCATTCTATTTTATTGCATGAAGTTGGTTCTTAATATTCCTAAATGTGTAGCCTTAGACATACTTGCTGTACCCAAGGTATACTTATCTGTAAGTGCAACTATCATAATCCTGCATGTCTACTAGTGGCGAGTCAACAATAATACGCATTTGTTGCCAACATCCAATTTGGTATCGTACACTCTAGTATAACTACCCATGGTCGATACTGGATGTACTTTATGCTAAGGCTATGGTCTGTACAAGAGAATACGAATTTGTAGTTTTAACAGATTTAAAAGATAGTTTATTCATAGATATGATTTTGATCAACTATCTTAGGAAAAGACTCAACAAAGTTACTAGACTAATAATTTTTCTAAGCTTGAAGCACGTCTCTACAAAGGTATCATTTGTTGAGCTAGAATCAAAACGGTTTGAAATCAAAATCAATTACTAGGATTGAAGAGCATCTAAAATAAACAGAATCCCATACAGTATGCCAAATCTGACTATGGTCTCTATCCCTTCGGATAGAAAATCATTAGCTTTTTTCTATTAATTAAAAAGATAGATGGAGATGAAACAAAAAAATCAATTAAAAGTAGGTTTTATAATAACAGAGAACATAATAGCAATATCAAAATGAAGAAAAGCCAAACAACAGTTTAAACAAGATTTCACAGAAAACTGAGAATTGGTTTCAAAAAATCCCCATGATGAAGTTAGACATGTCAAAGAGTAACATAAAACAAGTTAAGCAAATGTATATAATTATATCAATTAAGCGAAATTCACTCAACTGTTTTGTGTAGACTTATCAAATTTAACTGTTTCTTTTAACAAATCCAATTTTTAGATCTCAGGATTTTAAAATTTTCCGTATACCTCTTAAATGATATGTTGCTTACAAAATTTTAATTTGAGCTGAAATAGACACTCATATAAGTGTTGTTCTAAAAAATAATAACCAATTGATAGATCTATTGATTGATCGCTTAATTTTTTTATTGATACATTCATTGCCTTACTATAATATTACTTTCCACAAGATCGGATATATTATGTAAGCGACCAGTTTATGTTTCACTGAAACGTTGACGTTTCCGGATAGACACAAGGACTTTGGGAAATTAACTGGAAACCCTTATGACATACAGTTACAAATCGAGAAAATCTTAACATGATCTAAAGTAGTCTTACAAGAAGTCAAAATGAAGTTATGGAAGACAACAAAGATGCGTACAGGTTACATAGCTGCTCAAAACATTCGATCATTGAAGCCACAAAATGAAACGAAGAAATGAAATTAGAAAAAAAAACTCTGATAAACGTACTTCAAATATAATTCAAGGAATGGTATTATCAGCTTTAGATTTGATTATCATGAAAATTGATATATTGATAGAAATCGCTGCATTCTGAAATCGTTTTGATTTGATATACGAGTCGAAAATCTCCATAACCATTGTGTTTAATCAAGTCTCATTAGAACATGTTTTATGGCATTGTTTTAAATGTTGAATAATATTATTCCAAATATATTAGTTTGTTTGTAGACAATCTACTTGATCAAAGTGCTGATCAAAATAATACCAGCAATGCACAGATAAGCCTTGACGTTCTGTCTACATTTCAATGATCATTCTTTTTTAATAAATGCAACGTGCATGATCAGGTATATACCATTGAATGTGAGAATGTACTACTGTTGGAACGGAATACTGAAACGCCATATTTGTTTCATGCATTGCAAAAGTATTCCCCGGAATCCTGGTAAGTACAGGTTGATATATCTAACATCCATCAATAACCACGCGCTACTCAAATCAAGGACCGTACATAAATATCATTGAACAAATGTGCCAGGGAATGAACCCAGAACTACGTAATTCACCAAGTAGTGTACAAGGCAGGAAAACAGTTTCTGGTTCATTACGTCTTGAATTAATCGTTGGTTTTATGATGGGACTACTAGTATATGAAAATAAAATGCAGACTTCAATTTTACATAAAGTATACATATTCTTCTTTAGGACATATAATTCCATCATGATGGACAATTTAGTGTTTACCACCACAATTAAGGTGGCTGGGTGGTATAAATATGAAATACAGGATTTTGCTATTTTATTTTATAAATGAACCTTATCATGTGCTTAGTGGAAAAGTAAAATAAAAAAAATGGGTTCATCGTCTAGTTAAGAATTTTTGAAAGGTTAAAGTTTATTGGTTTTTGTTCAAGATTACTATAGAAATGATAGGGAAATGAATGCAAATCTAGTCTTATTGAAGAATCTCTCATGAAACCTAATATAAGATTTTTTTATATTTGTGTTTTTTTTTTTGTTGCTTCAATAGTCTTTTTAATTAATCAAAATTAAAAATCAACAAGTCACCGTCTAGTGAAGACAAAACATTTACATCATTAAAAATATTATATATAACATTTCCAAACAAGTGCAGTTGATTTGCATATTGGTCGCCATGGCAACCAGAAGTCAAACTGGAAAATCACTCATTTTTGGGAGTTTTTTTTTAATTTTCAGATCAAATTCAAGACCATACAATTTGAAAAATTAGCAGGCAGTATCTATTATAATAGGGGTGTGTTTGTTTTTAAAACCTGCATATTTATATGAACTGTGGAATCCCTGGGGCAAATAGTTCTTAGTTTGTCTGTCCGTTCTCTTGCTTAATACCACTGGTTTCAGTTGATAATTTAAGTATCTCTTGCTTGATTGTAATAAAACTATGAGACTCTGCCTTACACTGATTTTTTAGTTTACAAGACAATCCCTCATCTGCAATTAATATCCCACCCTAGGGATCTTCACCATTAGTTATCCAATTTTGATGAAACTTTGCAAGAAGGTATTTTTATTTTATTTTTGTATTTTTGTACATTCATCAGGCTGTTTTGACATGTTTGAATTGTCTTACATTTGTCATTTGGTTTTGTAGCTTGATAAACGGTATGGAGTTGGCTCATTGTTAAAGGCCATATTGGGACATATAGTTCTCAACTTCTATCTTTATTGGTCTCTGGTGGCAAGTTTTCTCAGTGACAATCATGCCCCGTATATCCCATCTTTTTATATATATTTGAAATTTTATACACAATGCTCACAAATATAACACACAGGACAACTTCTATGTTTGTTGTATAATTGAATTATTAGAGGATCCATTTATATCTAAGTTTGACAAAGACAAATTCTTCTTTCATTTACTAGTACTTATGTATGTATAAAAATTAATAAGCGAGATAGTTGAACCTGATATACCCGCCATTTAATCTTTTTTTATATCTGTCAATTTATCTGTTTTATGCGTTTGAAATTACAATGTACATAACATAAAAAATTTCAGGTTAAATAGTGTGTTATTAGATTTGTATTGAATAGAAAATGTGTCTATAAGACACAGGATGTCCTGCCATTAAATGTAGGTCACAGTAGTCAAATTGTTGATGAACTGAGTGGTACCATAAAAGAATACTGTAGTGGTGATATATCACAATTGGTTTCTGTGAAATGAACCTAAACACAAGACTTAACCAAAGACACAAAAGCAATAAATGTAGGTCATAGTGAATCAAGTAATGCATTGTAATACTAGTATACAATATGTCTGTGGAGAAAAAATATCATTGATATATTACCATTAGTTTTTGAGAAATGGAGCTAAATGCAAAACTTAACTGGAAAGGGATGTACATACTTATGGACTGACAAGAGTTTATACTAGTATCTATATAATTCATCCAAATTTGTGGCAGGGCATAATACAATCCAATCTTGGCTACTTTTTTAAATAAATATAAATAACAACATGCAGTATTGTGATAAAAGTACTCATTTATGATAATATTTCAGTTCCCATAAATTGCTTATTCAGATTAAATAAATTCAAAAAAAAATAACTAATTTTATAGTGTTGAAAAGCATGGTTTGATTAGTAGCAGGCCAACTTTACAGGTTTATTCTATTCATATAACCTTATGACTTTCTTTTCACAGTGTGCCAATTTTTTTAAATTCCTGTTCTGTATAATCAGGTTATGCAAATACCTGTCACCCACTCCCCCCTCCCCTCCCTATTTCAAGAATTTTAAGTGCACACATGTTTTTTTATGCAAAAAAAGTGTTTTTGAGATTTATAGAGTTCTCAACAGTAAATTATTTTGATAAGTGTAGTGTACCTTTTTCATTTCATATACTACCTTTATTTTCTTTGGTAGGATAGTAAGTTCACCAAATACAATGAACATGTGTATGACAATTGGTACTAGATTTACATGCAAGTTTTCCTACTCAAAAGTAAAACTTGAAATATATATATTGCATCAGCATACATTGAACATATGCAAAAAGAATTTATTTCCTATAGCTTCTGTATTAATTTTTATGTGTAAATATGCTGAATTGCCTAAATTGACCAAATAACTTTTTTCAATCATGATGATGATGGGAGTTTTTAACGACCTTGACTGGCTATACAGCCCTTGCACGGTCGTTTTTCTTTAATTTAATTATACATGACCAAGAATATTTTATACTCATGTGGAAGAATTAAAAAAACCTTAAAAATTTTAAAATTGGTAGAAAAAAATACATTGTTATATCATGCATGTAAAGCCACCTTCTTTTGATAATCTTTTATTTTTCAGGCACAGGCACATATTAATTTAAATTTTTAATAATTGTTATAAATCTTGAATCCTTGATACATTGAATGATTCTTCAATTGCTTTAAATACATGCTACATAAAATATTAGGGCCACAAAATTGATATGTGTACATGTAGTTAAAATTGTTAAATTATCAAATGTAAAACATAAACTACCTAAGCTAAATGATTAAAACGGATATATCAGTATTGTCTTTAATAAAGGTTGTATTTTTACTTTGTCAACTCTTTTATAATTCCCTAATCTAAGGTCTAAGGTCATGCAAAGTCTATAAAAGATGTCTATTCAGTTTGAAAATAAAATTATTTCATTATTTCACAGAAATTGATTTAGGGGAGATACATTGTACATATATGGTTAATTCATAGCCTTTTTACATGTCCCACTTCAAACGTTGCCTAGTTTTGGAAGCCTTTTGCCCCTTTTATCGAAATCCTGGATACACATTTGTAACATTTTGTTAACTGCATTTCTTTTAGACAATACCCGGTAAATGAAAATATAAAAAAAAACACACTAGACCTGCACTTCCTCAATAAGATTTTTACAGGCCTTTTGATAGCTGACTAAGTGGTATGGGCTTTGCTCATTGTTGAGCACGATGTGGTACAGTGACCTATTGTTGTTAATTTCTGTGTCATTTGTTCTTTTGTTTTATTGGATATCATACCACATTTTTTTTTTATATAACATGTATAATGTTCCACTTTTAGGCAAACATATATATATTAAAATCATAGAATATCTACCAGCTCTAACTCAAAATATAAACGTTCACTTCCCATATATATGTTAAAATGTACACAAAAAGTATATTCATTAGTATGTAATAAAGAAATTATAAAAGTATCGAATCAATGAAATAACACGAATAACCTTTTACATTTTGCCACTGTGATAATTATTATAAGAACTATTACATGTACCCCCTTTTTCAATTTCAACTAATTTATAAGCATTATTATTAAGCCTGATTTGAATTAATCCAACTTTTTGATTCTATCCATGAAAAGTGTATTGTTCTAGCAAAACACATACTGATTAACTTTATTAATTAAGACATTTGACATAAAATTTTGCAAAGAGAACAAAATTTTGATACAACAGTAAATTGTTTAAAATATATAGTTTAATATGCACCTCACCTTATCCATGTTATTATTAAATAATCATCAACACAGTTTGATATGTGCAAAGTTTTACATGAATAATTTACAGGGATGGACCCAGAATTTTTAAAAAAGAAGGTGTTGGGGTTACTCCCCAATATTTAAATATACAACGAACAACAAAATTATTTTCATTTACCTGTGTTTAAAGTTATTGCAAATGGATGGTATTTTTGTTCGAGCATATTGTTTTTTCTTTAATTGTTTAATATTTCTTACCGATATAACATGTTACTTTTATTATTCTTCCCATAGTTTATTTATTTTGTATTTACATTGTGTCATAGGTCAAATTTATTTGTTCAGTGTATGTTAAATGGTGTTAATATGTCCTTTGATTGAGTTAAGCTATTTCAGTTGATATTTTATAGTGTGTCTTTCTATGTTGTGATGTTATACTATTGTTTCAGAAAAAGGGTGAAGGTTTGGTACCATTAAAACGTTTAAACCCGCTGCATTTGTTTGCACCTGTCCTAAGTCAGGAATCTGATGTTCAGTAGTTGTCGTTTGTTGATGTGGTTCATAAGTGTTTCTCGTTTCTCATTTTTTATATAGATTAGACCGTTGGTTTTCCCGTTTGAATGGTTTTACACAAGTAATTTTTTGGGGCCCTTTATAGCTTACTGTTCGGTGTGAGCCAAGGCTCCGTGTTGAAGACCGTACTGTGACCTATAATGGTTTACTTTTATAAATTTTGACTTGGATGGAGAGTTGTCTCATTGGCGCTCATACCACATCTTCTTATATCTATTAACATATATACAGATGAGAAAAACTGTTAGTTTTTTAGGGGATTGGAAATCAAAGTTTTCCCCGTGAAACAGTGCACAACCAAAAAATGTACATAAAATGTTTAAAGAGTTCATTGTATTTTTTATCAATTTCTTTAAAAATTCCAGCCAGATAACCTAGAAGAAGCATGCACAGTACAATCAGGAATTAGTGAGAAACACATTTGGGGGGAAACAAGTATGTAACAACAGGAATCAGAGCAAAACGACTCATACTCAAACAAGCATTCTGCGAGTATTGCATGGCAATACACAGTCCCCTACCGGTTAAAAATTCCTTGTATTGCCTATTGGAACAAAATTCTTATTTGATCTATAACTTGTCATGAAGTAAACTGTATAACAAATATCAAGTCAATATATCCAAGCATGACGAAAAAAAGTGTTGAAAACTGATTATTTAAGGGAATTTTCAAAGTCAAAGTATAATAACTCTGCACATAATCATCAGACCGGGACAACATTCAAACTTGATGTGTTACTTGTCATGATAAAACTATGTTCCAATTTTCAAATCAATATCTTCAAGCATGACGAAAGAAAGTGCAGAAAACTGATTATTTGAGCAAATTTTCGAAGTCAAAGGACCATAACTCTTGCATTAAAACACCAGACCGGAACATAATTCAAACTTGATCAGTAACTTGTCATAATAAAACAATACACCAAATATCAAATCAATATCTTCAAGCATGAAGAAAAAAAAAGTGCGGAAAACTGATTGGCCGAACTGACAGATGGACAGAGTGCAAACCTAAAGTCCCCTTCGACTTCGTCGGTAGGGGACTAATAATCTAAACTAACAACAGAGTAAATGAAAATTCTGTTTGCAAAAGAAAGAAACTCCTGCCTTTTTTTTTTTTTTTCGAAAATCAAATGGTCATTAGTTTTAATTTACTTATGGTGTCTGATGTAGACAACATTCTGTATGTATGTGCCTGTCCCAAGTCAGGAGCCTGTAATTCAGTGGTTGTCGTTTGTTGATGTGTCACATATTTGTTTTTAGTTCATTTTTTGGTACATAAATTAGGCCGTTATTTTTCTCATTTGAATTGTTTTACATTTGTCATTTCGGAGCCTTTTATAGCTAACTATGTGGTATGGGCTTAGCCAAGCCAAGCCTCAAATAAATGGTGATTTAGTCAACACACCAGGAGTTGATTTAAAAAAATACTCACAACTAGCATTGATCGTATATGAATTGTTTATGACTTACATTGTACTATTGATCTTAGTTGTAAGTTTAATGTGAAAACGACTCCTGGACCCTAAGTGGTCTGTAAATAATGTGTCATAACATTTATCACAAGTACATTGTACAATGAGCATCACTCATTTTAGTGTGGGTAATGCTGTGTGTTTGCTTATTCCATATTGAGTAGACGTATAGTGGAGGGTTAACATCTGACAAAACATGTTTAAGCTTGATGAAATATTGTTTGCAACTCACCCTGTCCAAAATCGGGAAGTTCTGGTCTTTTTAAGTCTTGTATGTATTTTATTGTTTGGTTCATTTATATATTTTGCCGTTAAGTTTGACGTCCATTTTCCCTGGACAATACATTATTGTTTAGGGGCTAGCTGGATCCTGCCCCCGGGGGCTGGAATTTCCTGCTGTGTTGAATACCCATCATAGATTCATACCCATGGTGGCATAGGGTCATTTTCTGCTTTTTGGTCGTCGGATTGTTGTCCTGACATATTTCCCCGTTTCCATTCTCAGTTTTATATAATTTATGATACACATTAATTTTTCTCCCTGTTTTGGGTTTTTTTTTTTCCATTTCCGTTAAAAGAATTAACTTTCAAATGATTTTATGGTCGTGAATCACTCTTGTGCTGGGATCATTCGATGTAAATTATATGGCGAAAAATCTTCAATAAATGAAGGATCTCTAGAAACTTAAAGAAGAATTAATTACATTATTCATTGTTTGTTTACAGAATATTACATACATTTTACGCATATTTCCGGGCCCTTTTCTAGTGTAAAACAAGTGTGAAACTGCTTCATAAGCTACTAAAATGAAGATCGTGTTCTAATATTTTCGATCTGCGTTTCAGTATTCATTAAAAGCAGCCCACGTGTTCGATTATTGTGATTTATCTTGTGTTTATCTTCTCTCGCCGGCAAGAACATGCCATTACCATAAAACGGAAGTGCGTTTGAAATAATGAAAAAAGCTATAATAAATTTTATAAAATTCTCGAATTACAGTTTTCAATTACAATATTCTTTTGTTATATATTTAAATAAAGTAGATTATTTATAATAATCAAAATTAATTATCATTGACAATTACGACAATAGGTATGACTTGCGATATCGATGCGCAACTTCCTGCGCAGTTGGCGCGAAAATTTGAACCCGCGAGCCCCTGTAACCTGTTTTGTTATGATAACACTATTTTGTCTACACAGTTAAAAACACTTTTTATTTTACCATAATAACAGTTATTGGCATTTTCATTTTTCATATTTTCCGACAATATATTGGTACTACGTGCTGTACAATGTAATAAAGCAGACTCAATTTCTTTCAAGTACTTTCTCCTGAAACTATTAGTTGATAATTTTGGTAAAATTAATCTATACATGCTTTGTATGTGGTAGGCCATACTAAATGTTCTCCTTTCGGAGTTTTGGTTTGCATCTGAACTGGAAAGATTCATGTTCCACACACTAACGTTAACACATCAACAAATCAATAGCAATAATACATCAAATATGACTGTGTAATATAATTATGTACATTTATATATCCTGTCAACAATTGAAGGCTTTAAATAATGTCACTCTATCAATTTACTTTGCATTTATTGACAATCACAGTGTCTGAGCTTGTCATACATTGTATTATAGACTGCACAATTTTGCATCAGTAGATGTATGTTATATGATTATTTACAACTTATCGTTGGTTTGTTTTTATTGGTTTTTTTACAGACGTCTTTAAGTAAAATGCTTGTAAGGATAACATTTAACGGTTATCATTGGTCGAAATAGTTCACATAGTCTATTGTCATCAGCTTCCCGTATGTACATACCACTTAAAAAGATTAACGGTTTGACCGTTAACATTCATATATTCAGTTTATTACGCATTTTTTGTTATTCTTACTGTTGACTTGTTACTGCATTAAATAAGTAGCTTGAAACTCTTCAAAGTAACAAGTGCACATGCATTTAGTATTTTGATGGTATGGTTTTACGTTAAATGTCAACGTCGATCTGTACTTTTTTGAATCACCTGTTTGATTTTCATGTCTATCTCTCACACAGTGCTGAGTTATCCTAATGTTTTAGCTCTATCTAAACTGTACAAGTAACATGTGCTACCGTTCCTGAAATTAAAGTATTCTCTGCATCTATTTTAACCTCTGGACCTTTAAAATCTAGATAAATAAATACATAATCATATGGTTAAAAAAAATCCAAATAGTCACCTGTGTCTTCTATCTTTTAAACCGATGACTCTTACTGTTTTGTTTTGTGTTTCGTAAAATAACATTTAAATTGCATATTAAACATATCAAAGATAAAGTTTTGAGAACCTAATGGGTTTCAGTATGCTCAGTTGAAAAATAGCATTTGAACATAGTTTACGATCGTTTGTCATCTTTATGGTTTTTATGTTTGTTTTAGTTCTCAAATTTCCTGTCATTTCTGTATTTGTTCCGCAATTTCGATTTTTTGCAATTCAATCCGACAGCTCTCATGTAATGGATGAAAGTTTTTCTCGTTGTTTTAAATTTTTCCAGATTTCAAGAATTCTCAATTTTCTCTTCTTGGATATATTGTTCCACAATTTATAATTTTGTCACCTTAGTATTTGAAAGGAGTATGTAATCATATGTCAAACTAAGTTTTGTGAACACATGCGCACATTGGATTGGCACTTCTTTCCTTCAATCAGATAAACAATCAATAAAGATGCTATCGTTCATTCTTGCATATTTTTGTCCTGGCAGGTTTAATAGCATAGCAAACGTAGCATCTACAATTGAGAGAAAATACATTTGCATATTACATTGTATTTGTTCTATCATTTGAAGAATCCGTCATTGTTGTTATAAAACAACATTAATTTGGTTGGAAACATTGAAAAGCGATTTCGCATCAGCTAGGTTTTGCATTTACTATGTTTACCTTATGAAACAACTAAATCCTAAATAAACGGATTCACGTTCACTTTCTGAACAATATTAAAGCGATTACTTATTCTCTTTCTGCTTTACTGAGTAAGCTGATGCCATTCATAAAGTAACCTATGGGTTTTTATACATTGTAAGATTCACCCGACGCTACCGAATACCTCTTTCTAAACTGTAAAAACAATTGTATCAAAACTATCATACATCAATCATCTTGGAGACACTTTCCATATCTGTTTACATTCAAACGGATAACAATGAGAAACACTCATTTTCAAAACATTATGTTGCAAGTTTAATATCTTGATGATTAGGACTAATTGATTATTGTTAAAGATCAATTCTAATTATTTCATATATACCAATCCTATTGCAAGTTGCAACAAAATTTTTCAAGTTAGAGGATGTACACCTCTGAGTAGCTAAAAAATTCTAGAATTAAACTTTTTTTTCTTAACCTGAATTTTGGATTTATATGAGTGTAAGAAAGTAATTGAAAAGTAAAATCATATGGTGGTGCACTTCTTTTTTTGTTACGGCCATTTGAAAGTACCCAATTTTAATGATTTTCCCATTTTTTAAATTTTTTACCCATTGTTGGGCCATCATCATGAAAAAAAACATAGTTTCACAATTAAACTTTTGTTTATACTTTCACTTAAGATGAGGTAAAATGTTGTTGCTTTTTTATGTCAAATTGACCATGCTGGCAATTTTGTAATTTAGTATTTTTCCTTTTTTTTAACAAAAAGCTTATTATTTCAACTACATTGTTATAAATGATTGAAAAAATTCATATCTAAGAATTTTGAAAAGAAAAAAAAATGATATGGGATAAACATATTTTTGGTTAAAATCATTTCTTTGTATCCTCACCCATTTTATCAACATTTTGGCTAATGAGACTGACCGGATTGGTAATAAATTTTGAAAATTGTATTACTCAAAACTACTTATTGTAAGTACACAATTTTTTCACAGAGTTTTGTTTGATTATAATATTTTTGAAATTCTTTGATATTTTCCACTTGTATCACATGTTTTGGAAATAATTCCCGAATGAGATTTCAACGAGACTGAAACATAAGAAGAATACACCATTGAAACACGTGTTGCAGAACTTCAGGTTAAGTGACTTTATTGTTAACCAATCTATTGTATCTGTGCTTATTATTTGACTCTTATCATATAGTCAAACAGGCATTCCAAAAAAGCTTGTTAGACGTTAGTCAGTCTTGAAGCTTGTCACAAATATATTACATACAAACTATCGTTGTTGTTAATATTTAATTACTCTTTTGTTTATTTTGAGCTATAAACGCATTTTCTTTCGTTTTTATATGTTATTTATTTTACAAGGCAAAGTTAACTTGTTTTCATTTATTGTTTTCCTTGAAGATCGTAGTTTTGACCAATGTGAAAACCGTTATCCAACTCGACTTTCAGCTATGAAAGAATGCAAAAGATCAAGTGATCAAATACTTTAGCAAAACAAATCTTTATCGTCCCGAAATCGTCTGTTTTTTAAATGATATTATCCGTAATTGTGAAATGTACACACATGTATCATACATTATTTCCCTTCTGTAGTACAGGTATACTTTGATTTCATTATTAGTGTTTCATTTTTTAGTGATTAATATGAATAAAAAAGGATGTGGTATGGTTGCCAATTAGACAACTTTCTACACGAGACCAAATATTGTTGGACGTACGGTTTATGAGTTATTGAAGAACTACTGAAATATAAACTACCTAAGCTTTACGGTCAACATCACAAATTGGTTGATATGATATACCAGTGTCTTAACTAACTAGCGTCATGTGTTTGCCATAATACCTTTTTAGATACCAATTGAGTCGTCAAAACTGTGGTTTTACCGACAGTCTCCTATTCAGGGTTGTGCCACCTTCATTGAGTGTGGATACGTAATGCGGTTTTCCTGTTTTTTGTTGGTTTTTTTTTTTTTTTTTTTTTTTTTTTTTTTATTTTAGGGTACTGATTGAGCCCATGATGTGTTTTGTATCTGTATTCAGAGTGACGAAAACTCATCTATTTCAAATAGTATATAGTCAATGAAAACTATGATAGTGCGTTGCCTGCAATGTCCTATACGTAAAATTGCATCAATTAAAGTTAGTTTACTATGTAAAAGGCTTTATATAATCAATATTCAAAAGTCAAAGTATACAGTACGGTGATATAAATCAGAATAAAATTGAGAATGGAAATAAGGAATGTGTCAAAGAGACAACTACCCGACCAAAGAGCAGAAAAACAGAAGTATAGGTTAAACAATTATCTGACATAAGCACATTGCATATTCACACTTTTGGACATAATGTGTTGACACTCTCCTCTTTCTAAACCATACAAAAGGGGAAATACGCTTCTTCAAATGAAAATATTATTTATTAATGTCGTGCGTCCGAAGCGCTTTTTTGGGGGATTAAGCATAATCAAGATTGTTCAAAACTAACAATGTTTAGTTATCACTGTCACATGAAAGCCAGGGATGTATTAATACATAGGAATCTGAGCATGCTGAGGAAACTAGAATCTTTTTTTGTTTAAGCATTTTTTTTAATTTGTAAACGTGAAATTTTAGAATAGTTTTTTTTTATTAATCTTGTAAGTACATACCAGAACAAAATTACTGCTACTAAGCGTTTGGTCGATATGACCCTTAAAAGAATTGAAGGAAAGACTGTTTCGCTCTAGTATTTTGTATATACTTGAACGTTAATAGATAAATGTCACTGTTCACAAAGTCACACTCGGTCATATAATGGTTGAATAAAATACGTATAGGGATGGTTTATTCATTAGAGTATGTCCAATGGTACACGAAAGGAATGTAGTAGAAATAGAAATAAACGAAAAGTAACGACTACACAGGGAAATTTCACTCACATCAATTTCACGTGAATTTAAATTCATGTGAATTTCCTTTCAAACGAGCTAATACGTGAAACTCAGGTGAAATCAGTTCATATGAGTTTCAGTTGAGTTTCATGATAAAGTTCGTTTGAGATGAATTTCACTTGAAATTGTTCACGTGAATGTCATGTGAGGTTCAGATGTAATTCCGGTAAGCAAATTTCGCCTGTGTAGACTTTGATAACGACATATATGTTCCAAATGTCATTACTCGAATGTGCATCAACAATGAGAATTATCATTGAAGCTGTTAGTAAATGAGCAAAATGATGTGTGCAACATGTTAAGTAGGTCCTGCTTATCCTTCCGGAGCACCCGAGATCACACACGTTTTTTTATATGGTTCGCGTTGCTCAGTCTTTAGTTTTCTATGTTTTTTTTTTTAGTAAACTGTTTTATATCTTTCCATCGTCCTTTATATTTGCAATGGCGATGTCAGTTTTTTTTCTACTTATGAGTTTTATTGGCCCTTTTTGTATCGTACGTTTATCTTTATAGCTACTGATTTAATGCAAAATAATTTAGTTCTAAAAACAATAATGCATAAACTCAACATAAGTTAAAAGATTTTCAAAATCCATAAATACATTCAATGAATACAAATCATAATAAAAGCAAACAATAAAAACTTAGAGAAACACAGGAACTCCTATAGCAGCAAGACTGTAGTCTTTGATAGAGAAGCGTCTCCTGCTAACCATGTATCATACGCCACCTGAATCCACATTCATTTAAAACGTCACAATGGCAGTACATTTCTGTTTATCAAGTCCATGGCCATGTAATGAAAAAAATCGCGAGCGTAACATATCTATTGAGATATGTAAACGTAATAAGATGGGACAGAATAAATATGACAGCTGAGCAAGAAGTACTCCAGAATCTCAAATATAAACGTTAATCATAGATTCTAGTTGAAGTCGTCCATATGTGTCAATATCAATAGAGAATAATACATCGTAAAATCCGTATCACATGCTATTTCAATCCGAGTAACCAATATCAGCCAGAGGCCAACATATTGCCGAGGTGTATAGCATGTGATATGGATGTTATCATGCATTAATCACTTTATCGTATATTCAAACAGAGGCCTTTAGTTTTTACCATGTTAAAATCTTTTTCCGAAAACTGTATTGGTTGAGAGTTGAGATAGCATTCAATGTGGATTTGACATCACATATTAGGCAGACCCAAGCCTGACTATTTGCATTATAGGAGCATTACTACAACAGCACAATCTCTGCATTCAAGTACCTAAATGAGTTAGCCAGATGTGTGTTCGG
Organism: Mytilus californianus; assembly: GCF_021869535.1. Classification (NCBI taxonomy): domain Eukaryota; kingdom Metazoa; phylum Mollusca; class Bivalvia; order Mytilida; family Mytilidae; genus Mytilus; species Mytilus californianus. The sequence goes on from NW_026262582.1 coordinate 80,043,438, forward strand.
TTCACCAACAAAATGACAATGTAACCGATTAAAACTTTTACGATGTATTGAACAGTGTTTGTTCTCAGTGCTTCATTTCAACTTGCATGTGTATTTCATCCTTTAAGGTTGATCTTGTGCTGTTGATGTCTATTTACTGTTCTTAATTGATTTGAATTATAAGTTGACATAAATAGCATAAATGTGTTACATGTGATTTGTTATTTACTGAAAGAGCAATGAATATCACCGTAGATGAAATTTACCAGTATATTATTGCATGAATTGTGAAACATATCTGACAAAGGGATCCATCGTCAACACCTACTTTTCCAAATGATTATTAAAAACATATGGATAACAAATTCATAACATGATCCAAAATATCCAACAACAAAAAGAACAAAAAGAACAAAATTCCAAAACCAAAAACATATGTATCAAATCTAAGAAAACCTAGGTATCAGGCCACATAAATATTTACTGTAAATAATAAAATCTAGACGCGCAATAGTAGAATATCAAACAGTAGCTTCATGAGATACACATTTGTCTTGACACCAAACAGTTTTTTATTTTAATGCCGAAATGTCTTTCACAGATGCCGAATTGTCCTGGTGTCGATTTGTTTTGGTGCCGAATTGTCCTAGTGTAGATTTGTCTTGGTGCCGAAGTATCTAGAATTCGTCCATGTTAGGCCGCCGACAATGAGAGAAACTTAGATTTTCTCATTCTGAAATGAATAATTTTTGTTCATGGTTATATATCATGCAAACACATTCAGGATAACGTAGTCTGGTGTCAACAAATTTCAGGAATGGTGGAAGTGAATTTTATTTTTTGCCAATTTCCAATGGCATGAGGTATTACACTATTTTTTTGCTTGTTCGGCATTGCTATCCACTTAAATTCCTAGCAAATAACAATTTAGAATTTCCGAAAACAGTCTCCAGCAGTTCCAAAGTTGGTGTGATACAGGTATTCGATACGAGAGGTGTGATACAGGATATGCAATACAAGTCTGGAGTTTCCATCTTTATCAAATATAGCAGTTATAGATATATAATAAAGAAAGGAAGAAGATTCAAGAAATAGTCGTGTCCATGAACCAATATCCCAGCAAAATTTACTAATAGTATTGGCAATAGGATGTTTTGCTTTAAGTATATATATTCATTTTACTTTGTTAAATTGTTGATACCTGATTTCACTTTTCTTCAGTACATTGTTCTTTGATAAAATATGATAAAATGTTACACCGTATACATTTGACAGGATTTTCCAAAAGTAATGATCTGTGGTAATTAAATAGTCTACTAAAAATTTCTATGATTTGGTGATTTTACACCTGGTGTTTCGGATATCATTTAGGTCATATTCGACCAAGGCCGTACTTCCTCATCAGGATTGCAAACAATAAAGAAACAAGTTGCTTTCTGACTGGTCACCTTATTTTTTTTGCTGAATTTGTTTTTTGTTTTTGATATGAAATAATTGACTATTAATAGAATGAGGAATGTGGTAATCATGATAATGATGATATTAAAATACCTTTATTAAAAAATATGTTATTGTGTGTAGATTTTTGCACAAGTCAGTTAAAATCACTGTTGGATTTTAGTTGTAAATGGAAAATAGTATACAGCTAACATTTGAAATTACCTTTTAAGTCCTGACTATTTTATTTATTACATGGCAGTGTACATCATTTTTTCTCCGTATGGTATGTGCAAAGATCGAATCCTATTGCAATTACCAATTTCTGCAAACCGGATGTCTAAGGGATCTACCATTTGATTTTTATGGGGGGGCTAGGATGAAATTTGAAAAAAATAGGCAGGACAGGAGTTTTGAGTAAAAAAAAAGTCAGGATGAGATTATTTGCAAAAAAAAATAGGCAGGATGACAATTTATGTAAAAAAAAAATCAGGATAAACTAAAAAAAAAAAAGGCAGGACCGAATAGAGTGAAAAATAAAAAGGCAGGACAAAATTTTTCATCCTAGCCCCCCCATAAAAATCAAATGGTAGCTCCCTAAAGCAAATTGCCTTGACCAATCAAGATATAAAGTCCAGCACTCAATTTGCGTTATAATCTTGATGCGTTTATTTTATCTTCCATATCTTAATATTTTGTTTCCTGGATGCTTTAAATTATTCTTATACGGATTGAAGCTGTCTGTACTCATGGAAGATAGTAGGGTGCCCAGTTAACGAATTTGATCGGTTTTGGTAAACGGAATAATACACGGCTGTATTTCATATCATTGGAAAGAGGAGGACAAGCCTCATCGAAATATTGATGTCGTCGTTGTCTACAGTGGAGACACTTTTCTTAAATTAGATCTAGGTTAAAATTTCAAGGAAAAAGCAGAGTCATGTTTAGACAGCTGATCTCCCCTACGTATATGCGTTTATGAAAAAATAAATTCGAATCATTCAAAGTATTTTAACTATAGTTTGAGCGTTCCTGATAAAGGTAAATCCAGAAAAGCGCTTCGGACGCATAAAATTTATAACGTGATGTTTTCATTTTTTACAGCACTGGGTCGATACCTCTGCTGGTGGACTATCAGTCCTCGAAGGTATCATCAGCTCAGTAGTCAGTACTTCGGTACTGACATGATTAATAACCTTTCTAAAATTGCCCGAATATAAATTTTGAAATTATAAAGAAACCAAGGTTTTAACTCCCTCAGGCAAAGTTGGCTTTAGAAGGATTTGGCTATTATTTAAGGTAATTTTTGAATATATAGGTCTTCAACTGTTTCGGTTTTATACATTCTTGGCTTTCAAATATTCGGCTTTGAACGTTCCTGATGAAGGTAAAACCAGAAAAGGACGCATGAAATTTATAACGTGTTGATTTCATTTTCTATATTTAGGACTTATTTGATGTTTCTGTTGCCAAATATGGTTCGAGACTGACTTATGTACTTATGTACATATGGTGCACATTTACAGTTTTCATTCAGCTGTTAAATAACAGTGAACTTGACCTATTTAAATTTCCAAATTCGAATTGTTTACACAAGATTCGATACAAGAGGGACGAAAGATACCAGAGGGACAGTCAAACTCATAGATCGAAAACAAACTGACAACGCCATGGCCAAAAATAAAAAGACAAACAGACAAATAATAGTACAGGTGACACAACATAGAAAACTAAAGACTAAGCAACACGAACCCCACCAAAAACTGGGGGTGATATCAGGTACTCCGGAAGGGTAAGCAGATCCTGCTCAACATGTGGCACCCGTCGTGTTCTTATGTTATTACAAATCCGGTAAATAGTCTAATTCGGTTGGTCACATTCTTGAAAAGGGAAGGGTATTGTAGTTACGACATAAGGAACATATCCGATATCATCTGTGAAACGGTTATCCTATAACGGTCAACCAACTCGTGATGGCGTTCGTAAAATTTACGAAGGGATGATTTCAACTTCACCATTTGGAACTCTTTGTTTAATAGCTTCCTTGTGAGCAGCAATCCTCTATCAAGGAAATCATCATAGGAAATACAAGCCCGGGAATATCGTATTAATTGGGAGATATATACTCCGTATGCAGGCGCTGCTGGAATGTTACTATATAGAAATGGAGAGTTCACAATTGGGAAGCTGAAATAATCTTTTTTGTCGTAAAGTTTTGTTTTCAACCGACCCTCATTGTCAGTTTCAAGATGTAAGTCAAGATATGAGGCAGACGTAACTGTAACTGTACAAATGATCTCTAGACATGCTTTTTAGATATAAACATTTATAAGTTGCCCTCTCAAAATGAGATTTTTCCGTCTTTTGATAGAATGTGTTCGTAAAGATTTTTTGGTAAATATCCAATTGTCTTATGGTGAGTGTCAGAGCACACCAAATTGTACTTAATTCCAAAACTGGTGTAATATTAACTCAGAATTGAGTGAAAAAGCAGGTCTGGGCATATCTTTGCTTTATAGAAATAAGACAAAATCTGCAAACGTTGAAAAAGGAGGATAGTTTCTGTTAAATTTATGAAAACAAAATGACAATTAGAAACGGGTTAATCACTCCATCTTACACACTTATATCGTGTGTACTGTATATTACTAATTGATCATACATTGGCCTACAATTGACATGAGGTTAAAGATTATCTACAAAAAGAGGGATGTACAGCATCGATATATTTTACAAACACTTGTAAACAACACCAATATAATTAAAATATAGATCTCGTTATCCTCGTATGTGCTTATATATACCAGCCCGCGAGTTAATATAGATAAGAATTTTAATCAAATTGAAACCACATAGAAAAATTGCCGAAGCTAGTAGTACCTATTACGCTAATTTCAGTTGTTCTTTTGTAAATCGTATTCGAAGAAAGTCGCAGAATGTGGGGCATACAGAATACAATCTGATGGGGCGGCGGCAGCACCTTAAATTATTCATATACACTGGCAAAATGCCACACATGTGTACATGCATGACACATGTGTTTCACATGTGTGTCACACGCATGTGAAAGAGACGTTTCATGCCACGCATGTGACACATGTGTGAAAAACACATGTGATCATGCGTTTCACATGTGAATTACATGCGTAAGGAAATACACCTGTGATACATGCGTGATTACTACATGTAAAAGGCATGGTGCCTGTATTAAATATTTTTTTAAAAATGTCCTCCTATTTGTCCAATTACCATGATTGTTGACATGTATCTCAGTTCTCATGTGAATTACATGCAATTTCTACATGCACATTTTTCTAACACATGCGTTATACATGTGTTTTCTCTATATATACACAGGCAAATTTTGTTCACGTAAATTTCATGTAAGATTCACCTCAAACAAGCTGATACATGACACTCTCGTGCAATTAATGTTAAATTTTTCATGTGAAACTAACGTGAATCAAGCTTTCATGTTATTTTTTCTAAAATGAAATTAAGGTGAATTGAGCATCAATCACACAAATTCATAGTATTTGAGCATATTTTAGATAAGTTAATGCTAATCTAGTACACATTCTATTTTGATATATACATGATATATAAATATTCTTCTTGGTCTTGACTATGTGTTCATACTTCCATTATATTTTACTTTCTTGATCCTAAACAATACAAAAAATATTTATCTATCAACTCCCAACTCACAATATCTCCAATGCAAGAGATAAGATGCAATAAAACAAAGAAGGCAAGCAAATATCCAGGTCACCTTAGTTCACTCCTAGAATTTTTTCGGTTATATTCAAGTCTCAATACTTTTTTTAAAAGTGATGTAAGGATTGGTGATTCATTTATAGAATATGTATGCACTAATGTATATTTCATTTTTAATATGTATGTACAAGTCATTTTGTGGTTATCAGTCATGAGACAATCAAATCACATTATGGAAGTTATCTTACTTGCAAAAGATGCCAATTTTTCTTTTGAAAGTTTTGAAGGAAAAAAGTAGTTCCACCCTGCCACATATTCATGTGCCTGTTTCAAGCCAGGAACCTTTTCAGTGGTTGTCTAAAGTCTCATCCTAATAAAAAAAAATATTTAAAGAATGTGGTGTTGATGGCAGCTCTTTGATTGGTATAGACTCTGGTTAATTAAGTAGATCATGACATTGTTTAGACACCTGTTCATTGTTGAGGACTGTATGTTAGCACCTTAATGCCTTTCATGTGTTTTTGTTGTGTAGCTGTCTGATTTATATCTCATTGTATTAATAAACTGAAATAGAAAGTTCTGTGAAATATATTTTGATATACCATATTGAAAGTCACAACCATTTCCTTCTTATTTCATATATGTATTTCAGTTTTTCATTTTAACACCAATCTTAAGGTTAAGGCAAAAAAAAAAATGTTGACAAACAACAGGCATATACCATTAGAAGATCTCAAAGTTTGGCTGCACAATAAACTAAAAAATTTTGTTATTTCAAATATTTATATAAAATTCAGTTTAAAACATGCATTTTCCATTTTTTGACTGTAATTGTCATGTTGGCACAATAATTTGAATTTGAATTGTATTATATTCTGAGAGTACTTGTGGTTGAAAAAATATACACGATATTTAATTCCATGTGTTTTAGATTTCTTGAATACACCACTCCCATATAATGACTACATGTCTGTTAGTAATGTTTAAGAGTTCTCTCCTGCATGTAATTGCTGTAATTGCTATTTGTACCCAAGGCTTCCTTCATACATTTGCACATATCCTTCTAACTTCTAAGATGTTGCTTGAATGATAAAATCCTGTAATACATTATCAGCCATCAGACTCTTGGAATATCATAAAATATAGTTGCTGTAATAAAAAAAATAAACTGTAATCACAGAGATATGTCTCGCTTTTTGGTAATTTCGATAATGCAAATGTTGAAATTAAAAAAGCAACACTTTAACATGTAAGATTTGCAAATATTCGAAGTCAATGAACCATGACTGAAGGTACATGGCTAAACAATCTCCATGGAAATTAGATGTGCCAATGCTAATACAACGCATACCAAATACCATTGACTTATCATAAGTAGTTCCCTTTAAAAAACCTAAACACAAACTAATACATGTAAACTAAGAATATTTTAAAGTCAATAAACGATAACTGAGGGGGCGGGGTCAAATAATCTCCATGGTAATGAGATGTGCCAATGCTAATATAACTGCATACCAAACATCATTGACTTACCACCAGTGGCTTCCCATGAGCCGACCTAATCACAAACTAATACATGAAAACTAAGCAAAAGTTTCAAAGTCAATAGACCATGACTGAGGGGGCAGGGCCAAATAATCTCCATGGAAATGAGATATGCCAATGCTTATACAACTGCATACCAATCATAATTAATTTACCACTAGTGGTTCTCCATAAATTTAGTCTTAGATGTATGGTTTTTTTTTAATAGTTGTTAGTGGCTTTGAACTAGCTGTCAGTAACTGCATGTACTCTCAGATCTGTACTTAGTTTCTTTTTGTTGTTTGGATGTACAAGTACCCGGCCACGTCCACTTGTATTTGTAGTATTTGTATTTTATCCATCTGATGAGTTAAGCCTCTTTCAACTGATTTTTATAATTCGTTCTTATGTTGTACTGTTACACCACTGTCCCAGGTTAGAGGGAGGGTTGGGATCCCGCTAACATGTTTAACACCGCCACATTCTGTATGTATGTGCCTGTCCCAAGTCAGGAGCCTGTAATTCAGTGGTTGTTGTTTGTTTATGCGTTACATATTTGTTTTTCGTTCATTTTTTGTACATAAATTAGGCCGTTAGTTTTCTCGTTTGAATTGTTTTACATTGTCATTTTGGGGCCTTTTATAGCTGACTGTACGGTATGGGCTTTGCTCATTGTTGAAGGCCGTATGGTGACCTTTAGTTGTTAATTTCTGTGTCATTTGGTCTCTTGTGGAGAGTTGTTGCATTGGCAATCATACCACATCTTCTTTTTTATATGACCTAATCACAAACTAATACATGAAGACTAAGCAAGAGTTTCAAAGTCAATAGACCATAACTGAGGGGCGGGGCCAAATAATCTCCATGGTAATGAGATGTGCCAATACTAATACAACTGCATACCAAATATCTTCGACTTACCACTTGTAGTTCACTATAAACTAGACCTAATCACAAACTAATACATTGTTGACACCCCCATCGTCACCAACACCAGAAACAGCATACCTATGTCTCGTTTTTAGACTCCGTCAAGCGAGACAAAAACAGCATATATTTTTTGTAAAACATACATCAAATATTGGCTTACCAATCAGGCAAAGATGATAACATCAATTTAATCTCCAATGATTTACCAAACTATTACATATATATATGTATCGTGTGAACAACTGGAGTGGGATATAATAGTTGTTGTTTATCATATTTTTTTTTTTTTTTATTGAGGACCTTTTATAGCTTGCTAGATGCAGTATCAGTTTTGCTCATTGTTGAAAGCTGTTCATACAGTGATCTATAGTTGCTAACATTCAGTCATTTGGACTCTGGTGGATAGTTGTCTCATTGGCAATAATACTACATCTTCTCATTTTTATCAAAATAAATTAATAATGAAAACTTACTCTATTCATGCACGTTATGCCCGTGTGTGTAGTGATGTCATAGATTTTAACGAACGTAATCAATGCATCACTGGTAAATTATTAAATCAAGGATTTCGTTACCATAAATTACGTAAAACTTTTGCTAAGTTCTTTCATAGATACAATGATTTGATTAGTAAATTTGGCTGTACTTGTAGAAAACTGATTAAAAACGGTATTTCACATCCTAAATTTTACGGTAATATTGTACTTAAAGCGCGGAAATCACTATGTGATCCGTGTAAACTCATCGAACGTTTAAACAGGCTCATTAGCTGATTAGTAAAGGTTATCTTACCAATGTTGTAATTAGATCTTTGAATATAGTTTATATTGGCACTAATATCGATTTTGTCATCAGCAAATTAATACATAACTAAATTTGTATTTTTTTTTCAAGTGGGATGTATAAAGACACACCCACGTTCGTTTAGATCTATAAAGAGGTTAAACTCCTAACTATCCTACTGTCTGTCGATACATTTATTTTTGGCATTGCACTAGTCATGTCTTCTTTGACTGTCCATGACGTTAAAATACTAAATCCCTGGGATGTGTTTTAGTTGATTTTAGTCTCTGATGCATGATTTTTTATTATTAATTGTTTTGACTTTTAACTAGCTGTCAGTAACTGCGAGTACTCTCAAATAGTACTTTCTTGTTTATTTGACCTGTTGATACTAATTGTATTGTTTTTTTTTGTTATTTAATGTTATTCAGGGTTATATCTGGTCTATATACCAGCTTTGATAAGTGTTTGGTATAACTATAAATTTTTACTTCGTACTATGAACATCAAAATTATTTATTTTGTAAAAGTATTTCCTTTCTCTATTGGTACGGTACACGTATACCTAACAACAAAATTATTTTCATTTACCGGTGTTTAAAGTTATTGCAAATGGATGGTATTTTTGTTCGAGCATATTGTTTTTCTTTTATTGTTTAACATTTCTTACCTATATAACATGTTACTTTTATTATTCTTCCCTTAGTTTATTTATTTTGTATTCTAAATTATTTATTTTGTATAAATATTTCCTTTCTCTATTAGTACTGTACACGTATACCTAACAACAAAATTATTTTCATTTACCTGTGTTTAAAGTTATTGCAAATGGATGGTATTTTAGTTCGAGCATATTGTTTTTCTTTAATTGTTTAACATTTCTTACCGATATAATATGTTACTTTTATTATTCTTCCCTTAGTTTATTTATTTTGTATTTACATTGTGTCTTAGGTCAAATTTATTTGTTCAGTGTATGTTCAATGGTGTTAATATGTCCTTTGATTGAGTAAAGCTATTTCAGTTGATATTTTATAGTGTGTCTTTCTATGTTGTGATGTTACACTATTGTTTCAGAAAAAGGGTGAAGGTTTGGTACCATTAAAACGTTTAAACCCGCTGCATTTGTTTGCATCTGTCCTAAGTCAGTAATCTGATGTTCAGTAGTTGTCGTTTGTTGATGTGGTTCATAAGTGTTTCTCGTTTCTCGTTTTTTATATAGATTAGACCGTTGGTTTTCCCGTTTGAATGGTTTTAAACTAGTAATTTTTTGGGGCCCTTTATAGCTTACTGTTCGGTGTGAGCCAAGGCTCCGTGTTGAAGACCGTACTGTGACCTATAATGGTTTACTTTTATAAATTTTGACTTGGATGAAGAGTTGTCTCATTGGCACTCATACCACATCTTCTTATATCTATGTGTACTACACATTACCTGTATATATAATATATACTAGAATACTCCCGGGACATTATGTGTCGTGACTGATGCAAAGTACCTTTGCCTTATTTTTAGCCTAGATTTTAAGTTTTCGTTTTGTCATCTTATAATGTCATGCTGGTCATTAGGTGCACAGTTTTCTCTGCTTTCAAAATCTTTCTTTTTGAACCCTTCGACCCAGAACTTGTTAATTATCTGTAATAATAATTATGTGGAAAACAAATGGGCCTGGAATTGTGTTATTTTTAATCAACACCATTGTCCTATATATATAAGTGATGTATAAAGTTGAATTTTTTGAATCGTCATTTTTATGTCATGCCAGCTCACAAATTGGACCTTGTTATTTTAGTATTATAGATCTAGATTACTAAGTGCCTATAGAAACACGATTCCTCATTTTTCAAGCCCCTTTCTTACATGTCTTAACCTCATTTAAATTACAATACCAACTAAATATGTCGCTCACCTGATATTTTTTTTTATTTTACAATTGATGCATAAAATAATGCAACCGTTGTACTTTTGCTTTAGTTAAAAAGATATAAGTCAAAACCTGCATTTTTTCCCCCTATGTTCTATTTTTAAACTAGATACCTTAATGCTTATTATGGCCAAGTTTGGTTAAATTTGTCTCAGTTGTTTCACGAGAAGATTTTTGTAAAAGATTACAAAAATTAACGAAAAATTGTTAAATTTGACTTTAAAGTGCAATAACTCCTTATGGGGTCAATTGACCATTTTGATCCTGTTGACTTATTTGTGAATCTTATTTTGCTGAACATTATTGCTGTTTACAGTTGATCTCTATCTATTATAATGTTCAAGATAATAACCAAAAACTGCAAAATTTCCTTAAAATTACAAATTCAGGGGCAGCAACCCAACAACGGGTTGTCTGATGCGTCTGAAAATTCATCAGACAGTCAGGGATATAACTCTATAGGGTTATTACAGAAAATAACTTGCATGTGTTATTACAGATACTTTTATGAGTTGTCTACTCTTTAATCCTTAAATTTACTAAATCTGTAATAACATATGTTTGTTATTTGTAAAGTAAATCATAAATATTTTAATTTTAGTGTGCTCTAGGGAACTCTTGAAACTTTGTGCAGAAACTAAATGCATAGCCTTGATAACTAACTATTAATTTAGATTAATTCATTTTTTCATTAACCATGGTAAATCAATGAGACAAGGCTTTTAAGTGATTAACTTAGCTGTAATAACAAGGCTTAGTTATTAAAGGCATGAAACTTATTAAATGAGACACTTGGGAATTACTGGGAAGCTTGCGCAGAACCTCATTACATGCTCTGATCATTACTTCTTACAATAAATTAAAATACATTGGAATTGAGCATGATCTATGTATGAGCAAATGCTTTGAAGTGATGTAGAAAAGTTATAATAACAACCTTTAGTTATTACAGGCATATTTGTTCTGTAATAACAAAGGTGTGATATGCATGATTGGCAAACTATGAACTGTTATATCTTTCTATAGTTTAGTGTACATAAAGACAATAATAATATCAACAGAACTTGTATACATTTTAACAAAACTAATGATGTATATTGTCCCTTTGAAACATGTAACATACATATGTTATCACAGTTCTTTGATTTTTTTGTCCACAATAACAAGCATATGTTATTTTCTCTAATAACCCTATAGAGTTATATCCTTGACTGTCAGAGATGGATCTTCACCTGATGAACATTTTTACCCCACGTCAGATTTGCTCTAAATGCTTTAGTTTCAGAGATATAAGCCAAAAACTGCATTTTACCCCATGTTCTATTTTTAGCCATGGCGGCCATCTTGGTTGATGGGCAGGGTCATCAGATACATTTCTTAAACAAGATACCCTAAGGATTATTTTGGCCAAATAAGAAAAAATTTTGCCCAGCATTTTCAGAGGAGAAGGTTTTTGTAAAGGATTACAAAAAATTGTGAAAAATTGACTTAAAAGGGCAATAACTCCTTATGAGGTCAATTGATAATTTTGGTCATGTTTGACTCAATTGTAGCTTTTACTTTGCTGAACAGTTTTGCTGTTTACAGTTTATCTTTATCTATTATAATGTTCAAGATAATAACCAAAAACTGCAAAATTTCCTTAAAATTACCAATTCAGGGGCAGCAACCCAACAACGGGTTGTCTGATGCGTCTGAAAATTTCAGCACAGATAATTCTTCACCTGATGAACATTTTTAACTCTGTCAGATTTGCTCTCAATGCTTTGGTTTCAGTGACATGAGAGATATAAGCCAAAAACTGCATTTTACCCCCATGTTCTATTTTTAGCAATAGCGGCCATCTTGGTTGATGGGCAGGGTCATTGGATACATTTTTTAAACTAGATACCCTAAGGATGATTTAGGCCAAGTTTGGTTATATTTGGCCCAGTAGTTTCAGAGGAGAAGATTTTTGTAAAAGTTAAGGGACGACAACAGAAGCCAAGTGATGAGAAAAACTCACTTGGCCCTATTTGGCAAGGTGAGCTAAAAATGGTATGTCTATAGCTCTATGCATTCTGTAAACATCTAGTTACAAAATTTGTGATTTATCTTTTATAGGGGTATAAATCAAAACTCCAAATGCTCTGCAAATTCTTTATCTGCACTACTTTTTGATTACCTCTACTGTGGAGGTGCATTATGGTTGAAATTTGTAAACATCTCAGATGAAAATCAAAATGTTCTGAAACTTTTTGGTAATGTTGCAGTTGTTTGTATATACATTTATTAATTATAATAAAAGAACAGAGTTCCAATGTCCCCATTATTGCACATATTTTTTCTATTCAAAGTATAAGGGCAATAACTAAAAAAAGCACTTTTTTGATGTTAAAATCCAGCAGCTACCACCATTAACCTCCCTTTTGTCGAGCCTTCAACTTTTGTCGAAAAAGCGAGACATACTCACATAGCGATCCTACATTCCGTCGTCTGCGGTGTCCACAAATATTCACTCTGTGGTTAAAGTTTTTAAAATTTTAATAATTTTCTTAAACTATCCTGGATGTTTACCAAACTTGGACAGAAGTTTGTTTATGATCAAAAGCTAGTATCTAGAAGGAAATTTTGTTAAAATTGTGTACCTGTTCATCCGTACTTTACTTATAAATGGACTTAGTTTTTCTTCCAGTTAACATTACATACAGTCTGCAGTTAAAGATTTAAAACATTTATTCGATTCATAAACCATCCTGGATTTTTACCAAACTTGGACAGAAGCTTCTTACAATCAAAAGATAGTATCAAAAGGAATATTTTTATTAATTTCTTTCCTCATTTTTGTTGAGCCTGCGATTAACAGCAAAAGTAGGTGAGACACTGGGTTCTGCGGAACCCTTACAAATTTTTTGAAATTGCCTTGGAATTCAGTTTTGTTATACCATTTGGAAATTAAATACTGTAACAAATACATACCAGTTACATTTATATATACTGTAGCTATAGGATCTCCTCAATATCTAATCCTGTTGTTAATTTCATTTAAACATATAATGTATATAGCTTCCCTTCCACTTACATCTGAGGAGCTAATTCTGAAAATTAAAATTCCTGTGATTATCATATAAAGTCTGAACCTGATGCACTGCTTTCCAATGAAAATAAATTGGCAATACAGTTCTCCCTTGGTAAAGAGAGAAAACAAGTGATATTTTTATATTATAACCAATACTGCACATGGTAATTGGAACATCACTAGTTTTTTGGATTGGATTGTTGCTCACTTTATCAGGATTTTTTATAGCTGACTATACAGTATGGTTTTGTTCATTGTTGAAGGTCATACAGTCACCTACAAATTCTTACATCCTCTTCGACTAAAGGAAAGTTTTCTCATTGACAATCCTACCATACATTGTAAGACCTTATTTCTAAAATACTAAAAATTTCAATCTGTGACAATAACATTTTATTAATTTAATAAGGTAATCTGATCAACATTATGAAGCAATGTTCCAAACACTCTGTCATTGTCTGACAGCGATCAAAGTAACTTTAACTCCTATGACAATGTACAATGATGTATATATGTGCAAGACTCAAAACTAAGTATCACAATTTAAATTCATACATATATCCATATACATTTACAAGGTACTTAATAAATCAGTGAGACTGGCGCATAAAATGTAGGTAAAAAAATTATACTTTTTGTTGGATCCTGCATCATAATTATTACAAGTTAAATGGAGGCAAGTCATAATCACTGAGAACATGTACATTATAATTGAACTTAAAGTAAAGGATAATCTGAGTAGTCTCTGATCAGTAATGAAGCCACACAACACTGTGTGACAACAGTGACATATAAATCTCCCATAGATGCACATACTATTTATTTTAGGTCTTTTGTATATATATGTTTAAGGTTACTTAGAATTGGCTGTTGACATACATGTACACATGGACTGTCAAGCATGGAGTCATTGGACCCTAGGTTACTCCAGTCCATTATCAGTCACTATCAATAGTCAACTCCTCTGTCCATTTGTTGTAATACAATGGACTGCTGAAAGGGAGAAAACAGTACTTTATTAAGAGCATGTGGATGCAAGACTATAATAAGTATTCAAAGAGTTTTGCAAACAATAAGCTTATACATTTAGGAGATATCTGTATTTACCTAGTGATGTGACAGTAAAATCAAGTTTAACGAAGGCCAAGCTTAAAATACAATACAGTTATCTACATTCTAATGCAGCATATTAAAATAAATACCATTTAACAAATATTTTGGCATAAAATGAAATAAATGAAAAAGTCCGCGAAACTGTTGCATTGTCTTTAGCAACTAAACAATGTGACGTCATATGTATACTCATGATGTCAAACATAAAACTCTAGATGTACATTTTATTTATACCTTTCGTACACTTCAGAATGGTTTCAACGTTGACAAAAAGAACATTTTGTGCACATTTTGAGACACACAATGTGACTTTCATGTTTAATTTGTGAGAAATTACATAACAAAAAAAATCAGAATTCAAAATGGCTTTCTTCGATACGGACTGGTAGAACGTGGAATTTACCCCTTCAAAATATATGTCAAAGTCCAATGAAAATTATCATAATCAACGAATTGCATTAGAATTATTTTTTACTAATATTAAACTTGTATTATCAAATATCAATAAAATGCTCCGCTGGGCGCAGCTTGATACGACCACAGAGGTTGAACCCTGAACAGTTGGGGCAAGTATGGACACAACATTCAAGCTTGATACAGCTCTGCATTTGAACTGTGATTAAGTATTTGACACAGCATAGGTTTCTGACACAGAATGAATGTGGTCTAAGAACTTAAAAAAATTTAATTTGCCTATTCAAACCATATCATTATTATTTGCTTTTATATATGAATCAGAAAAAACCAACTTAAAATGGAAAATTTTAAAGAAAAAAAAAATCCCCCCCCCAATTTTTGAACCCCTTATGATTCATCACCCCCAAACTCAATCCCAGCCTTCCCTTTAAGGTATGGTACCTTGCAGTACAATTTCAGAGAGATCCATACACTTGAACACAAGTTATTGTCTGGAAACTAGAAAAATGCTTGTTTTTTGGCCCCAAATTCCTAAATGTTTAGGGCAATTACCCCTAAACTCAAACCCAGCTTTCCCTTTGTGAAATGGAACCTTGTAGTACAATTTCATAAAGATCCATACACTTACACACAAGTTATTGTCCTGAAACTAGAAAAATGTTTGTTTTTTGCCCCTTTTGGACCCTAATTCCTAAAATTTTGAGGCAATTACCCTCAAAATCAATCCCAGCCTTCCCTTTGTAGTATGGTACCTTGCAGTAAAATTTCAGAGAGATCCATCCACTTGAACACAAGTTATTGTCTGGAAGTTACAAAAATGATTATTTTTGGCCCCTTATTCCTTAACTGTTGGTACCATAACCCCAAAATCAATCCCAACCTTTCTTTTGTGGTATTGAACCTTATGGTAAAATTTCATAGAGATCCATTCACTTAAACTAAAGTTATTGAGCGAAAACCTATGTGTCTTCGGACGACGATGACGCCAATGTCATACCAATATAATTTTATGCAGTCGTATAAAAAGCAATGGATTGAAGTCATAGAAGTTGCTAAGAACAATGAAGAAAAAAATAAAGTTAATTTTTGTCCCTTTAATTTATGTAGGGGTTCAAAATAGTGCAAGTCTGAGGTCCGGGACCTGTCTTTTCTAGGAGGTGACTTTTTATTTTTAAATTACAAGTCAAGAACCTACCATCCTTAACACAGATCATATGCTTTAAACAGAACCATTAAATTTCTTATGGAGGACCTTTCACTGGACTGAAAATTTCAAATAGTCCAGGACCTTTCATTTTTAATGCAAATTTGAACCCCTGCATGTAGACCAATTTGAAAACCTGGCCCAAAATAAATAGACAGCTGCGCCATGAGCACATGATACACCCATTGCTTATTCAAAGAATAAAGTTCAATAACTTTTCAATGTCATAATCAGACTTTCATGAAAAACTAAAGGGAGGTTATCTTAATAGATATAAACCAGTCACCAAAGTTTCATAATAACTGCTCAAAGCATTATCTGAAATATGAAAATCCCCCCTTTTTTATGAATAAAATCACATACATGTAACTCTGAAACATAAAATCTAAAATTAATAAAAATCGAAAGGGAGCTTACGACAATAGATATAAACAATTCACCAAAGTTTCATGAAAACAACTGTAAGCATTTTTGAGTTATTGTCTGAAAAAAAATCCCCCTTTTTTAAATGAATAAAACCCCACAACTTGGAAACATAAAATCTTAAATTTATAAAAATAGAAAGGGAGCTCATGTCAATAGATACAAACAATTCACAAAAGTTTCATGCAATTTGGTTAACACATTTTGAGTTATTGTCCAAAAACTGGAAAATCCCCCTTTTTTAATGTTTTTTGGATATCAATAAATTTGTCAAACATACATGGAATTTTGACATGGAATTAGTTATATCTGCACACTAGAACACACATTTGTATGTGTTTTTTCTGCATAAACATGTAATTCATAATTTATTAAAACTTCCAACATAGTCCCATTTTGCATGTTATGCATCTCCTTTTTATGCCCTTGTCGTAACGGAGGGGGCATTAAGTTTTACACTTGTCTGTCTGTACATCCTTGCATTGCGAATTAGGTTTATACCCTTTTCAAAAATTACTCCCTTACATTTTAAAAGGATTTGAAAAATAACCCCAAGTGAAACATAGTTTGGACATCTGATTGTGACACACATGGATAACAAAAATCAATGTTAATACCAATAAAAACAATATTCAGTGAATGACTGAGGGATTGGGACCAAAAAATCTCTATGGAAATGAGAAGTGCATATATCCTACTCATAATAACTGCACACCAAATATTATTGACTGTTATAGTAGGTTACCATAAGTTATTTCTTGGTTTCCTTAAACTGACCTCATCACTAATATCAACAAATTTTTGAAAATCTATTGAAAACAGCATGCCTAAGCCACAGCTTCATAACTGTTGTGGCTAGACAAAAAAGAACAAGCAATGTAGCGATTAAGAGAGCTTTGAATGCAATTTTCTATAAAAATGACCTGTAAAAAAATTTAATTTGTCACTTCTAACATGGATAATTTTGCCCACAACAAGAATCAAACTTTAAACTCTATGACCTCAAACTTTTAAAAAAATCTTCGAAACTACATGTACAGAATCTGACAAGAAAAAATTATTCAAACATAGTTATCATTTTCATTACATACCTCTCATCACAAAATAATTCATTGACTACTGCTCCTCATATGCACATAAATCAATAGGACGATCTATGACTCCACTATATAATCTAGAAAGCAATGCCTCAAATGAATTCTGTTCTGTTGCTTAGCTTCTCCTACTTCTCAAAGTAATTGTACCTTCATTGAAAAAACTAAAATAAATAATGTTTAATAAAATGAAGTTATAATACAATGTATCTGTCAAAATTGCCTGTAATATTTTGATCTGGCAAAATTGGCTTGGTTTGATCTTTTAAAACTAGACCAACAAACTTTTCCTGAAAAAAAAATGACTATAAAAAAGTATTTAATCATTTTAATAATGTTCTAATCCATCACATAAATTCCATATGACCCTTAAATGAAGGGATGAACAAAAGTGATTATATATTACAGGATCTCTGAATCTGTCATGATTTATAATGCCAATCTTTGGGGATTAAGTTATTTTAATAATCATGATACTTTGAAATTTTAAGTTATTCAAAGTTGTTTAAATTACACCAAAAGTTGGACTATTTTACATAAGGTAGTATCTGAGAAATGGACTAAACCAGGCAAGGATTGGAGGTAAATGCATTGTACATGTACCTTGTTTTTGGCTTTGAACTAGGTGTTAGTAACTGGGGGTACTCTCAGATCTGTACTTAGTCTTTTTTGTTGTGGGGATGTATAAATACCTACCACGTCTTGTGTGTGTTTTTGTTAGATGTCTTTCTGCTTTGTATAGATCTGATGAGTTAAGCCCTTTTCACATCAATATCCCAGGTTAGGAGGTGGGTTCGGCACCACAAACTACTAGTCTAGCCCCACCACATCTTGTACATTTGTATGTGCCTGTCCCATGTCAGGAGCCTGTAATTCAGTGGTTCAGTTTGTCGTTTGTTGCTGTGTATCATATTTTTGTTTTTTTTTGTTCTTTGTTTTGTATATAAATTAGTCTGTTAGTTTTCTTGTTTGAATTGTTTTACAAATTTGTCATTTTCATTTGGGGTTTTTTATAGCTGACTATATGGGATGGGGTTTGCTCATTGTTGAAGGATGTACAGTGACCTATAGTTGTTAACTTTGATGTCATTTGATCTCCGATGGAGAGTTGTCTTTTCTCATGAGTGTAAACAATATTTCATTTTGAAAATAATTAGGTTATTTAAACAGTCAAGGGTCTAACTTAAATAAGTTATTAGCGAAAAATAACATACATTTGTTATTGAGGGCTAAAAAATCAAAAATCTGTGATAACATATGTATGTTTACATGTTTCAAAGGGGCATTATACATCCTTTAAATTGTGTACTAGTTCTATTGATATTATAATTGTCTTTATGTATATTAAACTTTAGAAAGATATAACAGCCCATAGTTTGCCAATCATGCATAACACACCCATGTTATTACAGAAAAAATATGCCTGTAATAACAAAAGGGTGTTATTACAGCTTCTCTACATCTCTTCAAAGCCTTTTCTCCTACATATATCACAATGTATTTTAATTTCTTGTAATAAATAATGATAAGAGCATGTAATGAGGTTCCGCGCAAGCTTCCTAGTCATTCCCAAGTGTCTCATGTAATAAGTTAAATGCCTGTAATAACTAAGCCTTGTTATTACAGCTAAGTTATCACTTAAAAGCCTTGTCTCATTGATTTACCATGGTTGATCAAAAATGTATTAATTGAATTGGAAAATTAGTTTTCAAGGTTATGTATTAAGTTACTGCGCAAGTTTCAAGAATTTCCAAGTGCCCACTGAAAATAAAATTTTTTATGGTACATTTAACTGATAACAAGCATATGTTACTACAGATTAAGAGAAAGTATCCGTAATAACACATGTATGTTATTTTTCTCTAATAACTTATTCAAGTTACACCCTTGACTGTTAAACATTACAATATGACAGTTTTATTAGGATTGGAAAACAAGTGAATTTTCACTGACTTTTACCAATTCCTCTCTTTTCTCATTGGCAATCATACCACATTTTCTTATTTTTATATTTACATTACGTACATGTAAAGTAGACCTTTCATCTTCTCGAGGGGTCCGATTCCTAAGTACAACAGGGGGCCCTAACAGCTAGGATGAAAATGTTATCCTGCATTTTTTTTTTTGTTGAAATATCTGTCCTGCTGGTTTATTTTTCAATCTTTTCGGTCCTGGCTTTTATTTTTTTACTCAAAACTCCTGTCCCGCATTTTTTCAAATTTCGTCTAAGCCCCCTTTCTAATAACATGAATAAAAACCAAATGGTAGCTCCCTAAACAAGAGCGGAGCGATTTTAAAATAATGAGGCGTTTTGCCAATGGCAATGGGGCGAGTTGACTTGCCGGTACCTCGATAGTCCTATAATATATGAACTCGGGGGCATTATTTTCTATTTCTGTTTTCTTTTTACTGATTTTGCTATTTTTCTTTTTTTTTTTTATTATCAATGTGCCACCCGAGCATTAAAAAAAAATGAAAATACCAGCATGAAAACGTTAAATAGTGAATATATAATGCGAAGGCATATATTATAGGACTAGGTAAAAAAATGTACCTCGAATGACCGAATAACACCATTATTATCCGAAAACACTTATAATGACCGAATAACACTTGAAATTTTAAAATTAAACATTAATTATTGAATAATAGTATATTTAAAATGTATTTTATAGCTTAAAAATGATATATAGAAAGCAGGTAAATTCATCAAAAAGATCAGTGTGTACATCCAACATGGCGACCATTGTTATTTCTTATAATATTATTTTATAATCAATGTTTTTATTAAAAGGCACCAATATGTGCTAATATTAAAATTTCGAGTGTTATTCGGTCATTTCAAGTGTTATTCGGTTAAAAACGGTGTTATTCGGTCATTCGTGTTACCCTTGACTTGCTTCCGTTTTTGCCATTCTTTGACTGATTTTCGGGTTTACATGTGCATGACATGAATAAAGTCAAATGATTTTTCGTGAAAAGTTTAGCACTAGCATCTTCCTAAAAATGTGCATGATTATATTTACCTTTCATTGCGCTTTCCAAGTACAATAAGTTGGTACGTAATCCATCAAAACGAAACACTTTCGTTGCGTTGACTTTCTAATGGATTCTTCCAGTTAATCGACAATGTAACCCATTTCAATATATCTGTTTATAATAACTTTTTTACCCATCAGTTTGAAAAACCAAAGGTCTTTGTATCAACTATCTGACTATCTTTGTCCATTCTTTTTAAACAGTAAAACTTAAACTCAGCAAATTTGTTCCATGCAGTTAAAGATTATCTACACTCATAAAATACCATTATATTTTACAAAGTATGTGTTAGTAATGTCTTTATGTATCGTATATATTGAGTATTGTATTAACTCATATGCTTGATATTTTATTGAATAAAATATTATTATTATTATTATTAATTCAGCAGCAGACTCGTGAGCGTCCATGGATTTTGCGTCATAGTATGAAAACGGCAACGGTGAAAAGATTTCCGGGTTTCCGTATTCGACGTGCCAAGCTTTCGTACATTTACGTATAATCATAGATGTAATCTATGGTATACTATATGAGAGTTAGTCTGGTATCAAATATGGGGATTTAAGTAAGGACAAAAAAAAATAGATAGTTGAAAAGCAAAAATATAGAATGAAGGATCATAGAGTATAATTGAGTATATTTTTAATTATGAAGAATCATGATGCAGAGACATTATTCTCAGAGCATATACATGTCTCTGGAAGAATTGAGAATAAAGAAAAACTAAATTAAGAATATTCAATCATTTATATATTATTTATAACTCATTCACATGTTGTTCCATTCAGAATTAAATAACTCTGCTGAGGGGAGCATGGGAAGTTGGGAAAATTGACAAACGAGAATTACTGTAATCAGAGAAGAATTAAATGTTAGACAGTTAGAGTGTAATAAATAAAATATTAACATATATTTTTCAAAATGTTGTCACAGAAAACACAGATTTTTATATTACTAATAAGATTCTGCAATTTGAGTATCTATGTCCAACAGATGTCAGTGAATTAGAAATTTTACTAATCTGATAGACGTTTAGTTAAGAATCTGTGACAAGTTCTTTTGTAATATTATTAGGAAATTGCCTACCACCTCCTTGATTTAGAATTGCATACTCTTCAAGGTTAAGCTAGTTTTTTTTTGTAATGTTAAGCCCAACGTTTACTGTTGATTTTATCGGCTTTCATTCTTTTAACTTTTCTCATTTTATTGGATTTATGGTTATAAATACCACTTTAATTG
The DNA here is from genome assembly GCF_021869535.1 of Mytilus californianus. Taxonomy (NCBI): domain Eukaryota; kingdom Metazoa; phylum Mollusca; class Bivalvia; order Mytilida; family Mytilidae; genus Mytilus; species Mytilus californianus. Next base: position 80,065,319 of record NW_026262582.1, read on the forward strand.
GTATCCTCTTTCGATTTCACGGTTAACAACAGACCCACAGCTAAAGCCATGTACTGTAAAAACATCATCTTACCGAAAAATAGTTTTATTTTAACCTGCAGGCCGGAGATTTCTGTCTAGAATTTCATACCAAGGTTGTTTGGGTATCACAGTTTAAAAATGTTATCACCGTTGATCCAATAAACAAATCCTTGGTTGATCTATTCTATACAGCTAGTTTTAAATATATTTACTAAAACTTTATATTTTCTAAATCATTGTGAGGTTAGGTACAATTGAAACCTGAAAATACATCAGCATCACGAAAATCATCAGGAAAAATGATGATACTATTCAAAACAAAAGAAACGTGTACAAAGAAAACATATTCAATGAAACATTTATCTGGAAAGAACATTGAAAAGATATATCATAGTCAAAACCGTGAAAAATAAATCGTATGAATCGTATGCAATGTCAAGGAACATCTGTAGAAATGTTTCTTGACAAATGGTTTATAAGATAAAGTTCAATCAGCACCGTACGATTCTTTAACAATCGGGCTAAACAGAGACTAAGGATTACAAGTATTCGAATAGTACCGACAATTATATACATAATATATGGGCGCTTTAGAGTAATTTATCAATCAACTTGGTTTTTTTGTTTTGTTTTTTTTTTAAATGCAGATTAATCTTACTATACATACATTTTACATGTTTACGTCCGAATATGTCTTTCATATTGAATGTTACTATGACGTATAAGCATGTAAAGATTGACAAGTATGATCACCACTCATTTTAGATACAAGAAACTCATTTCAGGTTTAGTTGGTTGTTACCTTAAATACATGTGGAAATAGGCAATTCAGTCAGTTATTATAATGTTTAAATTTTATATCATGTTTATGACATATTCTTGATATTTCTAATTGTTATATTTTAGATTCAGCGAAATGGCATTTAGAATATAAATGTATCTTTTGTTGAGAGCTTTTTTTGATAAATCGATCCTGTTGTAGATCTTCAAAATAGTTTCATTTGGCTTTCAAAATAATTAAAAGTCAGGGGCCAATGGAAAACGCATGATATACAAAAAGATGACCGACATAAAACGAAACCACAAAATAAGTACACAACACATTACATAAACATATTAAACACAATCTCATTTTAAAATGCGATGCCACAATTTCCTAAAAGTGCACATAGTTCCTGTTCTTTTTGGTACCTGTTGCATGTGTTGCATGAGAAAATAAAAGTTGATCAGAGGTATTTTTCAATATATAGTCTTTAACGTGTAATAACATCAAGAATATGATTACGTCAAATAAAATATCTGAAATGTTGCGAAGAGGTTTTCTTAATAAATCACGCAGTGCAAGGTGTTGACATAAATTTATCATCACAATTTAAGTAAAAGAAACAATTTTCAATTCCTTATTTCATAATGCCTTGTTTATAAAATAAATAATCCCGTCTTTATATTGGATACTAAAGTTTAATGAAGAAGAAAAAAATGATAAAAGGAATATACAGCCGTGTCATCAGGATTTTCGAATGAACATATTTCTTAACACAAATCTTTCTAAATTAAAAGATGGCCTTCAGAAATATTGTGATGAGGTATAGGTAATCAGAGATCGACTGCAAATCAGCGATATTGATAATTGTTTTTTCTACGCTTTAAACTACTGTTTCCAATGCTCAATTAAAAGTTTAAACTCAACGTCTATGTAAAAAGGAGTTTCTCAACAAGAAAGTTATGCGTAAATACATATTTCTTGATTTATGTTTTCATAAGCAAATCTTACCCTGTGAATTGTACTGATTCTAAAAAACCGAGGAAAGTATATCAAAGTGCTGGACGTTTGATCGACAACATACTTGTTGGTGAATTGGTATTTCAACAGTCAGTCGGTGTTCTATCCTATGTTCTGTGCAGCAACATTCATACGGCGCCTGCATATGGAGAATGTATCTCAAGGTTGGTTTAATATTACGTGTTAATATTCATGACTCGTACAAGACCAATCTTCTTGCGTTTCCTTTCATGATTTCATTGATAAAGGATATAAAGGGTACGCTCTCTCTCTCTCTCTCTCTCTCTCTCTCTCTCTCTCTCTCTCTCTCTCTCTCTCTCTCTCTCTCTCTCTCTCTTTCAATGAACAATATATGCATATACAGAGTAACAACAAGTGTTTAAAGAAGAGTGACAATACAATTGTGGAATAAGGTATGCTAATATTTCAACATTATCAAAACATATAATTGGCTTAAAAAAATGATAAACAGTTTTAAACACAATAACAAAAGCAAACTTGTTAGTTATTTAAATACACTGTCATAATTTATGTCAACGTTATGCATTACTCTCCCTTAGAGATTTGCTACGAACTACTATTCTATTGTCCACATTTATGTTAAAACTATTTGATACAGACTGCGTTACTTCTTCTGATGTACTACTTTGAGTACTGATTGAACCTCTCTGTCCTATGATAACAAAAATACATTCAGATTATATAAAATCAGGCCGGTTAGGTTTGTTTTATGAATGATTTGGTTTTCTGAAATGAAACAAATATACTTGTGTAGTAAATATACAGATAAGTTCTGTAATGACAAGAATAAAAATATAAGAGTATGTTTTATGTAACTCATTATATCATTCACCCGTAAATTACCTATATAGACACCTTTCACCTATGCCTAGAACGATATATAACCTTTAAAAAGCAGTTTTTGCACGGTTAACACAATCAAATACATCTGTATCTATATATAGCTTGTGGTTTATTATATTTTAAAAACCCTGTAAATCAACTTTGTTTCCAATTTTTGACATTTTTACCTATTGTGTCTGTTTGTTTTGCTCACATATTGTTGTCAATAGAATGGAATTTTATACGACTACTGTCATACACAAGTGAGAGGTTTAGCTAGCTATAAAACCAGGTTTAATCAACCAATTTTCTTTAGAGTACGGTATTTTTGTTATTTTACTTATTTCCAACAGTATTATGATTATTCCACTTTCTCAACAAAAGAAAAGAAAAATTTTAAACATGTCTAAGCAGAAACTTTAATTAGATGAATGTTTCATTAAATATTGATCGAAAAAATGAAAACTACACTTTATGAACTGTATGCGTCCGAATTGTTTTTTTATGATTTACCTTCATCTGCACAAAGCCAATTAATTGAAAGTCGAGGATGTATAAGAACAGTTGTATATCTGTATGACCAAAAAGAACTTTAGAATAATAGCAGTATCACTATATTGTCAACTTTGCCTGATGGAGTTGAAACCTTAGTGTCTTAATAATTTCTAAGTTTTATTTAAACAGACATTACAAAAAAGGTTTGTTATAAATCATGGCAGTACTGACTACTGAGCTGATGATACTCTTGCGAACTGATTGGCCACCAGCAGCGGTATTACTCCAGTGGTGTAAACTTACAATTGTTGTCTGATCATTACATGGAATTATAATAAAAATAATACAAACAATAAAGTGAAAAAGACTTTTTTTCTACTGCTTTTCCGACGACAAGTTTTAATCTAAATTTAAACAATATAATTCATATTTGTTCGAAATTTTCATAACCTCTTTAAATTGTATGCAGAATATATCTTAGTGTCGATATATGTTTCTGTATAGACGACTGTTTTACAAATTCTATAACAAGAGGTTTTACTTATACGCGAAAAATGGTGGTAATGAATTTTTTCTTATTTTCTTATAATCAATAAGATAATATTATTTTTAATGGAAGCGTCATTGTCTGCATTGTGGCGAATGATTCTATTGTTGAGGAATTTTAAGACCCTGTTAGTTTGGCTTCGGATTTAATCATATTAGCAACATCCGAGTAACTTATATATATGTTTTTACTCGTTGATCTAGATATATCTCGAATTATTTCCCATGTACTTATAAGTAATAGTAAAAGTTCAATACTACAGTGACTAAATGTTTTGTTTTAAGCTTTTAACGATATATCAGCAACAAGGAAACTTACCAGGCACAGCTGAATAACGTACTGGCATAGATGATATTTTTGTCGTTGAGTTTGAATCTATAAAAAATAAGATTAAACACAAAACGTAGTGTATCAGGAAAAGACTTTCAGACCTAGCATTTTGGCATTTTTTCAACTTCCTATTACATTTTACCACCCAACTGTTTTGTTCGAATGCCACCAATAAGTCTCACATTTACGTAACGCACGTCTGTTGTACAACATAGAATGTCAGGTCTCTTTGATGTGTTATCCTGAAATTTGGTGTTTGAGCATACATAAGAACTATTGCACTGTTTTCAAATGAATCGTTGCTGTAGTGATACTTTGGATTCTAAATCATCATTATGAGTAATAAAGGATTGCCCAAATATGTGTTATATACTTTATATCTTGAACTTAAATGTTGAAATGTACAATAAAGAAAATTTGCAAACTAAACTTTACTACTGAAGAGGTAATTCCGATTTCGTCTTCTTGTGACTTATCCATTTATATGTAGCAAAATTTGCCTGCATATTGAGTATACATCAATGATACGATTTTGAAGGCCTTCATGCGATTCATGCTTTAATTTCCAGTGTTTTAGTAATAGCTATAACATTTGTAAATGTCTTTCTGTATGTAAGTACTGAGCTATATTTTGTCTATATTTTGTCATTAAAGGCAATGTTTTCTGGTAAACAATTTGTACATTCGGTCAAAGTAATGGGTACGGTATATAACAATGTAATTGTCCAATGATTTATTTATTTTGTAATATTGTAGGATTAGATAAAATACAATTACCAATTGCTTTTGTTTTAACCTAATCGCTGGATAAGACTCATCAAAGTATTTTATTAAGCGTTTAATGGATTGTCATAAGTGTAGCATGATCTGATGAATCTTCCGCATCTATGGACAGTCACCCCCCGGATCTGAGGGGCTGATCATTCTGAAGTTTTCTGTGATTGATAAAAATAGAGTACCACTCTAATGTTACAGTTTTATTTGTTGAACTGTTTAAGTGTATACCGCATGTTTAAATAATGCGAGTAAACGATAGTATTGTAAGAGTATCCTGTACTATACTGGGCAGTTAACTTACGAACGCTCATAAAATGCAGTATCTGCTCCCCGGAACACCTCTATATGTGTATAAACTTCGTCAGTTACTTTGTTTAATATGGTTCCTCTGCTTGGTTAATTTATGTGTACTAAACGGCTTCCTGTATTTGTAAGTAACTTTGCTATTTGTGTTTCTGACGTCTTTCCATAGATTTTAATTAAAACGAGCATCCTCCAGCTCAAGTTAGTTTTACCAGTGACATGCATATTTCTTTTTATATGTATCCAAGATTGATAGAAATAGAGTACCACTCCAATGTTACAGTTTTATTTGTTGAACTGTTTTAAATAAAACGATTAGATAACGAATTTCTGATAATTCTATGACTTGTATACAATCTAAATTTATAGTTGTGGTGTCCGACGTGGTGGGAGATAGCTTACTATACAAAAGAAAAAGGCTATCAATATTCCATTATTTATCCTTATGCTCACCTTAAGCTTATTACTGCTTTGTTTACAATTTTATTAATATTGTGTGTCCTTTTTTAACTTGCCTCCAGCAGAACTTTGTGCTATCTGCCATTACTGAGTGTTCGCGCGTTTATATACAAAATGGCAAGTGTCACGTGAAGTACTGGTCCACTTGTTACTTGTTCTTCCCGGAACTATACAATATTAAGATATTGAAAAAAATAGAATTGGAACCATCTAGAGTTGTCTTATGATTGTCCTTTAACATACAATATTAAAACTAAGCAATAGAGGTCATAATACCAATAAAATAACTTGAAATACGCAATCGGACACCACTGCTTGCGGATTGATTTAGCAGACGATATACGCAAGTACATAGAAGTAAGTTGCATACAACTTAGTTCATTCCCCCAAACAAAATATTTACAATATATTTGTGTCCGGCAGGGTATAACCATAAAATATTAAATCTGTGGTATTCAAAATACAATAATAGATCAATTGTCAGGGGGACGAATTGGTATTCAAAGAGATAGAAATCGACGTTTCATTCCCCATAAATTGACAGACGGCAAAATAGCCTGTGAGTAAAGAAATGTATTTAGCCGTTGTTTATAAAGCAAAACAAGTCATGAAAAGTAGATATTGGTTTAAAGAAATTCTTCTCAATACGAGAATTAGTTGTTAATTTATACAGAAAAGGTAAACTATGAATAAATACACACATTCCCTGCCGTGACACCTGTACAACAAATGTAAACAGTGTTTTACACATTAAAAATTTAATTTACCGAATAATTATCATCATCATTTCAAACCTATGTCTAAACATGACCTAGAAATGTGTATATTAGCTGATGAAAACCATATGACTCATGTCATGTGTAAATGGAAACATTGTCTGACTTCAGAGATAACAGAGTCAAGGAATATTGAAATAAGTAATTTTACTTTAAGATATGTTTGTATATTTCGTAAAGTTTACATGAATATGATTACAATCATAATATTTCATAACCATTTAAGACAAATATGTGAAGTTCCAAGAATACGGTGTGAGATAATATATTTCCACAATAGATTTGGCTACTGGTTATTATCTTGTTAGGCGCAGGGTTAAGGTTGGGCAAGACAGCATATATTCTTAACTAGTAAGGCAAATGTTTTTACACAAACAGGTTTAACCTTCATTTACGTTGATCGTATGTGCCATGACTAAACATGCCATATATGATTGGTCAGAAATATAATTATACTGACTCGTGCTAGAACAACATGTTGTTTTTTTTTTTTATCTTTGTGTTAATTAACAAATTTTTGGCATTATTTCTCAAACAGTTTGCGCTATTCTGCATACACTCTTTGGAAAATTTATATACAATTTCTAGAATAAAACAATTGATTTCCAGTCGTTCCGTTAGTAGAGTGCTTGGTTTTGTCAGTTTTAATTTACCTCTCTTTTAATTTACCTTGGAATTCGTTTTTCGTTAATAGATGTGTTGTCTTAATTCGAAAACTTTTGCCTTGTTATCTTTTAGTTTTTCACAGTAATTGTAAAACTGAACAGGTATCACCTTCATTTGAATATGTTTTCCCCATTTCAAATAAGCCCCTTTAATTTAACTTAAGCCTCGTGTAAAGTTATTTCACCCCCTCATAAAAACGAATTAAAATTAGGCAAAGGTACCAAGTCAGGAATATGACAGTTGTTATCCATTCGTTTGATGTGTTTGAGCTTTTGATTTTGCCATTTGATTAGGGACTTTCCGTTTTGAATTTTCCTCGGAGTTCGGTATTTTTGTTATTTTACTTTTTAGAAACCTCGTTACCAATGGTTTTCATAAGAATACATGTCTTATGTTGTTAAAAAATGTTGTTCGTCAATAATTTTAATGTAGGGCTGTAAGAGTAATGGATTGTAACTCGACCTAGATTTATCAATATTTGAAAACTTGTTACCGAGACAGTGGAACAGATATTGCATGCATGGTCTCATCGGGTGGTTCGTCGTTAGTTGGTCCGTTCAACTGTCGTTAGTACATTACTCCATAACATAACTAGTTTCCACAAGCTCTGTTTAACTATACACTTTATTTAAGTACCAGTACCTTATGTAAAAGTGTGCATTATGATGATGAAGAGGGTTTTAACGACCTTGACTACCCATGAGGTTCTTGTATGGTCGGTTCTATTCACTTAAGGACAATTACTTTGTTACTTGTGTAACATAAAAAGGGATTGTAACCTCAGCAAAGAAAATATTTAAAACCAGATGCCTTCAAGTAACAAATTATTGATAAATATTTTCTTTGAACTACCAATGGTGTAGCAGATTTCAGTTCATTCGAAATTTTCCTCATTTGAAGTTGTAAGTGCAAATGTACTCAATATTGGGATCTCATGTTTGAGACGGAATTACGCTACTCCTATTGAACAAAACAAACAACATCAATTTTAACATATTTAAAAATATCTTTCATTCCAATAGTCCATTCAGTTCATACATTGTACTTTGTAGACTGTAGTTCATAGCACGTGCCGTGACAAAACATTCTTAATATGATTGTTCTGTATAACAAAAAGAATGAACACGGTAATCTCAAATGTAACTAATTTTAATCACATTTGAAAAACGTATCAAAATGCAAGTCGCAATAAAAGAAATTGCCTTGCCGTAAAATTCTAAATAAATTGCCCTGTAAAAATTTTAATTTTTGACGTTAAGCATATCAAGGTTAACTTGTCATAATGCGTAGGAATTATATAGCTAGAGATTAAAATGTATTACTTACTTTCATTGCCATGACGGACTAAGTAAAACATCCGAGAAAAATCTGGTTCTGTTCTTTGAACGTCATCTGTAAACAATAATGTTAAATATGAAATAATTGATACTGATCATGCTGATATGATAACTCGCAACAAAATAATCATCAATGATTTGACTTTAACAAAAACAAAAACATTCAATCTATCAAAACGCCGTAGAATTAATATATGATCCTGCTATTTACTTACACCCTTACATTTACGACTGAAAACAGCAGCGCGGACATTTAGTTATAAAACATCTCAAGATGGATTAACTGGAAAAACAATTCGATTGTTCTATTGCAAATAACTTAACTTGAATTTCATTGCTATTGATAATGCAGAATTTAAGGCAAAGTTAGATCAACGCTACTTTTAAGTAGAGTAACAATCTTTTTAAGAAATATTATCAGAAACGTCCTTTTTTTTTGTACCCCGGAACATTATGCAGTTTTTATCGATATCAAAACACAAACATTGCAAACATGAACATGTCTATAAGTACAAATGAAAGTCTCAATTACTCATTAATCTCCCTAATACATAGCTTTGATTTATTGTCTAGGTTTTGCTTTAATGTTTGGTCTTTTTTGTTTTCATCAGGTCTTCAACGTTTGGAATAGTTTTGAACTTAAAATATTTTACCTCTAGAATAGACCTTTACTATAGGAAGTGAATCGGGGTAAAATATTTTAATCCGTTAATGTAAGTTCCTTACTTGATATCTAAATTTTGTGTATCTAATGACATTGATATTCAAAGCAAAGGAAGTCATAAGCGGTCCCTTTTAAGCTACCACAGTAGAAACTTTAAGATCATTTCGGCTTAATTAACACATAACTAAGGCGTCGCCATAATATTTGTTGTTAATATATAATTGATAAATCCACTTTGTATTTAAATATCTTTAATCATCTTGGTGGGCAAAGGTTGTGCTGTATAATTTTTCTAAGCATGTCCATATCAAATTTCAAGTTGTATAGTTTCACTTTATTACTAGAATTTCTTTCATTTGTTTCAATTCGAAACAAATGACAAGTACATATTTTTAACAAAAACAGCATCATTTTATAAAAGTACATTCATTCAGCATTTTATTTTGATAATCTGAAATAAGTTGATATATCTATTTTTTAAGGGCCAACTCTGCATCAAATCATACCTTTAACTTATAAATTAATATTTATTTGCAACGATTTAAAGGGGTACAGAACACATAAGAAAGATAACTCTTACGCATAGTGTGTTTCGTCGCAGCGTTTTTAAATCACATGAAATATGCCAGAATTTAAAAGATCCTGATCAGAATGTTTACATTGTTGCTAGTAGCAGACGTACACTTTTTGTTTTTCGTTTAACCAAGGATTTGTATAGTGACTATACAAATCCTTGGTTCAACTTTTTAAAAATACCACGGCTCTTTTGTTGAGTGCCATGGGATAGGCCCTAGATTTGAAATTAGAACGGAAAACGTCATAAAAGAAGCGTAACAATGCACAACGTCATGCAATTGTTTCCGTCTTGAAGCAGGTCTGTTTCGACGGTTGGCGTATGTCAGTTAGATTTCTTTATGTAAATAGACATCATAACAGATTTTTAAGACATTTTACAGGCAAATTGATTTATTAGAACCGCTAATAAATATTCAAACATTAAGCAAGTAAACTTAAGACATTCGGAGATAAGGCAATATGTATATTCTGTAAAACGAATTATAAATATATAGACTATAGTAGAGTTCCAATAAAATGACATACGTACGTAACTCGACGTCCAGACCTAATGAGACAGGTTATTGCCAACCATTGAATTTGATTAAATACGTCGCTCAAGTTTAAACAAAGTATTCAAAGACTTTAAAAATCCCACTCTGGAAATTTTCGTTCATATAAAATAATTTTAGCATGACGAAAAATGATAGAAATCTTGCATTTTCATTTATCACATGGCTATCCAGATTCCCGCCTTTATTTCGCTGACATAAAATCACGTATAAACACACGTATCCCATACCTTTCATACGATCGATTTGGAGTTATCTTTCATGGTTGAGATTATAACAATTATTTTTCAATATACTTTGCAGATGAACGCCCCATTATAAAACTATCGCTCCCAATTAATTTCTAAACAAAAGTATTTTTCATTTATTTTAACATGTATTGATAAAAAAAAAAGCCCTATATTGGTTGTATTTAAGAAGGTGTGCTCGATTAAGGATTGTTCTGTGTTGTTTTGTTTTACGGGAGTCCAAATACGAAAGACATTTCCAGGCAAAATATCCCTTGAGGTAAATTAACTTATAGTAGTTTATCCATTGCATTGATAAATAACTAATGGGGGTCACATAAGTCGTTTTACTGCATAAATCATTAACGGAAATGTGTAAGGTAAGAAACATAGAACAACATAAGATAATAAGATTTCGTTGCCAGATGCGGATCCAGGATTTTGAAAGGGGGGATCTAGGCCACGTTAGAAGTGGAATATAAAATACAAGTATTTATATGATGTAGGGTCATATATATAAATGTTCGTTATAATACATTTTAAGGACGAGAAGATGAATATGTACCAGACTTTGTATTATACCGCAGGAAGACATGTCACCCTACCCGGACACATGATTCTGATTCCGGACCGACAAATCTTTGCCCTTACTCCTAAATATTGCTTGCTTGGCAGAGAGGCAGCCAATCTTCGATTTGAACCGGGCGAGGATCGAGCCCAATACTTCTCACACTCGAGCAGTTGCGTAGCTTCCATTGACGCAATGAGGCAACCACCTCACCAAATTTTTGACCATTAAAAAAGAGAGATAAAGAGAAAATATATACCATGTATTTCATAGTATAGAATATACAGAGTGACGACGGTTCAAAACGTTGACTGCTTTTCTCTTTACTCACTCATTCATCTTTATTAACGTCTTGAAAAAAAATATGCGTCAAACTTTCTTTCATAAAATGAACAAGGTAGATGCAAATATCTTTTTTAAGGAACAGACAAGATAAACCTCGCAAAAAAAAAATGATTCAAACAAGATGTCATAACTGTGAAACTGACTTGATGCTTAATTTGTTTTTGACAACGATTTTGTTACTTTAGGTGGACGTAGTTTTCAACAGACACTTGGCATTCCTTCATTTTACGTTGTACTCTTCCTACTGACATGTACCTTGGTTGATATAAGCAAGACTTCATAGTGCACCCAGTTATTATATTACATGCATTTTGACAAAAGCTAAACGTATAAAGTTAAAAGACATGGTGGATCTTAAACTTTGATATCCCCAAATCTGTATAAAAGCATTTTAGAGGAGGTCATACATATAATTCTGTCAATTATTTTTGTTTTGATCAGGACCTGTCTGTAACTGAATACTGAAAATTACACCTTTAACCAGCAGTTTCATTGAAATAAATTGATGTAATGCGCACTGAAAATATTATTATTCCATGATAAAATACCACACATCTGGACTTTTCATAGACAGGATCTTTGTGACAGTGGTGTGACCTATCAAGAGTATGGTCACCTATAACCACCCTTTGGGGTGTTTCCTTAGCGTTGCGGGATGTACCAGTATGTACTTTATACAAGATTATATTCAACTTTATATACAAAAAGGTCGTCCGTTTGGTTGTCCGGAATGTATAAATACACAGCCACATCAAATAGGAGTAAGTGCGTACATTCGTTCTACACGGAACAGAACCAAGGATCCACAGGGGTCTGTAGCCATACAAACTGTTAGCCCCTTTTTTCCCAAGTACAATTGAAATTTATGCTGTTATCATGGTCGACTTAGTATACATATCTATTGTATTATTTTGTTTTACTTGTTCTGAATATGCATGCAGTTTTTGTCACTTAGTGTCCGGCTACAACAATCAATTAATGAATCAATCAGATGTGTTTAAAGTTATGATTTTTCTTGTAGTTGTAAATGCTGAAAACTATTCATGCTATTTTGCGATTCAGTTTTTCAATTATAACCGTCCACTTCCTTTTGGCATTGACGTATTCTAACCAAGTTCGGATATGACTGCCAAGATTCAAATCATTTGCCTCACCAGAAATAGAATTCAAGTTACGCTACTGTCAATTAATTGATAGTTCGTTGCTTAAGGTCCAGTGGCAAATATTTCATGCATATTAAACATGCAGAGAGCGTGGCATTCTCTCTACAAGAAGCATCGAATTTAACGTCCCCACGTGCACTCTGGCCGGACGTGATTGCGAACTTGTACATCCCGCACAGCAAACGGACACTCCACTTTGTCAATGGTTTAACTGCCGTTCGGAATAAGACCAATAGTGACCATATTTTTATTCCCTGGTCACCCTGGTGGGGTTTCTGTCGAGGCGAGCACGCTACCACAAGACCAAAGCGACAGTAATAAATTTGGGAGATAATATACATGTACATGTATTAATCAAAACATTTGCAACAAGAATGTGTGGCCTTAAGACACCGTGCCCCTTCACATGATCATATTTCCATGTGCAGTGCACCACTTAATCCGGGTCAAACTCTAATTGGTATATACTTTTAAACGATTTATATTTTGAACAGAACGGAAGAACGGACGGATGCATATCCCCTTGCTATCATAAATTGGCCGTAACACTAAAATGATCATCTTACTTAACAAAACGTCAATCAAATAATCGTTCATGTCCATTTTTCATACGTATTTGCATATGTTAAACGCCAAACATTTTAGAAAAACAATTTAAGAGCAATTACGTTAAATTACGCATACGTTTGTACGGACTCTTCAAAGAGTCAATGCAATATTATTATTAAAGACAAGAAGTAAAAACATTAACTGATTCAGTAAACTGTAATCATATTTTTCTTGAAGATGCGTCCTCATAAATTCCATTTGGTAAAATTCTACAGAATGGTGACAAAGTACTACCATGAATCAGTGATCTGAATTTCTACCTCTGACAAAAGTATTTTGAAATAAATTATAGAAGTATGCTAAAAAAAAAGAAGAAACAAGTCGTGTACACCTTTTACATTCCGGCGTGTTTGAAACTCTTGTTTTAATCTTATAAATTATAAATCAAAAATGACAATATCATTTCGCTTCAGTTTCCATTATTTTAATTTGTTCAAACTTAATTTTGATTTAGTGGCTTTAAGAATTCACCGTTTGAGAGATAAATATATGGGTCAAGCAGTCTGTGCTCCCTTCCGTCATCCTTCAATGCAATAGTCCGAGATACGTTGGTTATGTCGAGTAATGTCATTTTATTGGAAATCTCTATTAGGATGCACGTAATACATTGTACTGCAAACTTTTCTCAAAGATGTGTACTACGAACTTTCTTTAAAAATTATATTTCATTTTCAGTTAGTTTTCTGTTTTATTGATACAAAATTTACAGGGGGTAACAAAATTCATTTTTGTTTTTACGAATCATTAAATTGTATATGTTTTGTCTCAAAACATGATTTTGCCATAACGTTTTAGTTGTTTCTCATACACTTGTAAGTTTGAGGGTGTTCATTTGGTATCCTCCTCGTTCTTTTTAAAGTCAAAATTGCTGAGTGCGATATTTACATGTATTCTGTACTTTCGGACCTCAAATTTCCAGATTTTAATTTACTTTACAAATCGGAAAATAAGCAGTTACATATATCATTTTCGATACTGATTGATGTCTGCCTGTCAGTGACTCTGACCTTGTGGATCTCATCAACATGTTACCTCGTTGAACTAAATACTTACCGCTGGACAATAAGCAGACAATACTCATCTAGTTAATTCATAATTTCACAAACGTGTGTACTTTTAATGACTTTCATCTAATGTTTAATTTTTCGTTCGTTTGTCGTTTAAAAGGAAACGCTAGGCAAATTAGATTTGCCACTTCTATGTCATGATAATATTTTGTTGAGGTTTGGGTGAAATTCATTTCTGTTGCAGTCGTCCACTCAAGGTTGTCATTCTTTCTTGTGTATTGGGTTGGTTGTTGTGCAATAAGTATTCGTCATTAGCAATCTTTTGCTAAATCCTTCAAATAATAGAATAGAGAATTGAAACGGGAAATGTGTCAAAGAGACAACAACCCGACCAAAGAGCAGAAAACAGCACATGGACACCAATGTGTCTTCAACGCAGCGAAAAATACCGTAGCCGAAGGCGGGCTTCCGCTGGTCCCTAAACAATAGAGTATACTAATTCAGCGAAATGTATGCCACATTAAACTACTAAATATGCAAATGAACCAAAATATAAAAAAACACACACAAAAAACTATCAAAGGCTAGGGGTTCCTGACTTGGAATAGGTGCAAAAATGTGCCTGAATTAAACACGTTGACACATTCAAAACAAAAAATGCTGAACGCATGTAGGTCAAAAGACGAGGTTAAAACTAAGGTCAAAGTTGAGAACCCTATGTGCGGTGGTAAAGATCTTGTTTGTTGTATATCTTGAAAACCTTTTTGATTTCAAAGTTAAACCTTGACATGTATATTCACTTACACCAGAGGTTCTGTCATAATGTATATAAAACCTTATTAGTCAAAGATCAAGATCAAATACTAAGGTCAGTTAAGACCCTCATGTTCTATGGTAGAAATGGTGTATGTTCTATATCTTGAGAACCTTAATGATTTCAAAGTCTATATTCGGCATGTATCATCCCTAGCACCAGCGCGTCTGTCATTATAAGTAATATTTACAACTCAGGTCAAAGATTAAGGTAAAAATAAATTAGGTCGGAGTTGAGAACCCCATGTCCTATGGTCAAGATGGTCTATAATTTGGGATTAGTTTGAAGTAAAATATACTTGGCATGGTTATTCACCACTGTCAAAAGGAATGTCACGATTATTATTCAAATCTATAAATCAAGATTCAAGTCTTTTACTGAGGTCATTTGTGGGAACCCTATTTCACTTTGGTAAACATTGTGTTTACTATACCTGAGAACACTTTAAAGTTTGGTGATCATACATGGCACGATCATTAATCACCATTGGAAGGTGTGTCTCGATTAATGTCCAAATATCTTTTTCAATGGTCACGGTAAAAAATCTTTATCAACTTATTTAATAGGAGTAACACAATGGGTGTTACCTGTGGAGCAGGATATGTTTACCCTTCCGGACCACCTGAGATTATCCCGGGTGTTTTGCTGAAGTTCGTGTTGCTCAAGCTTTATATTTGTATGTTGTGTTTTGTATACTATTGTTAGTCTTTTTGGTCGTTGTTCGTTTTATTGTCATGGCATTATTAGTTTGTTTTTGTGTTTGATTATCCTTTTTGTATCTGTTGCCTCTCACATGCTGCGCATGTCTTTTCTTTTCTGTGGCTTCGAAACACGAAATTTCTCTCATTTTGTGTTGCAGACTATCCGCAAGTTTTTTCCTTTGAATTGTTTTACATTCGGCATTTCGGGGCTAATTGTAGCTTACTATTCGGTATGGGTTTTAATCATTGTTGAAGACGGTACGATAACCTATAGTTGTTAACTTTAATATCATTTGGTCTCTTATATAGAGTTGTCTCACTGGAAATCATACCACGTTTTACTAATTTTATTTTATAATTATTAATTTGCTTTCTGACTTTAATTGTTACAAGCTCTGAAAAGGTCAGGATATTCATTTCAGGAATGGCCTGACGGGCCGTCCTTCAAGAAAATCAAATTGTTGTCCCCTTAGCAATAGCTTTACCACACAAACAATATTTTGATTCAAGAAGTCTCTTACGTAGAAGCAAATTTAAGATAACTGTTTTAATAAAGCTTTTGCTCATATCTTTTTTTTACCACAGACTGAGTTTGAAATGGTCATTTCAGGTCAAATTTATCAATTTCAACATGTTTATGATACTGCTAGTGAACTTTATGAACTAACGTGTTGATTTATAACACGATCAAAACGATTTTAAAGGCTTCAATTATCAACTATTTTTTGGGAATTTTAGGGGTCAAATAATGACTCTTGTCATACTTGCACATCCCCCTTTGCTGGATACAGGTGGTAGGACTGAGACCAAAAATGCTCAACTGACTTTGTTGTAGGGTTGTCAAATTAATTTAAAGTTTTACAAAAAACTATTGGTTAACGAAGACTAATAATGTAATAAATTTGCATATTTGTTAACAAATCACATAAAAATATGAATGACTGGTCAGAAGTACAAGTATGACATTACAAATAAAACCCATATCAACTCATAACTTAACACACAAAAAATGAAAGGAAATAGATCAAAGATTCTAACTATTCTCATGTGATGTTATCATATCTTTTTCTGTTAAAATCCATTGAAACTACCCGCAACATTGCAATATTGAACAGAACAACTTTTCTATTAAGTTGAATATTTAAGGTTTGGTATTTTTACCTTTTTGAATTTTTGTGATTAAATATTGGACCATTTCTATATATTTGTTATTTTGTAAAGTTAAATCTTTACAACAGCGTGTTTTGCAAAATTGGACCAATGTTCTTTCGGGGTAACTTCGATAAATAGGAATCAAATTGAAATGAAAAGATTATATTTTACACAGATATATTTCAACCTGAGTTCAGGGTTATTTTTAGTAATTCATCAGGTAAAATGGAGATCACAGAAGAAGGTATTATACATTTATGGGACCAAATTGGACCAAACATTATTTGTATTTAGAAATGTCCTTGATTGGAAAATTAAACATCGATTCTATATATTAGTATAATAAAAACAAAACATCGCAGTTCAAATTTTTGATATAATCTTTCCATGGATATTACAGTTTTAAAATTAGAATAAATTCAGTAAAACTGTTGCACAACCTTGAATATGTCAAATATGCATAGAAATAATATGTGACACATTCGTCTTTCAAAACTATATTTAAAAATTTCATGTTCACAGCAAGTACACATCGGGCAAAACACTTGTGGCCTATATTGAAAAACAGAGAGGATCTAATAAGTCATTTACTTATAGGATCTATGTGCATTTTCAACAATGAAGACAATAATATAAGCCATTACCTCTTTTTTGTTTACTTTATATATTTAATTTTTTTTTATTGTTACTTTCTCTCTGTTTAATATAATTTTTCGCCCAAAATACCACATATTGGTAAAAATCGGCATTCAAACGCAATGACTTCTATTAGAAGTGAACTTACAAAGTTGTCTTTGTTGAAATATTTGTAGATATTGTCTTGCTGAGCATTTTGTAGATCTTGTACTGCTGATAATTTTTGCAACAAAAGTGTTTTCACTGTCTAAAATAGGTTTCAAAATTAACAGAAAAAACGCAAACATTGGTAAAACTCATCTTAGGGACAATAACTCCATAAGGAGTCCGTCAACGATTTCCGTCTTGTTTACATAAGTGTAATTCTTGTCTTGCTTTCGGACACTTGAGCTAAAATAAGGAGCTGTGGTATAATTGCCAAGGCGATAAATATACACCAAATACAAAATGACATAGATGTTAGTCAGTAATGGTCATCATACAACCTTAAAAAAAAACAGAAACTCTATAGCAGGCTATAAAAAAGCAACGACATTAACAAAAGTTGTACAAGTTTTTAATCCGAAAATCTCTACGACATTCGCTTTAATAATGTATGTAAAGTTAGCGGCCGGTTCGTTATTCGATATTCAATATCCAATCGGCTGCTTGATATTCGATATTCAAATTTTCTTAGTTGAAAGTAATAAAATTTTAAACATTCGATACCATTAAAAGTATGATAGTCATAGTTAAAAAGAGTAAAATGAGATGTAGGAAATCTTTTTGTGACCAATCTAAGTTATCGCTAATTCTCGTTGTCCTCAAATATAAACCCTTCTGTGAATCGAATATTTGTTTTCATGAAATATACATGTTTATCAATAAAACGCAATCAAAGATGTACAGATGATTTTTCAAGAAACAAAAACAAACAACCACTTTAGTAAGATTTGAAAATTTAAATAGAAACAACTATGGAAACCCGAAAAAAAGATACTTTCGATTGACTTAATATTCAAAATATATACAGATATAACGCTATATAATCCTGATCTCTCAATAGACATTTGCAGAAACTAGGTCTATACCTAGGATTACACTTAGACTTACGATTACAGTTGACGAAAAACATGGGTCATCTCAAAATATAGAATATAAAACATTAGAGGTACATAGTCAAACCATATGATTTTATTCTTATGTGAATAGGTATTTTCGAGGGCACACTAATGCAGCGCATATGGTCACACAAATTTGAATCGATCGCCCCAAAGTCCCTATAACTTTGTGTTTTTTTAATTCTCCGATGGCGTGTTCAATCTTTACTATATAGTTTGTAATAAGTTTATTTTATTTTGTACACTTCTATTACATATTCTAGTGTTTTCGAACAATTTAGTGACTTGTGTAAGTTTTCATTACAGGATGTCAGTTCGGATATTTTTTGTCGCCCACCGAAAACAGCAGAAAATCATACACTTTCCCCGAGAAACAGATAACTTCATTTTATTTTTTTATACTCCCGTTTACGGAACGTTTTATGGTATACCGTTGTCCGTCCGTCCTTCTGTCTGTCCGTCCGTCCGTCCGTCCGTCTGTACGTCCGTCTGTCGTCAACAAGTCGGACAATAACTCAAAAACACCAGAACCAATTTGCATGAAACTTTGGTGAATTGTTTATATCTATTGACGTGAGCTCCCTTTCGATTTGTATAAATTTTAGATTTTACGTTTCCGAGTTATGGGATTTTATTCATAAAACAGGCGGTATTTTCCAGTTTTCGGACAATAACTCAAAAATACTTTCAGCGGTTTTCGTGAAACTTTTGTGAATTGTTTATATCTATTGTCGTCAGCTCCCTTTCAAATCTTATAAATTTTAAATTTTACAATTCCGAGTTATTGGATTTTATTCATAAATAAGGGGGATTTTTCAGTTTTCGAACAATAACTCAAAAGTGCTTTGAGTAGTTTTTTATGAAACTTTGATGTCTGGTTTATATTTATTAAAATAACCTCCCTTTAGTTTTTTTTTTATAAATTTCTGATATGACAATGAGGAGTTGTGGAACTTTGAAAAATGCGACGGTCGTATCATGCGCTCATGACGCAAATTTTTGTTATTTAAGTAAAGCAAAATCAACAAAAGAAATGTTAAGAGGGCACTCTACAATCGGTGCACTTCAAAAATCACGTGAAAATGCGATAAACAAGTTACACTATATGAGTATTAAACCCGCTGCAGCGCTGTTCTTTTGAAATAAAGATGTCGTGTGTCGTCTTTATTTTACACGATTAGACCTTTGAATCGGCAACTGCCCCCTTGCCGATTAAAATTGTGTGTTGTTTTATTTGCAATTTTGTCTCGCCTGATATACCTTTGCACTTTTTGTCCCTTTTTATCAACGGAATAATTTTGAGGATAAACTTTGTGTTGAAATGGACACCGGCATAAGTGCACTCTACTTCAAGAGAATTGTACCAGTCTCGAATCAGGAGTTACTGGTCATGCTTCGAGCATACCAGACCTACCCATGCTCATGGGTGCGAATTTTCGACACCGTGAAAGAAAATGTCGATACTCATATGCTTCCAAGGATCTCTATAAATCATTGATTTTTAACGCCACTTTCAACACTATTGTGCTATTTCGTGGCGGTCAGTTTATTGGTGGAGGAAGCCTGAGTGCCCGGAGAGAACCACCTACCGTCGGTAGGAAAACTGACAATCCTAGTCAATTAAGATTGGAGTCGAGTGCACCTGCCCTGTGCGGGATTCGAACTCACAATCTCGGTGTTGACTGGCTATTGATACAGTAGTTTGACTACTTGGACCACTCGGCCACCGAGACCCCCTTTAATTTTAAAAGATAGATATAAATACATTACATTACAATTAATGTGTACACATTACTACATATATTTTTTTAAAAACCCCGTTGTTCAACTAATAAAAATATCATAGGAGTTATACTTTGTTTTCGAACGACGTTTTATATTTACACTTTGAGACGACCCAAGATTTAAATGCTACCTGTAGGTGTAATAGTAATCCTAATCGTAGGTGTATGCCAGTTTCCGCAAATGTCTGTTATTCAAAATATTATGCATATAGTTAGTTAATAGTTAGTTCAACGCTCCGTAAACAGAGAAAATCAAAAGTTTAACTGAATTACTGTTGATGCCATTTGTATCTGTATATTAACTAACTATCTGTATAATATTATAAAGATTGAGAGATCAGAGAGGTCTAGTCATCGGCCTTTGCCCTTTTACCTGAATTTTCGACGATTTTTAGCTGAAAAGTGACAATTTAAGCCCTCCGTAGGTATCGAAGATGACATTATTCTGAGAAATCCTTCTAATACGATCTGTATATATACATAGTCTAAAAGATCATTGAATTTTATGGATATTGAAAGACCAGGAGGATCTCACCGTTATTTAAGCGGTCTCTGGTAGGTTTTCACTATATATTTTGAATATCAAACTGGCACTTTGAGCTCTCCGTAAAAATAGAAGACAAGAAGTTTTCCCAAATTCCTTTTGATGTCGTTTGTATCTTTATCTTAACTAACTATCTGCATAATATTATGAAGATTGAGAAATCAGGGATGTCATGCCATCGCCCTGTGCCCTTTTACCTGAATTTTCGACGATTTTTAGCTGAAAAGTGGCAATATCTTTTTTTTTTGGCTTGTTATAATTAATTCTATCTATATTTTTTTTAAATGTTTCTAGAGCGATCGTTTGTTTTTGTTTCTAGAAATATAATTAATAAAAGAACATCTTTGAGTGCATTTTATTGATAAATTCTATATTTTATAACACAAATGTGCGATTTACATAAATGTTTAAATTTGAAGGGGTCTTAAAACGATTTCCTACATATCTTTTTACGCCTTTTAATTATAACTATCATGCTTTTAATGTTAACGAATATTTATTTTTTTTTATTTTCAGCTAAGAAATTTGAATATCGAATAACGAATAACGAACCGGCCTCTAACTTTACATCCATGCTTTAATATATTAGAATTTCGTCCAACACTGTCAAAATAAAGATTGATATCTTATAATTCGTCCTACACAACAAAACTTTTTTCTTCCTAAAATTTAATACGCTCTCTATCACCATCTTCCACCTGGTTAAGGTCATATGAAACTTCAAATTTTAAAAAAAGTTGAATGTGTTTTATATATTTGAATGGCTAGATGTACGCGAACTTTCTTGTAAAAGAACATCCTTTATATTATACAGATCTTCATAAATGTACTGCTGTTGAATTATTGTCTTTCCGTACACTAATTCGGTGATATTTTCTAGTAAGCAGTGACCCTAACTACGAGACCTCTCGTTAGAACTTCGGCCACCGTACAGCGCAAGTGCAGGGAGAAAAACGTGATGAAAGAATGTAAACAAACGTGCACTGGAAGTTAATTATTAAAAACTTATTCTTAAAGAACAAGTTAATTACTACAAATCGTTTAAAAAAAAGGATCTTGGCTCTTTCAATTCACTTATTTGTCACGAGTTCCACGTGGTCTGTGTTATATTCATTAATGTCACGATCCGGTAAACTTGGCAGCAAATTCAAAAGTTAATACGCTTGCGGTCAGCAATCACTGAACGAAATATAATTTGTCGATAAAATGTTATAGACTCGTAATAAAAAAAAAATGTAGAAAAAGTGTACACAGGACCTAGTTTAGTATATATGCATGCTTTGGTTCAATAATTTCGATAGCATTTAATTTACAAGAAACTGTTTTTATACGACTATAACCATACTACTATACTATATTAAGACAAATGCATAAAAAAGTTTATACTTCTATCTATATTGTACTGGTCACACGTATCAAATATAAACACTTGTACCACAATAAAAACTTATTCATTTAATATTTCTTCATATAACAATAAGTCATAGCCAGACAAAATATCATAAGGTATAAAAGTAGACTGTAATAAATGTTGTGATCCTTTATTTTTGGGGGGAGAGGGGGCGCATTCAGGTTATCTGTGAAAGTCTAATATTAGGACGGATTCTTTCAATGAAATAGATGTGAAAGTCTTTTCACTCTTACAATAAGAAGATGTTGTATGATTGTCAATGTTTTAACTCTCCACATGACGAGGATTTAAGCAATTACAGGTCACCGTACGGCCTCTGAGAAAAAAACATATACCATATAGTCAGGTATAAATGACATGAAAAATAAGAAACAAGAAAACAAGAAAACCTCTACAACCTCTGAATCACAGGCTCCTGATTAGGGACAAGCACATGAAGAATGAGGCGGGATAAAACATGTTTTGGGGGCAGAACTTTTATAACGACTATACTGGTATGAAGATTTTTTTTCTCATTTCAACTAGGGATGGCTCGTCTGCACTTGTCATGATTGAATCTACATATTTTCATTTCATTTTAATATTATTGCTATGCAGTATATGTTTTGCTGTTTGAGATATATGCATTTCCACATATAGTACATTGAGTGCGACCTTTTTAAGAATATGTGCACGGGACTTCATAAATTTCCTGTTATCTGTATGTATACCCTTTGTAATGATATTTTCATATAACTATTGCTAAGAGCAAACAGAAAATAGAGATTAATCATTTTCTACGGAAAATTGAAAGGACAAGTTTACAAAATATATAAACGTGCAATACGATCACTACTTCATGTTTAAGTCAAGAAAGAAGAAAAATATTTCTAACACAACTTAGTCGCATTCTACCATATGTATCACTGACGCAAATACCATCCGCTGATTTAACATATTGGACAGGTTTGCACACATACAATGGTTATACAGTGTCCGGAGAGCATTTTTAAGTTCTGGATGATGTTAAGCCGTAACGAAACGTTATCCTTTAGATCGTTTGTGCATAATACATTGAAAATGACTCTAAGCTATAGGTTAACCTTTTGTTATTGCTCATTCTGGTAAGCAAAATTAATAATTCAATTAATCACACTTAAAACAAGGTGTAGAAATTCCCTCTCTAAAATAAAATGTACAAATGCTACGTCCATGTCCGAAATCGGGAAAACTAGATATAACTGGGATAAGTAATAGTTGCCCAATCTTTATCTTTTAGGTTAAAAAATATGTTTACAGTTAACGACAATTAAAACAATACTGATTAAAAAATTTGTTGTTTTTTTTTTATTATTAAAAACAAAATATTCATTGTGAAATGATTATTGATTAAAATGATGTTCGTTCTTTAATGCAACTCCCTAAAACTGTTCAATGCAACTTTTCTACAGGCGGATAATTTAGAGTTTAACAAATTTTCTATTGCTGAAACTAAAATGTATTAGTCTCAGATATACTGTTATATTAAGTACCGGGGGATTGAGTTATTTGCTGAATACAGAGAGATATATACCTTGTTTGAAGGTTTGGTGATTACTTAATTGCACGATATTTCCCAAACACCATCGTATAACCCCGCTGAATATTTGACTTAAGTTCCATATGATATTTTCAGTCGTTTGCACAGATTTGAATGTAAATTGATTTCTTAATTTGTCTCTAACTTTCAACAAGAAACAACTTTCAGAAAATAAATTCAACAGTGCCACACTTCACTAGCTAATGGCATTACAATCAAAATAGTTTGACTAACGACTAAATCAAATTCGACACTGAAGAGCATTTAAACCAAACTTTCAGAAAAGGTATTAAACATCTGCTACGGTAAGTTGTACCTAGTGATGTAAATAATTGAACATTTTAGAAAACAGTAAATGTCCAATATTATCATATCAAAGAGAGACGAAAGATACCAGAGGGACATTCAAACTCATAAGTCGAAAACAAACTGACAACGCCATGGCTTAAAACAAAAAAGACAAACAAAAGCACACAAAACACAATATAGAAAAACTAAAGACTGAGCAACACGAACCCAACCAAAAACTTGGGGTGCTCCGAAAGGGTAAGCAGATCCTGCTCCACATGAGGCACCCGTCGTGTTGCTCATGTTAGTACAACCCGGTAATGAGTCTAATTCAGTAGGTCATATTCGGGAAAAGGAGGCGAAATTGTAGTTACGACATTAAGGACATATCCGCTATCATCTGAGAAACGGATATTCCATAACGGTCAACCAACTCGTGATGGCGTCCGTAAAATTTACGAAGGGATGATTGTAACTAGATATACTCCGTATGCAGGCGCTGCTGGAATGTTAAAAATGGAATGTTCACAATTGGAAGCTGAAATCATCTCTGTTGTCGTAAAGTTTGTTTTCAATCGAACTTCATTGTCAATTTCTAGATGTATTTCCAGATATGAGATAGACTTTACTGTATATGATGTATCCTTTATCCCGATGGGATAAATGCGTTCACCAAATTTTAAATTATTTAGTGAGAGAACACCATCTATATAGCGGAATGTAAAGTTAAAGGATACTGTTAACTTCATTTCTTTCTTCCTATGAAGTTCGTGTATGAAGTCAGCCTCATATGAATAAAGGAACAAGTCGGCAAGAAGAGGGGCACAGTTTGTTCCCATCGGAAAAACACGTCCTCATAACTTAACAAATATGTTGTCAATTAAGAAACCAAGCATCTTGATAATGTCAGTTTGAGAAAATTTGCTGTTTTAATCAGAGTGATTTTTTACAAAGTAGGATTTATCCCTCTCTAAGACAAGATACTTGTTTCTACGTTGGCCATTCTATTTTTGAAACAAAGCAGGACCAACTCTTTCAATTTGTCTTTTAGTTTGGAATAGAGAATACTTGTGTAAAGTGTATAAAAGTCAAATGTTTTAATACTATTGCAAGATGACAGAGTTTTAGATTGTATATACTGTAAAAGATATTTTAATTTTTTTAGTATCCACATCTGATTCACGCCACCTATAGAATAGGTAGTTTCACAATAACTTTGATATTTCATGGCTTTACAATAGTGTTTACTATTGGACTGGTGATACCACCAGAGACGAAAAAACCACAAGCAGCGGGATTGACCCAGTTTCTGTAAAAACTCATCGAAATTACCAGGCTTTTGATTTGGTACGTCAAACATCCGTATCGAGAGACTTTTCATTGGCGGAAACCAGGCATTGGTATACTCTCATACTTTGTTTTCCTTTTCAAAACTTAACATATGTCTATATTATTTACCTGGATTCTGCTTTTGTTCAGGAATATTGCCGTTAAAAGGCGCATTCCTACTGCCTTGTGGTGCTACAAAAATTTATATCACATTAAAATATATAGGAAAAAAATGAAAGATACTGTTGTCAGGTCATTAAAGATGGCATATTTTGGTATTAATATTGATTCACTAATCTTCTGTACCTTTATGAGTGAAGAATGTTACTTTCCGTGATAAAAATGAAGCTGCAATAAATCATTTGTTGTTGCATTACGAATAATTTCTAGACAATAGAGTTCTGATTTGCAGTTCAATGTTTCATGTGAAATAAGTTCAAAGCTAAAGGAACTTTTATTCTTTGTTTTGCATTTACGCTAAATTTACATCCAGAAAAGGGGATGCTGTGCGTATGTATTAAAACTTCTTTTGACCTCACCATGGTTGGTGCCGTTGTTTATTTATAATGTTTGTACATATATATTCAAGTAGGATTCGGGTACTGATTATGTGTATAGTCGACGTTGCGCTATTCAATATTGCTGTTTATATTGTTTTTTTATATCTTATACATTAAAATCATTATTTATTCCTTTTAAGGACTCAAGGCGATCAAAAGGTTGACATATTATACAGACACTAGTCTATGGTTAAAATGTAAACTCCTTAAAAAAGGTAAAATGATGGTTTTACATAATTCAGCATTTACATCAACATAAAATAGAACAGATTTGATCTAAGCTTTTATCATTTAATTCAGCTAATACAAGAAATTAATTGCGAAACACTTGCTTAACATTTCCTGTGTAAATATGGTTGAGGCAACAAACATCTAACTTAATTCAAAGTTGAAGAGCATTTATAACAACAAATTCCGAAAGAGTGTGCCAAAACTTGGAGATAGAAAATCCTTAGTTTTTGGAATATTTCAACTGTTTATAAACGTAGATTAACAGAAAGGAACACTTAATGTCATGTTTACACTGGAGTGTTTACTAGCTGGCGATACATTCGGTGTAAAACGTCCACCAGCAGTGGTATCAACCCATTGGTATTATAAATATCGTTAAAGATACTAGGCTTATATATTGGTCCGTCGTATGTACGTTTTGTCTACATATGAATCAAAATAAACATTATTAATCTGACATACATTCTTACAGTTTCGAAAATTAAAATATTTTTATACAATATCACTTACCTGGAGTGTGCTTTGGATTCGGAATATAACTGTTTGAAGGAGCAGGTCCTGTAAAGTTATATATCATATTGCATTACGTTTAAAAAATTGGAAAATAAGATTACCTAATTACTTAATTTTTCTATTCTTAGCAAAGAAAATAATGAAATATACAAATTGTATTAGCTGGTAATGTTCCAAATGGCTACAGGTATTCTTGTTGTTTTTTAATTATCTCCATGAAAAGCTTAATGTTTTTAAATATTTTTCTCACCATAGATTGTAGATATTTAAAAATCTGTTCGTTAAATTTACGTATTTTGATGAGAATTTATGTCGATAAAAAAGAACAATGGCAAAAAGGGAAGTATTCTAAAAAAAAATTAACGAAAATCACTTCTCGGGATTGATTTTTTTTTTAAATCATAATATCTTAAGATTTTTTTTTAAAATATATTTTGACATACAGATGAATTGTTTATGATGGATTAGTTGTGCCAAAAAGGTGTGTGATAAGCAATATTTTCAAAATATTATTTTCTTACGTAACTATGTAAATGTATGATATACTACCAGCTACAGCTGTTCTTAAAGGTTAGATGTATGATTCAGACGCATGAGGTTTTTAAAGTATTGTTTTTATTATGTCACTGCTTTTTTTGGAAAAGTATATTTCATTTCGTTTGAGGATACTACTTTTGATATTAGCAACACAGTTCTGTTTGCTGGCATCTTTGTCAGATTTGTTTGTATGTATTGTAACGAACACCAATTAAAACTGTTAGTGTTTTTCATCCAATTACGTCAATATAACGAAACTATAAAGAACTATAAAAAATTCACACACCTAATAAATGGGCATTTAAAAAGTCAGAATGCGAATACATTTTTATATGTTCAAACTCTTTTTGGTCATTTTTTAGTAACAACATACAAAAGAACTATGTCAATTGGACCTGCTTTGATACCATATCTGTCCTTGAATTTTACTAGATAACATTTTTGTTCGCTATGGAGATTCCGTATATCGTCAAGTTATCGGAATTCCAATGGGGATTAACTGTGAACCACTTATTGCGGACCTGTTTCTGTATTGTTATGAGTTACAATTTATTATTTCAATCAGCAAACACCCATCAAAACAACATCTGATACAAAAATTTATAACACTTTTAGATATTTGGATGATATAATGGTTCTCAATAATGATGACTTCAGTATGTACACTAATGAGATTTAACATGTTGAACTGACTTTAAATAAAGCTAATACTAACAATGAACACTACCCTTTCCTGGATCTTGATATCTATATCTTTAACAAGCTTGATGCCAACATTTATGATAATAAAGATGATTTTTCATTTCCTATTGTTAATTGTCCATTTTTAGATGGTGACCATCTTATGGTTTTATATCTCAACTTGTTCGATTCGATCGTGTATGTAACATCATATTTGATTTTAACGAAAGAAATCTCTGTATTACTGAAAATTATTACACCAGGGATTCATCAAAACATTTACTAAAGTTTATCATCGCTACAAGGACACCATTCGTAAATATGAATCAACATGCAGACATCATATACGTTCAGGTATTTCACATCCAATCGTTTATTGTAATATTCTATACAAAGCACAAAAATGTCGAAATTCACCTCAAAAGCTAACCAAACCTTTAAACAGACTTATTCAAAAGGGATATAGTTCCGATACTGTTGTCAGGTCATTAAAGATGGCATATTTTGGTATTGATTCACTCATTTGGTCTTTGCATTGGAAATAAACACATGTATTCTAAAACCAGTTGTTCGCATGATACGGGTTATGTTCTTCTCATATATTGTATGATGTTATGATACTAAACCCCTAACGGGAGGGATTGTGCTTGATTTTCATATAACGAAGACATAATCTTTTAATCATTTTAATTGAGGTCTTGAGTTGACATGTCAGTAACTGCTAGTAGTCCTTTGTTAATTTGTGTATCATTGTCATTTTGCTTTGTTTCTTTTGTTACCTATTCTGACATCGGACTCGGACTTCTTTTAAACTGAGTTTTACTGTGCATATTGCTGTGTGTTTATTTATTCTACATTGGCTAAAGGTATAGGGGAGGGTTTAGATCTCGTAAAACATTTTTAACACCACAGCATTTTTGCGCCTGTCTCAAGTCAGGAGCCTCTGGCAATTGTTAATCTTGTATGTTTTTTAATTTTAGTTCGTTTTTATGTTTTGGAGTTAAGTGTGACGTCCATTTTCACTGAACTAGTACACATTTTTGTTTAGGGGCCAGCTGAAGCCCGCCTTTGGGTGCGGGATTTTCTCGCTGTGTTGAAGACCCATTGGAAGCCTTCGGCTATTTTCTGCTTTGGTCGGATTGTTGTCTCTTTGACACATTCCTCATTTCCGTTCTCAATTTTATGTCATCCAAGTTGGAGCGTTAACTAGCTATAAAACAGGTTTAACTCACCATTTTCTTCGGTAAATACCTTTGCCACGTCAAAAATATGACAATTTCTTTCCATTCGTTTTGTTCGTTGATATAGTCGAGCTTTTGGTTTAGTCAGTTTTTATGGACTTCCCCTTTTTTATATTTTCATTGGATTTCGGAATGTTTGTTAATACACTTTTCCAATACTATATTTTATATTTGCACTTAAATATCATAATAAGTATATTATTCACATTCACAGTAATGTTCTATAACTAAATACATTGGTGACAACAGATACAGCTAAATCTGCCTCCTATCTTGACTTACATCTAGAAATTGACAATGTGGATAGGTTAAAAAAAAATCTTCGGCTTCGCAATTGTGAACTTTACATTTCTATGGAGCAACATTCCAGCATCGTCTGCATATGAAGTTTATATATCCTGGTTGATACAATATTCCAGGGCTTGTATATCATATCATGATTTTTTTAATAGAGGTTTGATGCTCACAAGGAAGCTATTAAACAAGAAGTCCTAAGTGGTGAAGTTGAAATATCCTCTCTTTGTAAATTTTACGGACGCCATTATGAACTGGTTAGCCGTTATGGAATAACTGTTTCTAAAATGATGACCGATATGTTTCAATTGTCGTAAACACATTCTAATCCTCTTAAACCCAAACGTGACCTACCGAATACTTACATGACCAACCTGACGGGTGCAACATGTGGAGTAGGATCTGCTAACCTGTCCGGAGAACCTGAGATTGCCCAGGATTTTTGTTGGGGTTCATGTTGGTCAGTCTTGTGTTTTCTATGATGTGTTTTGTGTACTGTTATTTGTCTTTTCTGTTCTTCATTTTTTGTCATGGCGTTGTCAGTTTATTTTCGACTTATAAGTTTGAATGTCCCTTTGGTATATTTTTCGAAACATACCATCGTAAATAATTTTTTAGTCAATGAAAAGTATGCGTCCCTCCACAAATCAGGTGAGGGTCAGGAATCCTACTTATTGTAATAGGTAACGTTACTTTCCACTGGAGGCAGGTGACGGCTCAGGACATTACATGAAAACACTGTTTTTATAACATCGCAATATCTACATACGGGACACAAGCCGGTGTGGATATAAAACAGGAAATATTGTTATTCTATTTCACTTTCAAAACTCGACGCAATAACTAACCTGAACAATTGAGTTGATCTGGAATCTGATAGATTGGAATCTCATTCATGATGCCTAGTGTTGCTGAAAAAATATGTAACATCTTTAGTTATTTAAAACAAAATGATAGAAAATGAAAAGGAATTTACACTTTAAAAATACAACTGATAATAAATAACCCTTCCATTGTGTATGAATTCCTTTATAAAGAAGTGTCTTTGATATTTTTGCTATTGTCTAATTGCATTCATTGTAGGATTATGACGGTGGATAGTAATATGACTGTGGAATTTAGGGTAGTATTATAATACGATTTACGCAAGGACAAAAGCCCTATAATATTCTGAAGTATTCAGCCTTCAGCCGGTATCACCTTCTTAACAAAGATATATATAGTAGCAAGAATATTCAGAACTTATCTAAACTTTATGCCGTTTCCTTTTTGTGTTTTTTGTTGGGTGTTTCAACTTTTCGTAATGGTCTAGAAAGAATACGACTGATGTGTGTGCGTTAGTAACACCGACCACTTGTTGTGTTTATACCAAGAAATGCTAATTGGACAAGGCGTTGTGTTTATTGTTTCATTATTGGTGAAGTTAATTGCACCAATATTTTTTAATAATGAATGATAATGTTTTATATTTTGTTTGTAGAATTTACGGATCTATGATATCAATATCAATTGATTTTTGTGTCTACAACAGGTGTTTCTGGAATAAAAATTAAATATTTGATTAACCTATATATAAATCATTGACGGTATTAAGTGTAAAAAGGCAAAAAGGAAACAATCAAAACCTTCAAAATAAATTAAAACATTGTTTTATCGTTTCGTGGTTTTAAAAATAGAAATGAAATTTGTGTATTAAGAAATTGAGAAATAGTAAAATCGTTTTATATGATTTATGTGTCAATATTTACATTGTTATTATACAATTTTTATTGTTTAAATTTCTACTTGTAACTTCTTTCAGTTTCCGCACTCCATCATACTATTGATGACCTTATTTGGATTGTCTCAATGGCAAGTATATCACATTACCTTATTTTCTGTTCCCTAAGTACCCTTGACTTCAACATTCTTTTGTTTTGTTTTTTTTTTTTTTTTTGATAAATCAATGTAAAACGTTCGAGATCATAATTGATAAACGAACCTGAATAAAATATTCCAAATGTAAACTTCACCGTAAGGAACGACTTCCTGAACTTAAGTACTTGTAGATAGTATATGTCAGTTAAAAGTAATACATAATGTGAATCGAAGATTTTTTTCAAGGCATAATAAAACGCTTCTTTCTCATCAACTGCAAAATCATTTGTATCATACCGATTTAAATGAATTGCAATACTGATACGAAGCTTAACAATTTTGTATCGCTAAAGCGTCATTCGATAGCAGATGATATGCTGCTGCTCATTTATGATAAGTTTAATCTATATTTTTAAGAATGATAGTTCGATATAAATGTGTCTTTTTTGTCTCTATATTTTATGAATTTCAAGTTCACAGAGACAAATGAGTTGTTAATTGGAATCAACAGTTGTTTATCGACATTCAAGTATCATAATTGTTTTTAGAAGATACAGATAAAGTTATAAAAATGAAAGGAATAGCATACACTCCTGTTTATTTGTCAAAAGTTTAACGGTCTTCTTGCATGCAATCAGCAAATTCAACAGACAACTTTCTAGTATCTAAATAGCTTAGACAACAAATAACATGTTGCCAGCAAGTCGAGATACAAAACATCGTATCGGTTATCCTTTCAAGATGGTGACCCCACAAGTTATGTAGTGTCGATTTCAGTCGTTTTATCACTTAACTCAGTTGGATCAGTTTTTGGTTAAGGAGCACATCACTGTTAATTTAGACTTCATATTATTAACATGCCATAGCGTAACGTATTGATTAAGATATGTAAACTTCTTACGAAAAGACAGAATGTATGTTAATGAGGACGAATTTGAAGTTGGCAGTTGAATTCATTACGTTTGCCATAATCTTCCATCTTTGTGGATATGTTGAAACGGATCAAGATATAAAGCAGATCTTCTTGTTACGTTCACAAATGGTTAATATCCTTAAGGTTCAATAGCTTTTATAGGTTCAAACAGAAAACAAAACAATCGATTGACAGAAGTACACTCTTAGTATTAACTCGTGTACCGATTTCCTTTTGGAATAAAAATCCATCAATTGTTTGCGGATAACAAAGGCTTGTTATAGGGGCACTAGCTGTCAAATTCATGTTCAATGATTGGACTCAAATTCTCATATTTGATTTATAACATTCTAACACGTATATCCAATTTATAGAAAGTCTAAAAATAAACAATTTACAATGCATAGGCTCGATAATATGTGTCAACATTTCCTGTGTATTTTAGTCTAGATGTCATCTAATTAATTATCGTAGTGACCTCCGAAGACTGCCGACGGTCATATAACCCGATATAAACATTAATATGGATAGAAATAGATAGCGTACTCGTGCAATTGGATTTTTCTAGGTCTGTTTGATTTCATATTATAGGTTAAATATATATGTTAATCATCGTTTTCACCTGTATAAGAATGAGTTTTTGTGGACCGAATCAGTCAATCAAATGGTTTACCCTAGGTTCACTTTCAATGTTGACATTCTTTTCATTTTAATAACTGAACACGCCTAATAAATGCGTAACCTATCTCTAGCTAAGGGGTTGAATTGAAGGTCACATGAATACTGATTGAATGAGGTCAAATTATTCACTTGCAAGTGAATAATTCATCAGCAATGTTTCTTAGCTTATTTTGACAAAATTGAACCAAACTGGATACTAAAAGCGAATTATTATTTCACCATTTCACTTTCATTAATAACTGAACAAAACAAAATCATATTTTATTTTTTTATATATATTATAGCTGGTGCCCCTTAAATATAGGGGTATATATTCTTGACATAAGATAAGACATTCAAAATGTTTTCCGCTTTATTTTCGAAACATCTGTTTTTGGTATTGATTTTCATGTATGAGTACATATCAATTTAGTGCCTTAAAACATTATTAAATAAAGATACGCAGACGGGTTTATTACATGAGAATTAGTCATGCAAATTATGCAAGATCTTGTGTTTATTCGCTATTGGCATTCTTCAAAAATAAAGTGTAGTCGTGAAAAAATACAAAAATCTTTTAAAAAAAAACAACTTACTAAAAATGTAGGTTTCGTGAAGTCTATATCGTTATGATCATGTTTATTTGGCAATTCAAACAAAATCATTAAACATGAGTTATCGAATAATGTACAAAGAGGTCACAGAATCTTCAAAACTATTAATCCTCTTAAACGATTTTCATGGTTTCTGTAGAATATCGGTATGTTTCATACTCCTTCCTTAAATTAGGTTGGTATTGTATATTTCGCAAACACTTATTTACTGCAATTCAAATGTCTTTCATTTTGCGGACCTTGAATTAATTACTATTTATTTTAAATACGCATGGCGAGAGCTGTAAGCATACATGTATCAGGAAACGCTTACCCTATCAATGCACCTGGTCTCGCTCCTTTAAGAATGCTTGCATTTCATTAAGTGTTTGTAAGTTACATTGATTTGTCTTTTCTTGATCCATCTACGAGATCTAAACTGCGGTAAACTACTTTCGGCTTAATTTATATTTTACCTTCGTGTCGCTTCGAACGGCATATCTTCCGGCAAGTTAAAGACAACACAATTAATGTAAACATGCATGTTACTGATCCAACTGTAGTTGATATGATGATTAATTGAACTGAAAAAAATGCAAATAAAATAATATTTAAGTATGTTACTACGATTGTTATTCTCTTTTGTTACTGAGATTAAAGTCATTTTCGTCGTATTTACTAAACCGCTAAAACAGAACTGATATTCGCAGAAAACAAATTTATTGATATAAGCTGACTTAAGACTTTATTAAAAAACTGTCAAATACTTTGTTAATTCATGAGTGTTGACTTTCTTTACCTATCCTCTCTACCTCATATCTACATAAGTGTTATCTTATATGTAATATTCTTACCAGACTCTGATTTTGGAGTAGTTGACTGTTGAATCACAATATTGGTAGGAACAACAATCTTCTTAAAGGTTTGAAATCCTAAGACAATTAAAAATACACGAAATGATATGAAGCAAATGTTATGTTCAAAACACAATATATGGCATTGGAAGCATAAAGTACACAGGAAATGTTATATATGAGCTTCTGTTAAAAATTTGAAATAAAACATGGCATGTTAAATATGTTACTCTTTTTGGGTTGTAATAAGAAATAAGTTGAAATAAGAACAAAACTTCCATTTCATGTTATCATTTCTCTCCTTAAATAGCAAACGATGAATACAGCTGGCTATAGGAGCTTGATGTGAAATGGGTTTAAATGTTGTTATGAGAAAAAATTACTGGAGTACCAACTTTAATTAATTTCTCTACTGGCTGTAAATTTCTCTGGAACATGCTAATTATCCGTATATATATACAGCTTGATCAAAGAAGTTCAGGGAAACATTCCAAAGAAAACTATTGATATGCAGCAATGATTGGCACTTTTGAAATTAAGTTACTATGCAAATTAAAATGAACTGAATCCCGATGTTAACATTGAATGTGAATAAATCAAGGAGACCGGAAATAGTACAAAAAGCCTACTTTATAAAAATATTTATCTTTAATTTTTTATCCTGCACGTACAGACTTTAAAATTGTAACATTCCCGAAAATACAATATTTCTATATTGAATGTTCACGTGACAAGAGGAGTCCGGTGTACTCAAAAACTTAGATGTGAAAAATAAATATAGTTTGGGAAATTGTAACATGCTTAGGACTTTGTTGAACACCCTGAACATTGGTGACCCGAAAAATCTTTCGATTTCCATGATATTTCCATTTTTTTTTATCCAAATGCATCAAAGATTGGCATTTTTTAGATTTCAGTTTCCCAAGATTCTAATGCAATTCTTTGGATAAATACTGAATATAAAACATCGTGTATTTCCATGTATATTTCTAAAAACACAGTTTAACAAATATTTTCTTTAAAATGTACAATTGTCGTTTAGAACTAACTTTAGATCAGTACCGTCAAAAGCATGGTTTTATTATTGATTTTCTCGACTTTTTTATAAGAAGAATGATTTTGTTATTGTCTTCGTTCACTGGATTTCCTACTGTTTGGTCATTGTGAAACCATGATAAGTTATTACCAAAACAACATTTAGATTGTTTAGCTTTATTTTGTTTCTTTTTATTCAAACATACCTATCATCAACCACATTTTTAACAAGTACAAATTTTCTAACATTTATTTGTCTGAGATATACATCCTTACAAACGTATCCGCTAAACCCTTCTTGTGGGTGCAAAAGGAGATTCACAAAAATGTTTAAGCAGATTAGTATATAAGCGAGGACCGAACTTTGCTTAAATATTAATATCAGTCATTGATTTATGTTGAAAATATAAAGGGCCTTAAATTAAGACAAAAACTATTTCGTACAATATAAATCGTTTTAAAAGTTTAACATGCTACCACAATCATGAGCTTGACAACTTGATCTGATACTTTCTAAATATGCAATAGAACAAAAAGGAAAATTGGCAAAAGAAAAAGCAAAAGAGATCAGTCGTCTTGAGATTACTCTTTGTACAATATTCTATTGACTTCATTGTTGAAAACATCCCAGCAGAAGCAGTGCTGTGTGTTTATTTTCTTATGATTTCATTTGACTTTTGTCCTGTATATATATACCAAAAACGTGAGAATCAAAAAGACTAATCTTAAAGCCGTTGAAGTTGAAGTGTTTGAGAAGCATAAATCGGACCACAGTTTATACTAAATTTCGTTCAAGCGGGATTTTGTATATTTATGTATATAATCAAAATAATGATGTTAAGCAGTAAATAAGTGCATACATTTCAAATTCATTGAAAAAAATTCAGGCTTTTGTGGAAAATTATGACCCATTCATATCTACAAATAAATACACCATTTCCAATTTTAAGATTTGTGTATCACAAAAGAAACAATAACGTCGTCTATTTTATGTAACATTGATCATGTCAATTCCATGAATATCAGAGAAGCGTGGTGCTAACCTTACAAAAAAATAATAAGTGGCACGTAAAATCAATAGCTTGATATACAAGCTTACAAAGAATTTCAATTCAGTTTTTCAACAAAATGTTACTCGTATTTTTGAAAATTTTACCCAATAAAACGGTTTAGAAAAACTAAATAAAGAAAAGGGAAGGCGTTGTCACTGATTAGATAGACACCAAGGAGGGAGTCGGCTTTTATTTACTTTCCCTAAACTTTCGTTCAAAATCTAGAAACGTTTAATTGAGAGACAAATACAACTGTGTTATATGAAATATATATCAAATCAACATCGATAACCAGATAAAAAAACTTAACTTAATTTTGTTTACTTTCTACTAACAGATCAAATTTTATCAAACTATTATTGTAGTGGCCCTTTTTGTACTGTTTCATTTTAAGGGCCAATCTTTGTAAGAATCGGGCAATTTATAAAAATTTCAAAACATGGCCGAAAAAAACCTAACCATCTTATTTGGAAGTTACCTTTGTGCTGAGTTAGAAATGGTAGGTCTTTCGTTTCTGCATGTGTGGTTATTCAAGAAATCTCTCGTTAACTTTTGATTAGAATTAATGATAACAAATTACTGAGTAATCTCCCCTAAATTGGTAAATAATAGTGCTCTTATAATGCTATTATTTAAGTTCCTCTCAAAATATAGTTCAGATTTGTAGAAGTCAGATTTATTTCAAAGTTGTAAGAATATTGTTAAATTGGAAAACAAATATTAATGCTTACCATCCTTGCCGTCCCATTTGACAGTTATATTTGCTAAAAACTTTACTTCCCCTGTAACCATTCTAGTAACACAACTATATGAACGGTTCTTCATTTCTTCTACTACTGTAACATTCCAGGTGAATGATTTGCAGCTATCAGAACATGCGCACATATTTGGAGTGCATATCCCATATGTATGGTAACACGTGTCATCAACATATCGAATATCATTATGTGTCCTGTTCTCTATTAGAAACTCTACGGAACACGGCCAAACGGCGATGTTGGTTGAGCAAATAAATTGAAACACTGTTGCATTATTGTTGGTGAAGGACTTTCCTTTAAGGAATATATCAGGTGGTAAACCTAAAACGATTATTGAGATGTTTTTGTTATTGTGATTATTATCTTTCTTGAGCAGCACTTGATAACTTCATAATACAAATTGTAGCAATTACAAGACAAGAAAAGGTGTTTATTAGTTTTGCACTTTAAGAAATGTTTTAAGAAGTACCTTAAATAAAGGTGAGCTCAAAGACAAAGCGTTAATCCTGGTATCGTTTATGAATTCTATCAACCAATGGGTTGAGGCAACTGCTGTGCTTACATGATGTTATTTTGTTAGTTTGATTTTCATAAAATTTTATATTATTGGAAAAACTAAGGTTTTTTTTCCACATGCATAGGTGGGCTTAGCAAGATTTTTTATATGTTTTGGAATTTATCGTTTTAAGTTCCCAGATATGTTTGACGAAAATTGTTTTGATTCGAGTGCATCTAATGAGTCTTGTATAGAAAAAAACACGCGTTTCTAGTACAAAACTATTAGCAAGAAATTGTTGATGGGATTCTGAAGGAAATAATGGGTATATAAAACACATAATATGATGAGACTCAAAATACACATTTATAACGAAAATCACATAAAATTTAATGCAGAATCTATAGAAGTAAGCAGGTCACAAGATGTCAAATTCGTCTCAGTTTAAAGTTTTGCCGTTAACCTCAACCTCTGGTCCCTCTGGTATCTGTCGTCCTTTTTTTTACATAGAAACAAAGACATTCGTATCGAGATGGCTTTAGATATATTGCATGTTGTAGCGAAATTTATATTTATTTTGGGGTTTTTTTTCGTGTTTTTTTTTTAAGCATAATCTTTTTTTTTTTTCCTTTTCAAAAATAAAGAAATTCTTCAATAAAAGATGCGATCAGTCAGTAGTTTTGTTTTAAAAGCAACGAATGGGTTTGAAATTAGAGAAGTTGAAGCTGTATCTGCGTGAGACATAACTTGCTGTCTAAATGTGGTGTAAAGAAGTATATTTCTTAGCAATTGTATATAATGTTTTATGAAGTAGCCATAACGTTGTCAAATGAGTTATTACGGTTAATTCTTTGAAAATATCGTTTATTTAATGTTTTGTCCTTGGCCTAATTTCCTCACCTCGACAAATCAATTCCTACTTTTGGAACATCTGACTGTTGTGTCCTTTTTGCAATAAACATGGTTAAATATATAACATGGATAGTTTTACCCATTAGACTAAATAACATTTGCTGTATACATTTAAAAGTATCACATCATCAAATGTTCTAAGTTTAGTACTTTTGTTTTAAAGTCAGCCCCACGGGGAAATAGGTAGTATAAACATGAAAATTTTAAATCATCGCATATGTTGAAATGCTTAGTTCTCGCTTCCCTCTGCTTTCAGGTGTGATTGAATACAAGACATGTTCCAAATCATACCATCTTCGAGTGTAAATTCAAATGTAATATATATAAGAACAGCGTAGTCCTCTTATTTTGATATGCCCCTTTTGTAAGATGCCTCTTTTATCAAGCAGAACTTAAATATTAAAGATATAAAAAGCGTATTTTTATTCTTTTAAAAGTTTTCCATTAGTTTGCATTACATAAATAAATAGGACGTTTCAAGTAGAAACAGTTTCTTCAAAAACACGCCTATTAAAGGCAACATTTGCTGTCAACATTACAAAAATTGCATGTTATTTTATGCGTTTGTTATCGGCAAATAAGGATCCTAAAATTCAACAGATTTCGGTAGCCGCAGGTGAAATATTTTCCTGTACAAGTCCAGGCTCCTATGCAATTTTAAGGACAACATCACTAGCAAGGGACTGCAAAACCAGCATTGAACGTGCAGTCACAATTTGCATAAGTATACATATCAGTGCCTGTGCATATGCATAATCAAAATGGTGAGATGAATAATGATCCTATGCAAATACTTAATCGATCAGAATGTGATGCTAACATATTTCAAAATTTGAGTAGAGAATTAATTGATTTGTCGTTTCGTCTATATCAAAATTCTGTCAGTCAAATTGACAGGCCTCAACATATCATAACTTTTGATAACGCAGTCGGTTCACTTGTCATTACGTGAAACAAAAACAGCAAAGCTAAATCCGTTCAAAATATTGAACGAAAAAAATAAATTATATGTTCTGCTTTTATTACTTATTGATTGTTGGTTCTTAACTAATCTCCCCTACCTAAGATAACTCAGAGAACAGTCGATACGGTAATAAATAAGGTCTCTTAAAAATTGTTTTATGCGCTGGGCAGGCAAGTCTGGTGTAAAATAGGATAATGTTATTGGTACAGTTAACAGAGTATTCTATTTGTTCAGCAAAATTCCACAAGCTTTAATATTGCGTTATGTTATGAATAAAATAGAAAAATAACATTTACAAATAAAATTTCATCTTGCAGGCTTCAAAATTTTTCTTTTATACGTCAAGAAATTATCCCCAGCGTTTATAACATTACTCAACATTTAAGATCTGTGATTAAGTATCCTGATGTTGACGCCAGCCGTCCGTTCCTATATTCTGACAAATATTTTTATCATATGTACAAGAGCTAAATTTAAAACCTGTACTTCAAATATCACCAACAATCTGGAATATTGATTAAAAAAACAAAACTTTTTAAAACTACCAATCCCTGCTTTTGCAAAAAGAATCACATTTGGTATATATTTTTGCCCTTCCAAGCACGGATCTATAGCAGCATGATCGTACTCTACATGGCTCCTGGACATTAAACTTGTCTGGATATAATAATATCTTTTTTTCATTTTTTGAAGCTAGTACCATGCATACTAAAATCATATAAATGTGTGGGTTAGTAAGATGTCAGATGTATTTGATATTTGAGTAATATGTTCTGGTCCCGAATATGCATAGAACATGGTGGAATAAACTTTAGTGTGTGTGTGTATGTTATCACTATTTGTAGGTGTTATTGTTGTTTTGCTATATCTGTGTTTGCCTTTCAGTATTTTTTACTTTTCGCAATAATACTTACCGCTTTCAACAGAATAAATTTTTGCCACAACAAACAGTAAAAGAGTATACTCCATCTCCGTCTGAAACATGATAATTGAAATCAGTTTACAATTGCATTCCACATTTTAATTCGCAACAATGTAGTTGAGAATTTTTTTTCCATTCATAGATGTGTTGGAGCTTTTGATTTTGCCATGTTATAAAGGACTTTCCGTTTTAAATTTCCCTTGGAGTTCGGTATTTTTGTTATTTTACTTTTTTAAGGAAGAAAATCCAAATATTATGATTTTTTATGTGCATCGTCCTATTACAAAAATAAAACTGCTAGTCATG
This sequence comes from Mytilus californianus, assembly GCF_021869535.1. Taxonomy (NCBI): domain Eukaryota; kingdom Metazoa; phylum Mollusca; class Bivalvia; order Mytilida; family Mytilidae; genus Mytilus; species Mytilus californianus. Next base: position 80,106,062 of record NW_026262582.1, read on the forward strand.
TTATAACCACAGAGCTTGCCATTGTTATCAATGAAAAACTAAGAGAGTTGAAAGCTTGTAGCTGCTCTTGTATCTCGTCGCGAAAATTATTATGTTGTTCAATTAGACAATCTTGAAACATTTTTAAGAGAAAGACGTTGGAATTCAAAGCAAATCTTGGAACCCCACCTTCATCGATTTCATCTGAATGCATGATTGAACAGTTTAAATCCTAACTGCACATGACATGTCCTGTGCTCGATTAAAAGATTGTATCTCCGTGAACATTGCTGTCTTTACATATCGATCTGAACTTCTTGTTTCTTCTCACGTAATCTTACTTTATGAAGAACCTTACTAATTCAAACACCAAATAAATAGAAGCAGATATCAATGGAGTGCTGGACTTTTTCCGACAAAATATTTGTGTCTAGTTTAGTGGATTCACATATCGGCAAAAAGTCGTAACTCGGGAGCTTATAATGTTTTAACCTACAAATTAACGTGACTTTTTTACTCAGATAATGATAAGTATGAAGAAAAAACTTTACATGTTGAAACATAAGTCATATCATTGTACAGTTTCAATAGAAATATTACTGTAATTGCATGCAGCAAGACACAAATAAGTTGTTAGGTGTATGAAAAATACAAGTCACTTCGTAAGTAATTTATTGTATCAACTTTGTTTATGAAAGAGGGATGCTTTTTTTTCATGACATTTAATCGCGGAAAGCTGATTATTTTTTTTAAACGAACAAATCAGAATAATTGTTTTCTCTCTTTTGTCTGGTAATACAACTTTTTTTTTTATAAAACTAAAAATATTATATCCCCTCCCAATTTTAAAGTACGTGGGTGTTATTCTATAGAAAATAAGAATATTTGGTCATTTGATCATTAGATAGAGTAAAAGGTATATAAAGACGTACAAAAAAGGAACTGACATGAAGAGAGCACGAAATCGTGATACATGTACATGTAACACGAAAAACGAGTATCCATAGGTCAAAGTGTGATTTCCAATATCATGTGAAAAAATAAGATTTTCAAAATCCTACACACGAATGTGTTAAATCTGGCTTGTTTTATGAAAAACTATTCCTTTATTGTAGTAATAAACTAACAAAACTTCACATTATTTGTTTCGAAAGTTAAAATGTGTGTCAACGGAAATGTTTGGTATTTCAGTCCAATAAACGGAGAAAAGGATTGTTTCTGCCTTAAACCTGAGAAATATGGAAAATAAAAATGTAAGCCCTCAATTTGCAACAACACACGATGAATATCAAACGAATAAAATGATTAAGTAAATTAAAGTTTGCATTTTAATCAAGAAAATAATGACCTTATACAGATCATTATTGTATGCCTTGAAGCAAATTTCATTGAAACTTGGTATCGTCCGGGTTGATTTTTCAAAAGAATGACCAGTCGTTCTGAAAGAAAATAACTCCATGTAGGTATATAATTGGCCATATTCTTTACTTTAACCGTATGAAATATCGATGATATTGTTCTCTACTCTATAGAAGTGTTTTATAAAGGATCCAGTGATTTCCAATATATCTTAATACTGCAAGGTAATCGTTTTGTTACATTGCGAATATTTTGTATAATCACACTAATTTGATTCGGTTGGGACGAGTCATATGTTTACCTTCATTTCAAACGGTATACAGAAATCCAAAAAAGTTCTATACTTTGTGTTCCTATCAAAACAACCAATCAAGAGTTTTAGATGTTAAGCGTGGAAGTGAAAGAATCGCAAATTGCGTTTTGAGAAGAAGAAAAAAATGTCACTACATAAAAAATATTTCTTCTCTTTAACACGTTTAAAATGTTTATACTAAAAATGTCCTTCCCACGTATACTCTAATCTCAGAAAGATCATAAATAAAGTATTTAGTTTTACGATATCATATGAACCAAGGAGATCTTTACACAAGCGTACATTTAAATTGTTAAATTGTTAAGCCGAACGAACGAATTAAAATAATACATCAAGATTGTCTGATAAAAAAATTAAGAATAACCTAGTCAAATTAACTTGTCACCTTAGTATTTTATAAATATTTACTTTTATTTTTTATTTCTATCTAATCAAGCGTTGATAAATATAATCACTTTACACATGTCCAATTGAATATGAAATATACAGTGTCAGCGTAGCCAAATATTCAAAAAACTTTCTTAAGTGCTTTTAACTTTAATAACAGACAGTCACGTTAGATATGAAAATAGTGCATTTTACTTTTTCTATTTTCAACTTAAGTATAGTTATCTGGATAATATTTATCATACTATTGGAATTGCACGACAATTTATGTATTTATTGCATGAGTTCTAGACCTACTTCTATATGAGGTCGTGTGATATCACCTTGGTCAAGTTGTACAATTTCAAATAGAATAATTAATTAGACTCGACAATATGTGAATTAAACTTTTGATTGTATGTCATTTATCATGCAACTTGTGAAGATATTTTTCGTACCAAAAATAACATCTAAAACTGTCATTTAAAATAGATAACTCATATACTGCATAAGGGTCTACAATAATTGTATTGCTTACCTTAGAAAAATCAATTGTTGGCAACTTAAAAAGATGTTAAAAAAATACGTTATTCGAATTAAAAGCTCTCATGTGTTACAAATAAAATAAGTAAGTTTGAACAGTAAGGTGAATTGAGATCAGATCTGTCGAGCGCCATCTATGATTTTGGACATAAAAACCGCAGTGTTTAGAACAATTTTAACCTTTATGAGCAGTAAACTAAGAACAAATATAAAAGAGGGGCGAAAGATACCAGAGGGACAGCCAAACTCATAGATCGAAAATAAACTGACAACGCCATGGCTAAAAAATAAACAGACAAACAGACAAATAATAGTACACAAGATATAACATAGAAAACTTAAGACTAAGCAACACGAACCCCACCAAAAGCTTGGGGTGATAAGTTATATGGTTTGCAACTGACCCCCTACGGAACCATAGATGGTTAGTAAAATCTGTAAGGTTGAGATTTTCTATGGATAGTTACCCTCTATGGATCCGTAGGGGTCAGTAGCGAACCGTATAACGAATGTATCGCACGCATGACTTTTCCTGTCACGTTTTTATAAAAATATACAATGAAATACAATAACAATAAACGGGACGTCATGATACCACTATGATATATACTGACCCCCTACTAATCAATAAGAGAAGAAACTTAATGAGTTTAATTACTTTTTGTTTCATCCCTTTTACATATCTGAAGAAATAAAACATGTTTGAATTAAGGGGTCACAACGTGGCGGCGTTAAACCCATCATATCGTCACTAATTCATCCGAAGTGTGACAAGGTAAATTGTCCGTAGACTTTTTTTTTAAATTATTAACTGTTGTTCGAAAACTTTATTAATTTCATTAAAAAGATATACTTACAATAGTCTTTCAGTTCTTCATAAAATTGTCTTATGTGGCTGTATATATTGTATAATTCGATCAATTCCTGTTATGGTTTCCTGTCAAGATTATATTATCACTGATATACGTTTTCCTAAATGATCATCAACTAACTACCCATTTTCTACAATGCTACCTTTTCTATAGACCCAGGTGGCGAGAAATCTATTTTTGGCATTATGTAAATGTCCTTCAATGTACAGGAGGTGATATTTATTTATAGTTAGACGATATATTTTACCTAGTCGAATGCAATTCTGTTAAATATTTTGAAAGAAACTGCGATGATATGGATATATATGGAATTTGATAGCAAACATTTTAAATGAAACTCGTAATGCAAGATCATTACTGAGTTTTCCAGTGAATGGAACGCGTTCTATCCATGAACAGCATGTCTATACATGTACTCGCCTTATCTTTTTTGTGTATAAGAAGTAAGTTTGTTATCTATAATTATATTAAGATCATATAGAATCGGTTTATACAAGGAAATGATTTAAGAAATAAGAATAATATTACAATTTGTTAACCTTCAAATCGGCACGAGGTACTGATAATTAATTTAATAGATTTTCATACAGTAAATTCATTGTATATGTTTTCAATTATATTCCTTTTTTTTTTCTATTGTACGACACTTGTCATCCATAATATTCCCGAGGTAGCTAAATATTGCCTTATAATTCATGTATTCCTCCTGTTTCAATATTTATTCATGATTAATAACAAACCATTCTGAAATTGTTCATTTATAAATTCACAAGTTGATTTAAAAAAATTAAGGTTTCAACCCCCTCAGGCAAAGTTGACCTTATATAAATTTAACTATTATTATTAGATCTTTTTTATCATATAGCTCTTCAGCTGTTTCGATTCTTATTCATCCTTGACTTTCGAACATTCGGAATTGATTGTTCCTGATAAAGGTAAATCCAGCAAAGCGCTTTGGACAGCTTAAATTTATCAAGTGTTGTTCCATTTTTATACAGCAATAGTTTAAAGAAAACATTCTTGCGAGGGAAAAGGAAAACAAATACCCGATTAAATGAATCAAAAATACATATTTAAGCGAACGAAATAGTTGGTTTCAATAATTAAGCAATAATAACAATTTATTTCACAAGATGCTATGGTTATTTGGTGAATCTCGTGGCCAACATATTTTCAAATAAAACAAATATAGTAAAAACATTGAACAGCGCTGATAAAACCAAACAGGATTAAAAGTAAAGCCAAATCCGGACAAAAAGCAAGGCTAATCATGAGGGGTACAATCCTTATTTTAAAATGGTTTTATGAAAGAAAAATTCAAGAAAACAATATCATTATTTTCATGCAAACAAATAAGTACTGTCTACTGTACTGGTGATTCCCTCTGGGACTAACAGGTCACTTGTCTATTATTCTATGTTTTCAGTTATAACCGCCTGTAACGTCCATGTCTGTTTAACGTGGGAAGCTGAAAAGGAAAAAATAACTTTTAAATGTAGAGTAAGCCGACTACAATGGAGACTATACTTTTATAATCCTGATAACAAAGAAGAAGGATATTGTTTAAATCCAGTACCTTTCCCTTCATGTCATCCGTCAAACAGCAATTTCATATCTCAGGATATTCGTACAAACACAACTTTGCTACTTATACATGGACATAATCAGAAACACTTCATTGGTACTTGGAAATGTCAACATGGTACCGAAAGAGATCAGGCTTTTGTTAATGTGTCCGACATAAATACAGGTACTGTACTTTTTTACGCAATATTAACAGAAAACTTGGAGAAAGGGTAATATTTGTATTTCTAACACAATATTAATTGAAGATAGTCATGATATATGATGTATTACAAACCTGTTCGTTCATGTTTCGTTGTTATTCAAAGCAACATAATTATCTTAGATACATTATGTACTATTTCAGAGAATCAAAGTGCTTTTGGTTGATTTGATATCTCCAGTCAATGATCAAACGGTATTTGAGTGGAAACACAAACATGTCCGAAACCGTGAAATGCAGGCTGCAAAAGGATTTTATTTTTAAAATCAGTCCATATCTCATTTACTTATGATTGTATGTTCATATCATTTCGTTTTTGGCATTTGTCTACCGTGGAGGAAAACAACAGGGGAGTCTTATAATTTAACATACGATTTTGATTATAGTTCAACTTTATTCTACTTCGGCAAACGTTTTACCTCTAGTCAACGCTCCATCTTATTAAAGTGATGCTCTGAAATTGTCACGATTTGCTTTAGTTTGATCCACTCAACATCTCGTCGTAAATATGCATGACATATTTGCCACTGGACATCAAGGGAGCAATTTGTTAATCAGCATCATTAAGTGATGTACATCCATTAGTCTTCAGTTGATAGTTATCTCAGGCAGTTTACCAACATTTATAAATTTGATTTTTAAGCTTTTATTTTAGTATTTCTTTCCTTATTTTTCTCTTTGCATTTAATCTTTTTGGATATAAAATAACGTAGTCCACATTAGGGGTTACATTATATCCTATCCAACCGTACTAGGAGGATGGGAGTAGAACAGAAAAAAAGCTGCAATGAGTGGCAAGAAATCATAAGTGTACAACGACGGCAGTCTCGTCTACAGGTATAAGCAGCCGAACAGTCCTTTAGCAAGGATATACTGTCATGCTGGAGATATCGAGAGATGTCAATATTCCTATACCCAAGTCAAGCCTTTGGTTTTGAATAAATGAGATAGAACTATACATTAATGTGGCAGCTACCGATCGACACAGACAAATCAAAATATTAAGAGACAACTTAGTCTTTTGTTATAGAAAAAAGCGTATACAGAATAAGCTCAAACTGTCACATGATTAAGATTACAGATTCAATTTAACAATATATATTACAACAGGGACATTTAATTTAATATTATTTACCGTTTTTGGTTGTAAAACATCACCTGTCCTTTTTTCTGTGGAAATTAAAGGAGGTGTAATATAAACCAGTAGAAGAAAAACACTTCAGTGTATAGAATAACGGTTAAAAATGATAATGAATAAATATTCAGAAGAATTACATGTAAATATAATATGAGTATTAACGCTGCTTTGTACTAGATCGACACGCTGAACCAGTTTTTTTTACGCGTAAGTTCACATGAAGATATCAGTTCGCAGGAAGAATAGTCACCCTAACCGGAACATTTCTGGCTCCTAACCGACAAGTCTGTGCTCTTACTGTTAAATACAAATACCGCTAGTTTAGCGTAGAAACAGCAAAAACATGTACCAATTTTTACGTCTTTGTAAGACCCGGTCGAGATTCTAACAAACGACCTCCCGATCTCGAAGACAACACACGCACGAAACAAACCAGGAAAGCGACAGTACAGAATATAATACCAAAAACTAATGTACAGAGATAAATAAATTACAGTTTCACAAAAATTTCACAATTACTAAGTGGTGCTAAAAGTATCAAACCGAAATCAGAAATGTTAAAATTATTTTAGAAACTACACGTAAATATGGATGGCCGACTTCAGAATAGATTTCATGGATCAACGTTCTCTGCAAATTGACTATTTTCTCACCAATTATTTAAGGGATGTAGATGTTGCCAGCTGTTGTAAGGCTCAATTTCTATCTTTATTCAATATACACTCAGTTTCCAGTGATATTCCAATTTCACGTCCTACCTTAATGTTTACCTCCTATTGTAAGATCCACCTCTTGTATTGAAAATTTGTGTGTTCTCGTCATGAACAAGCATGAAATATTTGCATTTGGAGGTAAAGCAAACATCAATCAACCAACTCCATAAATTATTCAATGTACATAGTACATGAAAACAAGATCTTGTAAAATGTTATAACGTAACATTTCCATTTCAATAACTCTATGATAGTGCAAACTTATTTTTATGGTTTTGCAAATTACTACATAAATACTGTTTACTATGGTTCTTATCTACGATTTTATTGCGGTTTATGATATATGGTTTTGTCAGGCGATTATTAAACTTAGAAAGCTAAAAGGCTGTTTTAAAGTTGTTTTTGTTTATTCTTCATTTAGATGTGAGAAGGGAATGACGGATGACGAAAATAAAAGTGTTTGTTTTCATATGATACATTGTATTTCAATTTAAGAATGATGATCAACTTTGCGAAAATATCCCAGGTATGATTGCTACTGAGACAACACTCCACAAAAGACCAAATGTCACAGAAATTAACAAATATAGGTCACCGTATGCCTCAATGAGCAAAGCCCATACCGTAAAGTTAAACCTAAAAATACGATTATTAATTAATTGGACTGAACAGACAACATTTAGATGAAACATAGTGTAGGAAAATTATAGAATCAAAACCAATATGAACATTTTCCTGAATATTGTGAAGGACCTTATGCATCTAGGTCTGTTCGTGTAGAAGTTATGAAACATGCTGTTTGAATAGCTTATTGTTGGAAGAGTTTACTTACTGTTTTCATTTGGTAGGGTCTTTACGAATTCCTTTCATAATAACTGACAGATTAAAAACATCAAATATATATATAACGAGAAGTTTTTATGCAGAACATTCATTGTTCAGTTGTAAATGAGGTCTGTATAGGGTTTTGATTTCCTCATTCATAAAATAGGAAATCGTTATATTGAAAAGTTGGAATTTAAAAATATAAATTCACCCCTTTATTTCATAAAACTATCTTATGGTCTTATCTAAATGCTACACAGTTATAAAAAATAAATAAATAAATGATGTAATGTCATTTAATCGGTCCGTTTTTAATGCAATTAGGTAACTGTTATTTGTCTATATCAGTCTGAGTACTGTTTAACTATCATTTGTGTTGAATATATTTAGACTCGACCAATGCGGGGGAATTAGGCTTCTGCAAGTGTTTTTAGTGTACTTTTCTTATGTTTTTGAAGCTCCTGAATACCGAATAAGTTGGGTAATGTATAATTATATTGGTTGGCATATTGCTACTAAGGTGGCCGAAATTGATAATTTAAAAACTAAAATCGTCTCGTTTGCCATAGATTCTGAGATGACTGTGTATGTCAAATTCGAGGTATAAGTCTAAAAATGAGGTTGAGGAAGCCGTTTCTGTTATTTCTCTTATTTCTCGCTCTTGTTCTTGAGGATACACGAATGGAACCCAATCAGACAAGTTTGAATTGTTAACATGGTTAATGGAATTCATCAACATATCTGAATGTGAAATTAAAAGTCCTCGCTTCTTTGACCATCTTGTTTTTGACAAGTGTGTGAATGAACCCAGACTCATATGAAAATAAAAAGCGTTCGGCGTACATTTCTCTCCAATAGGAATTCCTACCATTTGTTGAAAAAATTCTACCTCCAAATTCAACAAATATGTTGTCAATAAATAAAAAAAACAACATACAAATCACTTGTTCCTCTGTGTAGCATGTTTTACCTTTTTTTCTTTATTTTTCAACAATACATGCCTTTATGGTAACTCAAAAGAATAAATCTATATCGCATGCTACTAATTTATTTTAGCAATGTGGATTATTTCTTTTAGCCAATTTTAAGTTACACGTGTTGAATGGTGGCTTACAAAGCCTGTGTTTTTAAGATCAGTTTCCTTATCTCAAAAATCAATATTTGCTACAATAGTGCAGGTTGTTTTTGTACTAACTGCTGTTGAGAGAGATTTTAAGGGAACTGTAGGGATATTAAAACATAACGTGAAATAGAATAGCATAAATCAAACATGAAAGACATATACTGTCAAAACTCGTACTATCGAGGACCAAGACAACACCAGGTATCATAGGAGGATTTAATTTCATTTTCGTATATGGCATTTGCCATAAAATAGCATCTTTATAGTTTTTCCGTATCCCCTTTTAAGATTTGATTCTTTAAATTTGCAAATGGACAGTAACTTTGCATTGTCCTTTCATAAACGCTTCTAAATTAGGGACTTTCGAAACTGAATTTGCACTTTAATAGAAAAAAACATCATCTGGAATGGTTTTCGAATATTTGTGTTCCGCTATGTAATATGACGTTATCTAAGTGTGACGTTTGCTTCTTTTTCCAAAAAAATAATAGATTTCTAATTATGTCTTAGATATGGAGAAAAACAGAAAACTGCCATAGATTTATGATTTGTACGGCGCTTGTGACGTCAAATTTGTCATAGATTTGATATCTGCAATAGATCTTGAAACCTCAATAGATTTGAGTCCTACATATATCTTTCAGTCTATTACTGTAAATCAACTTATTTTCACGGCGATTAAATTTCGCGATTTTCAAATATATTTGATGTAGTTAAATAGGAGAGATCCAAGTTTTATGTATTTGAGGCGCTTTATATTCGCGTTATTTTTCTTCTCGCGAAAGTCGCGAAAATTAATCGCACGCGAAAATTAGTTGGTTTACAGTATTTGATAACTGAAACCGGAAAGAAGGTGCATATACCGATATAAATTTTACTTATGTTCATGAAAACATGTATATATCAGTTCTTATCAGGGAAAATCTTAAGAACAACTTTTTAACCCATACTCTATTTTTTTTATATCTAGGAATAAAGAGTGTATATCAAAAAGGTAAGTTGGGTGCTTTTATATGTGAATATGAGTTGAAAGCTCCCTATAAACAAATATTGTGCATTCAAGGACCAAGAAGATACACGGATACAAAACGAACGATGAAAAAAATACAATTATCAAATAGCCCAAAAAGACAACACGGTCATTAAAAGGACAATTATAAGATAAACAAACACGCTTTTTAAAACTTATCCTGCTCAAAAAAAAAAATTTAATGGTCGTTAATGTTAATATGAATTAAAAAGTCAAATTCGGTGTTTTCATAATCAAGGACAACTATACACAAGTGCGGAAATGATAGTATCTAATTAAGCCAAAAGGCAATAGTTGCACCTCGGGAGACAATAAATCAGCTATTCCTCTCATACCCATTTAATAAGTATACATTAATTCATATTTTAAACCATTTATATTATCCTTGATATGAAAGTACAACGGATATTCATATATGCGACCAACACATCAAGAAATATATGTTTTAGAGAATAGGTTCTAACGGAACGTAAATTTGATGATAAAATAAGTATGTATATATATGTAAATAAAGGCAACAGTAGTATACCGCTGTTCGAAACTCATAAATCGAAAGAGATAAAAACAAATCCGGGTTACAAACTAAAACTGAGGAAAACGCATCAAATATAAGAGGAGAACAACGACACAACAAAAACACAACATTAAAATGTAACACACACAGAAACGAACTATAATATAACAATGGCCATATTCCTGACTTGGTACAGGACATTTTAAGAAAAAAATGGTGGGTTGAACCTGGTTTTGTGGCATGCCAAACCTCTCGCTTTTATGGCAACGTCAAACACAACACCAAAACGACAACATCACATGACAGGACCACAATACAAATAAATGGGAGAACATATAGGACAAAGAAACACTCGAATAATAGCTAGCAGAAGGTACTAGGCTTAAAATTCAATACGCCAGACGTGCGTCTCGTCCACACAAGACTAACCAGTGACGCTCAGGTAAAAAAAGTTTGAAAGCCAAAACAAGTACAAAGCTGAAGAGCACCGAGGACTAAAACTTCCAAAAAGTTGCGCATAACACGGCCAGGAATTTCTGCCTGGGACAAGAACATCCTTATTATTTAGAATAATTTATAATTTTGCAAACAGTAAATATTATAAAATGACTATATAATAGATAAACATGATAAAACCAAAGTGGGGACTAACTACAGAATAAAAACGGATACATTACATAAAACAACTTAATCCAACATATAAAAATACATAGCCGAGTTAGCTAAAGCCTCAACGCACAAAGTGACGTCACATTTGAAATTCTAAAAAAAACACACAAAGTGACGTCACATATGAATTTGTAAAAATATTTCCCAAAAATAAGATAGGATTAGGATTGATTCAAGATAGATTTGTAATACTGCCATTACATTTATTAATAACAATGAAAATTACAATACTTATTAATATCAAATTGTAGTAGTAATTAGATAATTAATTTAAGATCTAGCTATGTCGGTGTTACTTCTGAATCAAACTGTGAACCAAATATATCGTATAAATTTCGTGGAACCAAACTAAAATCTAATAAATGAAGGGGGTGATTATTTATCTATACCATAACACACGAATATAATAGAAAATACGTTAAGACATTTGACAAAATCCGACGAGAACAACAAATATAACATTAAAATTAAATACATGAATTTGGGATAGACTCAGATCGACGTTCGGTCTCAAATCGACGTACGTTCCTCAAATCGACGTCCAAATCTGACGTCGCAATAAAATATCCTCAAATCGACGGCCTATCTTACAGAAGTCCATTTTTGTTCTTCTCTAAACGACGCTCAATTTTTAACTTCTCTACTTGACGTCCGTTTTGGACACAAAATACAAAATTGAACTAAACCGTATCAGCTGAAACCTTTAGACTTTTAAACATATTATGTGTGACAAATAAAATCTATTTATTTTTATTTTTTAATTTATTACCTACTTGTATATAAACAGGCTGTGATATCATTTTTTAAATTTTAGAGATTAAATTAAAATAAGGAGATGTCATATGATTACAAATGGAACAACTAATACTATTCACAACAGTTCAAATAAAGCGAATGTGAGCAATTATAGACTAATTATAGGCAACCGTAAGGCTTTTAACAATGATAAAAACCCATACCACAAAGTCTTTTTATAACAAAACAATTCCGAAAAACAAATATGGCAGATATAAACCTACAACAAACCACTGGACTACAGGTACATACATAATGTGTCGGGTTTAAACATGTGTGTGAGCATTTAACCCTCCCCAAACCTGGAACAGTGATGTAGCAGCACAGAATAATACTGCCATTTTCTTACGTATATGTTTCACTCCAGGTGTAGAACTCAGAAATATGTCGAAAAATATCTTACACCGAGTCCGAATTATAATACTCACAAAAGATTTGGTTGTACTTCTTTATTTTGTGTATTGTTGGAGACTGACTAATGCCCTCTTGATGTTGTTTGGTTTTCTTTGTCGTTGGGTTGTTTTCTCATTGACCTACACTAACATGCATGCCATCTGTTAATATAAATAAGAATGACATACTACTACAACGAGATCGATTGGAATTTCTTTTAATCAAGATAAATATTTATATGCATGTGTTTACGTGCAATGCCAAAAAGTGACTAACCTGTTTTAGATTAACTTCACAAAATACTGTAAGGTCAACAGTGAACGGGAGAGCTTTTTCGCTCTCCTTTTCCTGTGACATTACCTGAAAAAAAACCTTATATATGTGGTAACTTGAACCCAACCTAAGTGTGATATTCAATATGTAGGACAGACGGGACGAGAGTATTACAAAAGAAATCAAGAACACCTTTACCGCTTTCGTAGACCTTAAAAATTCAAAAGTTTGATATATCAACATTTAGATAGGCATAATAACAATCTAAAATTTTTAAAATTCCAATCACTTCAAACCGTTCAGAAACAACCAGGAGAATCACACAAGCAATTTGAAAAATCACGTGAAGTTTGCGAATTATTTTGAATAAAAAGACTTAAAACAGCTTATCCTCTCGGTCTTAAGGACAAAATATTAGGACAGGGGAACTTGACTAAAACTTCAATCGATGTCATTAATATTGTCGATAAACGACTTAGAAATAAAAGGTCTCATGGCAAACGCAAAATCGTAATCAACGTATTAAACATCGTATAAATTATACACTTGCTGATCTGTTATCTATAATAAAAAATAATGGCAGACATCAAGTATTATGCAAACTGGTGTCAGATACCAATAAGTAAATTATATGCTATTTTTCTGGAGTGTGATAAAATTTCTTTTTTTAGCCCAATGTATGAATATTCTCGTATTATTACAGCATTTTGTCATCATAGGCTATTTCCTAGTATCGATAAACCTGAAAATCATAAACGGCATTTTCTTAAATTAAGATATATAAATAGAGGTATTGATTTTATTAACTTATCTAGTATATTCAATGACTCTACCATCCAAAGCCAAATACCTCCATATTTTGATAATATAGAACCACCTATTATTTCGTATTCTAATAAAAAAAAAACAGCAGAAGTTTGATTTTTAATTATAAGTCAGTTACACCAGACGTAAATATAGAAAATAATGTTCCTTCCACTTGAGACTGTGAAAAATCTAGTTTTAAATATGTTCCCTATGGTCATGTCCTTACAGGAGACCTCAACATCGTCGAAGACCGTGATCTCATAACTTTTCTTAAGAAAGGACCGATATATCGTCCTCCATCTAAAATAGATTGGAAACAGTGTCGTCAGGTCATTAAAGACGCTCTGTCTGTCTACTGTAAAAATTGGTGTAAACGTGAAAAATCTGATAAAAAATCTCTAGACAGTTATTTGAATAAAATTATGAATACTGTTAATATTCGTATATCTAATTTTGAAAACAATTCTGAAATTAGTAATAGGGTCCATGATATTCCCATTTCTTGAATAAAAAAATAAACTCCGAGTACTCGCAAAGCGGTTTGTGTTCGTACCGTCAGACAAAGCAGCAAATAATGTAGTGGTGGTGTTACGCATATACTACACGGAGGTTCTACATTTAGGTCCGTACGCTCCACAGAGAGTCAAATTCTAAACAAACATATCACTACCACTACCCACCTAAAAGCTTCTTCCGAACATTTGAAAGTCCCTACTATGTACTGATAACTTTTGTAATAAAGCTTATGAAAATATTGGTATTAATTATTTTTAGAGTGTTAAAAATTCTTTAGAGGTTTTAGATAAAATACATGCTTTTGATGGTCCTTTTAATGCTGTTGACAGTTATGATTTTTCTACTCTCTATACTACACTTCCACACAATCTTATCAAGAAAAAGTTTTCATATTTAATTAAATGGTCTTTTGAAAAATCTCATTACAAATTTATTTGCTGTAACTCGTTTAAAGCCTTTTTCTGTAACGAAAAAGGAAAGTATGCTAGATACACTTAATGGAATTGTGAAGATATGATTGAAGCTTTAAATTTTCTCCTGGACAACATATATGTACGTTTCGGCGATAAAGTGTATCGACAAGAAGTAGGTATTCCTGTGGGCACTAACTGCGCCCCTTTAATAGCAGATTTATTCCTGTATTGCTATGAATCTCAGTTTATGACCAAACTCAGTAAAGACACGTCATTGTTACATTTGGCTGATACATTCAACAATACCCTCCGTTATCTAGATGATAATTTTGTTTCATTAAATAATCCAGAGTTCTCTAAATATACTACCGCAATTTACCCAAAATAACTTACTTTAACTAAATCTAATATAAACAGCAGTAGTTGTCCTTTTCTAGATATTGACATTTCAATCTCTAAAGGAAAACTCCATACAAAATTTACGACAAAAGAGACTTTCATTCCCTATTGTTAATTTTCCCTTTTTTAGACGGCGATGTTCCTTTGGCTCCATCATACGGTGTTTATATATCCCAACTCGTTCGTTATGCCCGTGTGTGCAGTGATGTCATCGATTTTAACGAACGTAATCAATGCATCACTGGTAAATTATTAAGTCAGGGATTTCGTTACCATAAATTACGTAAAACTTTTACTAAATTCTTTCATAGATACAAAGATTTGATTAGTAAATTTTGCTGTACCTGTAGAAAACTGATTAAAAACGGTATTTCACATATTTCTCGTTTTTTATATAGATAAGACCGTTGGTTTTCCCGTTTGAATAGTTTTACACTAGTTATTTTTGGGGCCTTTTATAGCTTGCTGTTCGGTGTGAGCCAAGGCTCCGTGTTGAAGACCGTACTTTGACCTATAATGGTTTTACTTTTATAAATTTTGACTTGGATGGAGTGTTGTCTCATTGGCACTCATACAACATCTTCTAATATCTATGTTACCTATTTCGGGTTGAAAAAATCTATATTGCAATTCTGTATAAGTGTTTGAAAATGTAGTTCTCATAATCTAGAACCCTACAAAACATGTACATGTACAGGTGTAAGTCCAGTTATCAATCAGACGTCGTTTTGGCATTATATGACGTAACATTGAACGTCGATTAGAGTATCAAAATATTGGACATGATTTGAGGAACGGACGTCTATTAGAGGCCGGACGTCGATCTGAGTCTTACATATATATTACATATAAGATAGCAATAAAAACAGACAATACAATGGCCAAAAAAAATCGACGAAAGGACGGTCAACATTGACAAATATGGTACACACACACAAATGGTCCATATGCGGCTCGTCAAAGTCTTGTTTGTACTTGGAACAAATTTAGGCCAACTACACTGTTTGCTACAATTGCTAATACGGTTTGAACATTTGGAAAAAAGAACCACATACCACTGATCCACAAAAAAAGCCCGAAATAGATCGTAAACAATCACAGAAAGCATTAAAAAAGGAAACAATTCATAGTTCAAGTATAATTCAAATTGTGCAAGTATTTGATTAATTTATTTGTTACTATAACATGTTTAACTAAAAAAATTCATGAATAATAACAACGTTTTAACACTTCTGTTCTTATTCAAACAAATCATCAACTTAGTACATTTTTAGCTAACAAATCTTTGAATAAAGCAAAACTACACTATTTCGTTATTTTCAACTGCTGTTTTTTACATGAATTTCTGGCTTTTTTTTTTGTTCTCGAATATTGTTTATCATTTTGACTTCAGACCACTGTGTTGAGGAACATTTGGCTTGGACATTTATTGGCGGTATAATATGCGTAACCTTACTACTTATAATCAGAATAGCCGTAAACATCAACAAGGACAAGCTTGGTAAGTATTCTATTATTTATTTATGAAAGTGTAGAATATATTGTGTTTAACATGTTTAACTAGTTTCTATAATTTAAAATTCTGTATGATTATTTGTTCACTATTGCCCACCTTCCTTTTCTTTCCTTTTGTTCTACTAGTTCTACTAGGGCTATGATTATTATTGTTGTATCTTTGTTATATGTGATTGACTAGCTGATTTAATAAGGTGAGAGGACAAGGGGAATTATTCTTATAATTGGCCTAACAATTATCTAAAGTTACCATACTAACAAAGTTTGACGACATTCGTCATTTATCAACATTGTTTTTTAATAGTTTGTACCTATGTTATATGTTCCTTACGTAGTAACTACAATCCCGTTCCCTTTCGTATCGTTCGTCCCTCTTTTGTACTGTTACACCATTGTCCAAGGTTAGATTAGGGTTGCCGCATTCAGATATGTTTAACCGCCACATTCTTTATCTGTTTGTCCAAAGACAGGAGCCTGTAGTTCAGTGGTTGTCGTTGGTTCATGTCTGTCATATTTGATTTTTCGCAAATTGCTTTGGTGTAAGTTAGCTATGAGTTTTCTCATGTTACAATATACCGAAAAGCTTCTCTAATCAAGACATGTTGTCCTTTTCAACCATGACAATATTGATTGAAAGTAAGCATAAATTAAGGTGACAGATGAATACCGATGTTCAAATCTGGTCAATCGACTAAGAACTTAAAACTAAGGGAATCTCATGAGCGTCAATGGAAGCGAGACTGGGTGGTCTCCCTTATTTGAACTATGACTAAGTGCTTGAAACTGTACAGTTTTTCGTTGACAACAGCTGTAGATATACTTTCAACGACAATAATATATATTGGCAGGTTGTAGATGTTGCCATGGATACCATTTAATAACAGACTTGGTCCTCTCTTTGTAGGAATCACATTGTATTGCTAAACTTAGTAAAGATCCACCTCAACTCCAGCTAATTGAAAAATTAAATAACTATGTCGTACCTTTCATGCATCGTTGCATTTGATATTTAAGAATCATCTACTCATACTGCAGACATTTACTCAAGGGAACAGGCTTCAATAAGTCAAATGATAAGAAGAATAGAATGGGCATAACGCAGAACAGCCAATTTATGTATCAATTTGTTTGCATAAAAATAGATTTACTGTGAATATACTAGTTGACGATGTATAGGTCGTCATATTAGAATACTAAATCACAACATAGAATTAAAACCGTTCTAAATTCTGTTCTGTATTAACCTTGATGAAAACTAGATGTCACATCTTTGCTTTTTAATTCGGTAAAAAATTGTTTTTTGTTCTCAATAAATTATTACATATTAATAAGTATCATATATTGTCGTACAGTGTAAAACTTGGATTCGTATTATGATCCTTTCAATATTGTCTCTGTATGTCAATCTTATTACTACGAATGTCTTGTAAAAGAATTAGGAATAAATGAGCACTCAGGTAATCCCACATACAAAGACATATCATTTGACAAGGATGAGATTTTGGCAAATCATAAGTCCTTCATGGCTTCAATGAACATTACATTGAACAACAAATCGGAGGACTTACCTTGTTTGTATAGGATACCTAAGCTTCATAAAAAATCCGTACAAACAACGGTACATTGCCGGCTCATCTGCATGTTCCACTAAAGAATTGTCCATTAGATTGAATAAAATTCTGTCCGCAGTGAAAGAGGGTCTTCAGAAATACTGTGAAACTGTTTACTCGCGTAGTGGTATTAACCATATGTGGATTCTTAAAAATTCTTAATAACTTATGGATAATTTTAAATTTCGATCTTTTTCTGAAATTAGTTCTATCAAAACTTTTGATTTTTCAACCCTGTATACCACCATTCCCCATGTGAAATTGAAAATCGCCTAAAAGAAACAATCCACAATGCCTTTCAACATAAAAATGGTAGCCTACGCTATAAATTTATTACTTTGGGGTACCCTAGGGCATATTTTGTTAATAGATTAACAAAAGGGTAAAACATGCTACACAGAGGAACAAGTGATTAGTATGCTGAAGTTTCTTATCGACAACATATTTGTTGAATTTGGAGGTAGACTTTTTCAACAAATTGTCGGCATTCCTATGA
Organism: Mytilus californianus; assembly: GCF_021869535.1. Taxonomy (NCBI): domain Eukaryota; kingdom Metazoa; phylum Mollusca; class Bivalvia; order Mytilida; family Mytilidae; genus Mytilus; species Mytilus californianus. The sequence goes on from NW_026262582.1 coordinate 80,124,509, forward strand.
GAACGAACTGTGCGCCTCTCCTTGCCGACCTCTTCTTATTTTCATATGAATCGGAGTTCCTTCAGACACTTGTCAAAAACAAGAAGATCAAAGAAGCCAGATTATTTAATTTCCCTTTCAAATATATTGATGATGGTCTTTCCATTAACAATCCGATCTTTTCTGATTGGGTTCTATTAATATATCCCCCAGAACTAGAAATTAAAGAAACAACAGACACGGCTTCCTCCGCCTCATTTTTGGACTTATACCTCGAATTTGACATACACAGTCATCTCAGTACCAGAATCTATGACAAACGAGACGATTTTAATTTTGAAATTATCAAATTCCCCCACCTTAGTAGCAATATACCAACTTCACCTGCATATGGGATATACATTTCCCATCTTATTCGATAGTCAAGAGCTTGCAGTTCCTACTCAGACTTTGTAAAACGTCACCAGTGTCTGAGCAGAAAATACTTTGAACGACAAAATTATTTTATATTTCTTCCTGTGTGACGTTTACATTCTGACGTCAAACACGCGACTCTACACTATTGTTGATGTGAATGCAGTCACAGGACTTCAAATATTTCAATCCTTTATAGGTTGATTTAAAATACATTATATAAGTAAGCAATGAATGTGGTTGTTAAATTTGATAGATGCTTTTTGTGCTTCTTTGTTAAATATTTGTTTGTTTTTGTTCTAATTAAGATTGTGACACAGTGATGATTGCTGTACCCCTATTTTGACAATTTTACCTATTAAGTCTGTTTTGTTCACGCTTCGTTGTACATATAATGGAATTTGATGCGACTGTCATACAAGTGAGAGTTTTAGCGCTATAAAACCAGGTTCAATCCCCCATTTTCTACATTTGAAAATGCCTGTACCAAGTCAGGAATATGACAGTTGACAGTTTTCCTCGGAGTTCAGTATTTTTGTGATTTTACTTTTTTCAATACTTCTATTTTGGTATTGTACAAGGCTTGTTCTAAGATTGTTAATGAAGTCTTCAACTTAATCTGTTAAAAGACGATTAATGGTTGATATTTTAGTCTAAAAAAAACATGATTTATTAACTAATGGTAACTGCAACATAATAACAAATCATGAAAATCATTTGAAACAGGTTCAAGTCATCAGATTGATAAAAAGCATAAAAACAACCAAAAACACAAAGGACATGAACTAAAGATGGCCAATAACAACTGATAAAACAATCATGTGTCTTAGACTAAATTATCAATCAGTACACATCTATAGTCATATGTTTTCTATACGATATGGATCTTTTGAAGGGAAGGTTTTGAAATGACTTATTATTGCTTGTATTACGTTTTTGATATCGGGTAGATAGTTGTTTCACAACCTGCCAGCCATCCCATTTTTGATATAAAATTCGATATCCTGAATATTTGTGGATACTTAACTTTTGCTCCATTAATAACTGCTCAGTCTTACATTGTAATGCTCAGTAAACTTCGATAATCTAAACATCGACATATATTTCAGTACTTGTATACAGGATGTGAACTAATATAATTATCGTAATACACCAACGTTTCTTTTACAAAATAAAATCATCAGAGGAGCTCAAATTGAAACAATTTTAACGCTACCATTGCCTTTGGAAGAAACACAATAGTAACCTGGTGTTTAGAATCATTGTAAGTTTTATCAACAGTAGATATATAGAACCTGATCTAATCAATGATATTTCACGTAAGCACAAGAGCGCTTGTGTTTACCTTGGATCTCTGCCTTGACATCTGCGTACACAATTTTTAGACTGGTATTATTAATGATTTTTCATAATATAGCTCGTCATCGCTCGCGCTTAACCGAAACAAATAAGAAGAGAATACACAGCAAAATAGTCTATAGTTATTTGTTATATCTGACTATTGTAATAATCATATGTGTGAGTAAAAAGACCTTGGGACGTTTTGGATGAAGCAAAATAGATTAACTGTAAATTTATATTAATGACCGTAAAACAAAGGAAATAAGTAAGTACAAGTATGAATTAACTCAGTTGAAGAAAGTGTCTAAGAAAAACAAATATCATTAATCATTTGTCATTCTTTAATTTATCTAGAAACGTATAAGAAAGAGTCGAAAGATACTAAAGGGACGTTTAAACTCATTACTCGAAAATAAATTGACAACGCCATGTCAAAAATTACCAAAAAATAAAAAAATACTGTGAAAGTACTTTTATTCTTGAGATACCAATTTTCGTGGATTTCGTGGATTGCTTTATCCACGAATGTTAGCGTCCAACGAAATATAACAATCGTTGTCCGAACAAAGACATGGAAGATCCCCCTGTAGGTTTGACTACATGTATACGGGCATATAATCGCAAGAATACATCGAATATCAGCAAAATCACTTTGAACTATGTGTTCAACTACAGACAGGATAATTCCCATTCAATCTTTATAAAACCCAAACTGTATCCAAAATCATTATTAAACAAGATATGATTTATTTCAAGAATCTTTGTTTCCGATTGCTTCAAATTCTTCACTCGATTTTCCACGAAAATGTAACTTTTTCTCAAACCACAAAAATTAATGACAACAAATAAAAGTACTTTCACAGTAAAAGTTTCATAGTCACAAAATCACATTTAAACAAGTTCTTTATAAAAGATATTGTGACTTTTGAATGCTCCTTCATTTGATGGTTCTTATTTAATTTTAGAGTTAATCCTAGAAAAAAAGGAATGGAGGAGAGAGGACTTTTGTTGGAATAGCTACTGTTTGTTTCACTCTAATGTTTGTATTGGTAATTCGATTCATTACTTTCTTTCATAGTCCCACAGTGTACAAAGTACAATCATGATACTTTTATTAAAGAAAAGGATATTTGCTAAATTTTAAAAACATAAAAAACATGATCTAAGTGGACATTATGTATGTTAGAACTAATTATTGAAAGTAAAACACAATATATGAGATACGGTTCAGCGTGAATTGATAATCGGAACAGTTTTCTGCTATTTCAGTTATCTTTAATCGCTTATTTGTACTCGATAACTTTCATACTTTTAAACCTATTTCGTTAATCCCAAGACCCGTAAATGATATTAAAGTATGATATGGAATAACAAAAACCAATGACAACAATTGGCATTGAAGTTAGAATACGGCGTTTAACAGTACCTTGCCTGTACAATTCACGTAATATGAAAATAAGACGATCCATTTTCAATAGACGCTGTACTAAAAAGATAAAACAAAAAACCTAGAGGTAAGATCAGGTACATCAACAGCATTAGCATCATTTGTTTTCATGCAATACCCGTCATTCAGATTCTCGTGTAGTTAAAATGTCACAACAAAGAATATAGTACATAATCGTTAAATGTACAGATCACTCTTACCTGTACGACTTTTCCGGAATTAGAAATTCTAAGATCGGGTAAACATGTATTTTGTTTGGGGAATCACATAGACATCGTATCGGTCAACTTATTTGTGTTCGTTCGTGTAATTGTACACAAAGCCGCGAGTTTATATATTTAGACACTTTAATAAAGAGATTTTATAAAATCTGGAAAATAATATTTTCGATTGTTTACATATGAACTTTTTTCATCTGAGCGTCACTGGTTGGTCTTGTGCGGACAAGACGCACGTCTGGCGTATTGAATTTTAAGCCTAGTACCTTTTGTTAGCTATTATTAGTGTGTTTCTTTGTCCTTTATGTTCTCCCATTTATTTGTATTGTGGTCCTGTCATGTGATGTTGTCGTTTTGGTGTTGTGTTTGACGTTGCCATAAAAGCGGGAGGTTTGGGATGCCACAAAACCAGGTTCAACCCACCATTTTTTTCTTAAAATGTCCTGTACCAAGTCAGGAATATGGCCATTGTTATATTATAGTTCGTTTCTGTGTGTGTTACATTTTAATGTTGTGTTTTTGTTGTGTCGTTGTTCTCCTCTTATATTTGATGCGTTTCCCTCAGTTTTAGTTTGTAACCCGGATTTGTTTTTATCTCTATCGATTTATGAGTTTCGAACAGCGGTATAATACTGTTGCCTTTATATATTATGATAAAAAATGCTGTTTAAATGAAAATAAATTGTTTAATTCGAACGTAGTTACATTTTCAGTTCCTGAGATATAAAGATTGAATACATCATCTATATTACAGTCCTTGCATGGTGTAAATTTCCCACTAACACCATACACCATTCACCATACACCATTACACTATACACCCTGTGCCATTACACCATAAACGTTACACCTTTGCGCCATACACCTTACACATTACACCATAATACAATTTAAAAGAAAGCGTGCGACAACAAAATTATTTATTTATTTTAAAAAACGAATTTTGATCACAATATTGTAAATTAATGTATGAAATTAAAAATCAGTTATTATCAATATGTTGTATAGTTTTAAATGTCGTACACCATTCATTTCCACCATACCCGATCGCACGTTACACCATTACACCATTTCCCTAACACCATACACCATAGCACCATACACCTTCTACCATTGCACCATATGCCATACAACATTACACCATACACGTTCTTTTGGGAAGTTTACAACATCCAAGAGCTGTATGTATTCGCTTGTTAATCATGTTAAAAGTGATCAACTCTTGATTTGCTTTAAAAGTGTTCATGCTTAACGTCTTTAATATCTATTCTTAGGCCTTTTCAAACTATTTACTGGGATACTTTGGTTTATCCTCGCCATTGTTATTCCTTTATGTATTGGACTGCTGCAAAAGAATTGCAAAGGTAAGTTCATTCAAATACCCTTTTTTTTTTACTGGAAAACCATATTTTAACCATAATTTTTAATAAAAATAAAGGGGTATAATGCTTCATAAACAAGTATAACAGGACAGGAGTCACAAAGAATACTGTATAAACTAAAGCTTTGAACCTCTACCAAGGAAACCCTACTCCCCTGTGAACAACTGTACATTAGTGTATTCGTGTATTGTTTTCTTCGTGCGTAATTACGCAATACAATGTACCTGTACTACAACTTTTATTACAGATAAATACGTTTTCCTAATCTATGGTTTTTGGGTTGTTCTGATGTTTGTGCTATGTATTTCAATTCCACGAAAAAGAAACGGAGTGGGTTTGTATCAACATAAACATTATACTTATTTTCAGCAAAATGGTTCTTCTTTATTTTTTTTTTTATTAATGTTACTTTGTTCAATAATGAAAACTCATTTTAATATAAATATTGATAATCAGTTTTTCATTGAAACGGGCATCTGAAAAAGCATAATATACAATTCTAATGTTCAGTCCTAATTATTAAAATTTAGACTGGAATTCTTGCGTTCCACTCATTGTTCCATGATCCAACAAACTTTATTAACTTCTAAATATTTACCAATACTTTATCACATTCAAAAAATAGTTGTCGGCTCAATTTTATAGGCAGTATTGTCATATAATGAATAACATTTAAATGGTAGTATGTTAATAAGTTAAAAGTACACATAGTTAATTTGAAGAACAACTGCTGCTATTGATTGAACATTCCTGTGTTTTAGCATCCACGTACTTATTTGTGTTTGAGGCCAATTATTGTAAAGAAACATTGTTTATATTAATACACTAAAAGCTCATTAGATAAACACAAAACAAAATCCTTATAATACCCTTGAATCACAAGGATGATATCGAAAATGATAGATTGCAAAATAAACAGATGTTGACAAAACTCATGCATATCAAAATAATTGTATTCAAATTTAAGCTTGAAATTGGTAATAAAAAAAAGTTCATTGTATAATAAGGAAAACAAATGTAGTATACATTTTAAATGTACAACTGTCCTAAAAAATACACAAATAAACGTGCATGCACAGATGTTTGTGTGTGTTTATAACAAAGTAATCCCTTGACTCCTTGACAGTACAATATACAATTCAGGATATCTGCGCTTTCGGAAAATTTTGGCGATGATTGGTGTGGTCTGTTATAATATCAAATATTATTTTATAATTGCAGTTATATTTTCTTTTTATATTTTTCTTTCACGTTGTTTCTTTTTTGTAGGTGAACAACCCGAACAATCTGAACAAACCATGTTAAACATCGATGCGGATGGTCAATGTAAGGAAAGTCAAAAATTAAAACAGAAGAAGGAAGAATATCCCACAGAAATAAGTTGTTCCTTTGTCTAACACATTTCTAGAAATACTTGAACCGGGGGACGCCCGTGCGCAGTTTATATAGAAATCATGGGAATTGTAGTCCGAAACATGATTCGGCAGGTTTCCCTTTCAAAATGACATTACGTGAATTTTCTAGTAAATAAGTCATACACTATTTGGGTCCTCATTTAACAACAAACGTACTATAGCAAAAACAAAAGCTTTGTTCAATTTGACCGCAATCTTTGTAATCGCCTTTTTACTTTGGACATTTTCTCACGTGAATTCGATATATGAGGGCGTGAAGAGTTTAAGAGTTAGTATGTTGATGTAATACCGTTAATCTTGTTGACTGTCTTCAATTATTAATTCAATTAATGTTATCTTCATTTGTGTTCAATCTGTTCCACGCAGACACCACTTATGTTTAACTTTTTGCATAAATAAGCCTCTATGATTAAAAATACAGAGAGGAAACAACCTCAGATCACAATTGCTTGCTTAAAGTCAAAGTGAAAGTGTGTCACAAAAAGAGATAGGTTGTTGTAACAAAGCTTTCGTTAAAAGTTACAAATACGCAAATTGGAGTAAAATGAATACGAATTCAAATGATGTATGATTTATCTACTAGAAAAAATACATATCACGATTTCAAGATATGCTCTTCCGTCTGAGTCTTTGTTTTTTTTTTTTTTTTGTGAAACTCTGCGCTCTGTCGTTCCATAGCCAAGTATGATCTAGACATCAAATATGCCAAACGTCATAACAGTATAAGCCTGCATGGCATTCTAAACAAACAACAGTCCATACAGAACCCTACAAATAGAATAATTAGCGACATACACCCTACCAAAACTATTGATTAACTGCCATGCCCCAATGACATCAATTGCTTTTTAAATTCATTTATGACCGATGGAAGTTGTAGAGTTGTGTATACATTTGTAGCTCAAGCTGTTTTTCTTTTTTATAACTTTTAGACATAACATAATCTATATATCATCTTTCCCTGTTAATTCTATAACCCTGTTCGTATCCTTATTATAATAATTGCTTTATTTTTCAATCTGGACGCCCATGGAAATAGAATAATTAAAATACATATGTTTAATAATGATTTTATTCATTACAATGATGAAAAAAATCAAACATTAAAACATTTATCATAAAAATTAAAATACTGAAATAAAATATTTTAGGAAAAAAGATGGGAACGACCTTTGTCGTATAGAATATTAGATTCCTAGAAAAAATGAATTTTCAAGAACCAGAACAGCTAAACAAGAAAGATAAAAAAAAATATAATGCTCTAAAAAAACAAGGGTTCAAAACGTTATCGATTAATCATTCTAGTAAGTTGTTTTAATATTACTTGTATCGATACTTACAATCTAATTTTGTCCTCATATATCTTGTGCTTTCAAATATTTTGGTTTGAGCATTCCAAGTGAAGGTATATCTTACAGTCATGCATCACTAAAGTTGTTAACAACGACTTCACGTTTAACTGATGAATGGGCATTGTTTGAAATTTAGTGTTGAAAGACATGATTTTTGAATAGCTTTCATTAAAGACAAGCTCTTACTAACTAAGCTTTACAAATTGTTCCTATAATGTTTATGTTTTGATATTTCAACACTGCCCCATGTTAGGAGCTGATAAAACGCTCACTATCTTTATACTCTGTAAAGTTATTTATGTGCTTGTTCCAAGTCAAGAGCCTGAATGTTTTAGCTGCCTGTCTTATCGGTGTTTCGCTTTCAACATTTCACGTTTTAACTGTGTAGCATTTTGCTAGGTTGGATACTTTCTATCTTTCTGTATTGCAACGGTTTCCCTAAATTTCTTATAGTTGTTGACCACCCAATCATGTGGTCTCCGATGGATAGTACAAGGAAGCTATTAAACCAAGAGTTCCAAATGGTGAAGTTGAAATCATTCCTTCGTAAAGTTTACGGACGCCATCACGAGTTGGTTGACCGTTATGGAATAACCGTTTCACAGATGATATCGGATATGTTCCTTATGTCGTAACCACAATACCCTTCCTTTTTCACGAATATTACCTACCGAATTAGACTATTTACCGGATTTGTAATAACATAAGCAACACGACGGGTGCCACATGTGGAGCAGGATCTGCTAACCTTTCCTGAGCACCTGAGATCACCCCCAGTTTTTGGTGGGGTTCGTGTTGCTTAGTCTTTATGTTGTGTTTTGTGTACTATTATTTGTCTGTTTGTCTTTTTCTTTTTTAGCCATAGCGTTGTCAGTTTATTTTCAATCTATGAGTGTGACTGTCCCTCTGGTATCTTTCGCCCCTCTTTTGTCTCCTGGGCAAAATTACATCTCTACTCATTTAAGATCGAATCCATATGATCTGAAAAAAAGATACAAGACATGAAAACCCTAGGAACTATTGTTATCTGTGCAATATGAATTAGTTGACTATTTGCATTTTGTTAGGTCTTAAACAACTTGAAAAATACATGTCAGTCATCATTACCATGAGGGCGTACCTTTAAAATAAGATAAGACGTGTAAATTTGCTTCCATGAAAGAATCAACCATTTATCAAAACAAACTTTTACGAAATAAATAGTATAGATACGACCCACATGCAAGTGTTCATTAAAAGGTTGTGAGAAAATATGTAAAGTGGGAATTCGTGTGTAAAACAAACGAGGAAATAATTTTGATAAATATGCCTATTTAAGGTGTTAACACATAACTGCAAAAAAATCGTCGGATGCACAAAAAATTGTTATTTTCATCTTCAGTTTAATATTATTTTTCATTTTATCTTTTTTTTTGGATTTTTCAGGTACTGGCGAACGATAAAAATTAAAAAAAAGAATACCAAAAATATACCATGGATTTGCAGAAATTGACATTTATTTATAGTTTAGTTAATCCTTTATAATTGTAAGGCAATTTTGTCTGGAATGTGTATCGTAGATTTATATTATATTATTCGTGTTTAAAGTAATGTTTAAAAGAAAGTGAGACGACGTTTGGTTTATTATTGGCGAATATTACACGAATTGTTATGGTTGACATGTTTGTGTCTACTGGTAAACTATATCTTCTCAATTGACTAAATTAGAGTTATGTCCTTCACCAGAAAATTTCTTCAATTATGCGCGCCTTTATGACAGCATTTACTAGATATCGGGGACCACATATATCGCATCACTATTAAAATTCATCAAAAGTCTTCTGTATCGTCATTATGCAGAATAAACTAGAAATATTGTTTGTTCCGTAGTAATGTAGTACTCAATCACAGTTCCCAAATGACAGAAGATGTTATTATCAATCATAAGAATTTAATTTGCCAAATAATTTGTGCAATACAGCATCATATTTTTTCAACATTTTGTTCAACATTGGAAGGAAGTGACAATGCCCCTATATGCACGCATGATATTCACTGAAATCAAATTTTTTGACGGAAATGCAACGAACAGCGGTATACTACTGTTGCCTTTCTCTTAACCAACGACAACCACTGAACTACATGCTCCTGACTTGGGACAGGTATATACAAAATTATACCCTTCAAATTCTTGAGAATAGATATAAGAAGGTATGGTATGAGTGCAAATGGGACAACTCTCCATCTAAGTCACAATTAGTAAAAAAGTAAACCAGTATAGTTCAAAGTACGGCCTTCAACAAGCCTGTACCAAGTCATATGCTTGAATTCCAATTGCCCTTCAGTGGCTAATTTGTTAAATTGTCATTAATTAGTTTTCTCGTTTGAAACATTTGTTTTGTCGGAGCAAGTGAATAATCAAGTAAACAATGACAAAAACATCTCTTCAATTTCTATTTACTCATTTTGAAATTTTGGGCAAACTCAGCTTGCACTTTCATGCTACACTTGTATCAGAAATCTACAAAACAACTATGCATTATAAAAACCGTTTCCAAAACTGACTATTAAGGCAATTGTGCAAAAACGCATGTTTCAAAGTTAATCCGAGCACAAATAAGAGGAAAGTACCCGGTGAAAATTGACCATGGTAGAAATTATAATTGTTTTTTAATGTCAATCTAAGATAGCAAAGTGTTGTTCATATTACAATACTATACCTCACAGGTGAACCAAAATTGCTCGTGATTCTAAAGAATATTCAGGAAAAGGTCTTATATGGTTATAGTCGCATCACGAAAGCTGTAGTTCTCCAATGTTTAGAATCAGGAATTCTTTACTCCTTACCAGTCAGGTGTATTGGATTAATACTTGGGATTAATTAGATGGATATTATATAGTTGCTAATCAACATTTAATCATAAATGTATCCATGGATATTTCATATCGTAAACTGACGTGAGTAGTTAACTCATAATTTTGGTTGAACTTAGAACCGGTTTGCGCATGCTCAAAAGTTCCGGAACCGGAACTGGTTCAGTTCAGCTGGGAGGGTAATACTATACCTCCCAGGTGAACCAAAATGTTCAGCTGTTCTTATTGTACCGTCTTTCATGCCACTTATCTTGGAAGAAGGTAATAGTTAGATAAGTTTAGTAGAACAGAACGAATATGCTACGGTATGATTCTTGGTATCCCATTGACTGGACACTTAAACGTAATGTTTTAACGAAGAAGGTTTCTAGAGACACTTTTAGTATCACGCAAGGACATCACATCGTCCGTTTTTAGACATGTAAAGACTTGCAAAGTATGACCTCTCCACATTAAAAGATTTTATTCTTTTGATACAAAATAACAAGTTACTAAAGGCAAAAAGGTGGAAAAAACATAAAAGTGGCATTTAAAGATTAAAGCAAATTCGAGTTTAGTTCTTTGGATCATAATTTTAATATGCTTACTATCTATATTCAATTGTATAGTCAATGACACTTAAAATTCTTTAAACCTACCAGTACATTGTACACGTGCAATTAGTATTTTGGTGAAACGGTTTTACATTAAAAGTTAACACTAACATATATGTGTTTGGCGTTCTAGTTTTATCTTCATGACCATTGTCACAGAGCAAACTGACGTCTTTAAGGTTTGTCAAAACCTGACAGGTAACACGTGCAACTGTTCTAGCCACTAGGGGTGAACCAACTTTCAATGTAGGATCTAAAAAATCTAAAGGATCAAAATGTAGATGTAATGTTTAAAAGAAAACATTTTGTTATTGTAATTTGATTGAAAACTCAGAATCTAATGCGCATTGTAATTTCGCAGGCGAGACAAAAACAGCGATACTATATTCAATTCATTTTCCAATTGTCCTATAAAATTATTACATCAATTAGATTCTAACAACGAATATTATATTAATATTTAAAATCAAGATAAATATGTAATCATATATTTGCTGTTTAACTTTTTTAAGGGCGTTTACAAAATGCAATACTATTTATAATGTATTTTGAATAAATATGAATAAACATTGAAATTGACAATGTCCGATATAAACCATTTACTAATGAGCAAACCTAAAATTGACGATTGGAAATGTTCCATCATTGCATCTCTGTAATTTCTAACATGTACATCAAACTCAAACTATTGTATAACTTCCTTATAGACTAACGAATTTATCTTTTAGCAAACAACTATATTTCCGTATATTTCAATATTTTATCCTTAATAGGTCACAGGATATGGCATTATAGAATGGTACTACATTGTATTTACAAGGTTAATACATATTGACATTGAAATTTTAGCAAAAATTGTTTAGAGTACTTATTTAGGTTGAAAACGCAATGCGTGTTTGAAGAAATAGATTTTTTTTCAAAACATGAAAGCTTTTTCCAGGTAACAAAATTTTTTTTAATTGTCATGTTCATGCCGTTACAATATAGACAAGGGGATATAACTCTTACAGATTCATGAATATCTGTTTGGTTTTGATTGGACGACGATAATAAAATATGTATCCAACGAAATTCGCTGATTTTGATGGCCGGATAGATGGCTGTTTAACGTCCAGTGGGGAATTAAATGCATGTTGAAGACGAAAATATGATAATATGATATACATATAATTTGGAGTTTAGTATGACGTCCATTATCACTGAACTAGTATACATATTTGTTTTGGGGCCCGCTGAAGGACGCCTCCGGGTGCGGGAGTTTCTCGCTGCATTGAAGACCCATTGGTGGCCTTCGGCTGTTGTCTGCTGTATGGTCGGGTTGTTGTCTCTTTGACACATTCCCCATTTCAATTCTCAATCTTATATAAACACGCCAATCCTGATTTTTAACGTGCTAGTTCATAAGATAACAGTCCGCAGGTAGACATGTCGTCCTACCCGGATATGTTATTTTGACTCCGAGCAGACCAGTCTTTGCTCTTACATCAAAATGCCGCGTGCTTAGAGGAGAAGCAGCAAATATCAATGTTCAAGCCTTTGGTGTGACCCGGTTGGGTTTTGAATTCAAGAACCCCTTACACTGAAGGCGAACATGCTACCACGAGACCACCGAGACGGTTCATTAATTCTGCATCATCAACTATGAGTTCCGAATTATCAATGTGTATTTAAAGTTACAAATGACGAAAATCTTTATGTCAAGAACGTTTTACGATAATAAGATATGTATCTAACGAAATACGCTTATTGTGATGCCCGGATGGATGGCTGTTAACGTCCAGTAGGGAATTAAATGCATATTGAAGACGAGAATATGATAATATGATATAAATATAAACCCGTTAATCCTGATTTTTAACGTGCTAGTTCATAAGATAACAGTCCGCAGGTAGACATGTCATCCTACCCGGATATGTTATTTTGACTCCGAGCCGACCAGTCTTTGTTCTTTCTCCTAGATGCCGCGTGCTTAGAGGAGAGGCAGCAAATATCAATGTTCAAGCCTTTGGTGTGACCCGGTCGGGTTTTGAATTTAAGAACCCCTCACACTCGAGGCGAACATGCTATCACGAGACCACCGAGGCGGTTCACTAATTCTGCATCATCCACTATGAGTTCCGAATTATCAATTATGTCTATCTAAAGTTACAAATGACAAGAGTATTTATGTCAAGAACGGTTTACGTCTTTATATGCGATTTTTTCAACAATGGTATTGAAACACACTGTTTTTAAAATTAGTAAGCGTCCACTTACTTAGCATGCAAGGTTCAGATTAGAAATTTAAAATACTTATGATCGTCGCATGTTTTATTAGAAAGATAAATTAGTCTCATAAGTATCACTACGAAATAATGATTTTGCGCTTTTTTCACGTAATATAGGTCAAAGAGCTATATTTTTAAAATATACAAAATCAACTTGCTTTATTCCATATGCCATATTTATAAATCTTTCTTGGTAAAGAATTTTCTATTATGAGAATACAGTTACTGGCATCTTTTTTAATGTTCGAATTAGCAGCGTCCAGATAATGCCAATTTCCACAAAAAAAAAGTGATAAACGGAAAAGAAAAATAGCAAAATGTTGACAAATAATGTATAGGTTAGATTCCAGAATTGTTTTCATATAAATTCATATTCTACAAAAGCCTTGCTTTTAAAACATATTCATGTAAAATGACCGATATATTTTCCAAAAATTCAGATATGTTTATTGTGACTATCAGAACTTAGCAAGATCCTGAGATCCTGAGTAGAAAACTGTCAAAGTAGTTAAAAAGAAAAAGTAATCTTTGGCGATAATAGAAACGAACAAAAGGATTATTGAAGGTCTGGATGAAGGTCTTTCTTTTCTTTAATCCATTTTTCTCTATTCTTCATTACCTCTATTATTCACTAACATCTATTGTTTTGCCTATTTGTTTCTATTCTTTTTTTTTCTTGCCTTTATGCTGCACTTTTTGCCTATTACTCTCTTTTTAGTAAACCCCATCCAGACCCTCATTAATCAATGTCAGAGAAAACTTTTGCTGGATGCTATTTAAATAATCGATCGATTAACCGGTTAACTGGTACTGAAGTAAATGTACAAAAACAAATTTACTCTAAGGGTCAGTGGGGTTAAGAAATATTGTCACTTGTGATCTTCTTTACCAGCAGTAAAACACTTGCAAAAGTGGAGCGTCTTTTTGGCTGTGTGGGATGTATAAATTCGCAGCCAAGACTGGTCAGAATTGGGACAATAAATTGGATGCCTCTTTTAGAGAAATTATCGCGCTCTTCGCACCTTAAAAACCCTTGCAGCAACTCTTTGATAGGGCCGTAGGTTGCCTGTTGCCAGACTTATTTTCTGTCCCCATAAAAATACCCTCATTTTTAATAACATTTTGAATGTCCGACCCTCCATGACGATCGATCCTTAATGCAGAACATGCCTATTGAATTGATTGTTAATTTTTCCCATCCTGAACACGCATGAAATATTTTACACTGGACGTTCCGCAAATAACAATCAATTAATTAACAAAAAATAGAAATATCTGAAGTACTGTGTGATTATATAATATGATTTATTAAGTATATGTTATCATTCTCTTACAAACTTAGAATATTGTAAAAGTGTTCAAGGCTCAAATGATCTCCTGATTGGCCCATTCATAGTTTGTGCAATGTTTACATGCATGACTTTCTTTAAGACATATCATTTATGGATTAGTCTCAATGATGCATGTACGTGTAAAGACTTTCTTATAATTTGGAGAATTTTAATAAATTCTGCATTTTTGTTAAATATTTGTTTGTTTTGAGATTGTGACACAGTGATGACTGCTGTACCCATATTGTGGCTATCTTACCTATTATGTCTTTTTTGTTCATGCATCGTTGTAAATATAACGGAATTTGATGCAACTGTCATACAAGTGAGAGGTTTAGCGCTATAAAACCAGGTTCAATCCACCATTTTCTACACCAAGTCAGGAATATGACAGCATTTTCAAAAATACCTGTCGTCACTACAGTTGTCACAATTGCCTACGAAATCTTTTATGCTACACATTTTATAACAATTATTCGAAGATTATAAAAATAAATACATTAAAAAGTTAGTTACGGTAAGCAAAATAAACTATAAAATACACTGTCTTAGTACAGACACAGTTCTATTGTTCTGACAATATTTTCAAAATATGAGCAAATCACACCAACTTAACCATATATATAAGTGTAGGCTAACATCACTGTGAAAAATTTATCCATTTCCCATTATGCTTGAATATAAAACATGAAGAAATTCGCAAAATAACATTGTTGTCTGCATTTGTTCACATTTTACCTCCTGTTTTTAATTTGTTTCTCTACAAGAGAACTCCGTAAAGGGAGGTAATTTGATTATGTAAATACAGGACAACTCAACTTTTCAGGGTCAATTAATTTCAACACAGTCAAGTTTGCCCACTGATTTTTTTTCTTTTCTTGTATAACCTTAATCCATTCTCTCTATTCATATAATCAACAATATAAGAAATGGATGCATTTTTTTACAACACCTGATCAAAATAGGCTCTAAAACCCCCCTTTTATTGCACTTTTTACCCTATTTTAGCTATATAGATTTTTTTTTAAGAAAGTTTACTGTTGAACACAATTTTTATTTGCTCTTTTTAAACTGAAAAAAGTTTTAAATGTCTGAATATCTATATTATTTTCTTTTTATCAGATATAATTGATCATAATTTGTAAACACTGCATTTTCCCTCTTTCTTGCCACTTTAAGTCCTGTTACCAAGGAAACGGTAAACATATGGGGCTAAGTGTAATAATATTTTTTGTTAAGCTCATGTGGCTCTATTGAACTAATAAAGTTTAAAACAAATATTTTTTAGTGCGTGCCGAAATATTTTGGTGATTACAGAGAATTGCTCTTAAATATTAAGAACGAATTTTAGATCATAAAATTAAAAGAATTTTATTTCATTTTGTAATGGTTTTCTTTTCATTTTCCCCATGGTGTACCCAATAATCCACAGGCAAAATTTAAGATCAAGCTGACCATCAACTCACTTTACAAGTATTTATGAACAGTAGAATAATTACTATAAAAAGATCTTGAATAAAGTTCATCCAGATTTGTGTTTTAAGTCATTGGATACGCACGTCTTTCTTGTGGTGGGATTGAAAGGATATTTATTTGTGTCTTTAAGTGTTATTTCGGGAGAGAGAAAAAACTAATATTTATGCATATTATTATATGTTAATGGATTATGTGTTTTTCGTTTGATAAATCTTGGATGTAGAATCGTCTGAGAAATATGACATGGTACAACTAGAATAAATTTCCAGGTATGTAACACTCTAGTATATGTTATTAAACTAATAAGGGTGTAGTCGATTTGAAGTCGTATCTGAAACAAAATATGATTCTATATTTCAAACCATTCTATTAGATCAAATTATTATCAGAAAGATTTCCTTTTGTATGTTTTTAAATTAAGTGGAAAACTACTTTTTGATTTCGTTTAAACTTTTTAAGATTAACGCTGTCATTTGCACTACGAATATAACTATTATATTGCTACTGGTCATATAACAACAGTGAAGGAATTAGATTGTGTTACGCGTTTCTGTTGAAAATTGAATAAAAAATCCCGCCCCATAGTTAACACAAGCCTTATTCAAATGTTATCCATACCCTTCAAATTCTGTTCAATAGTACCATATTCAAATTATAACAACGAAAAATCAAATAATATACCGAATACGCCATTTTGAGCATTTAAGTTTCTTGAACTATTTATTTTATTTAACCACAATACTATTGTAGAAACTATCTGAGTAATATTTCTTTTTTTTAATGTACATTAAAATGGAACAAAATCAAAATACAACACTTTAAATTTCAAGCAAATGATATCTTACACGGTAAAATTAAAAGCAAATCTGTAAGTGAAATATATTTTCTCTAATTTTCCTTATAATTGTATAATGTTACTGTGTTCAATATTACGAAAGAATTCAACTGAGTTAACACATTTGATATTTTGTAGATGCACAGAAGAGGACCGGCACTCAATGGAAAATATTCGTTTTTACCCGCTTGGATACTATCCGTGACAGAAATTTAGCCAAGATGTGCATCGGAAAACAAATTGTGGATAATGTTGTGGAATCTTAGTAAACGATATCATATATTATACGATGGAATTACGACTCGCAAATAAAAGCTGTTTATCAATAATGAGATATTTGGTGTTCATTGTATTACTACGAGGTCATCCCAATTAAAAAAAAATCTCCATTTAATATCAGCCGTTTAGTAAGTTTTCATCTTCATTCAATATCGCGTTACGTCCTTTCGAACTATTTACATGGGTTAACACTTTTAAGAAAGTGCCAATGGAAATAGCCAAAGGGCAAAACGTCCGGATGAGTGAAGATGGACAATAGAAAATAACTCTCCATTCCTGAAAAATAATGGAGAGTTTGAACAAAAGATTTACGTCACAGGTGTATTTTAATTTCACTTATTGGCTCTTTAGTTTAAATTAACACTAGAACACACCCGCGAAATTGCGGGCATTTAGAGAGTTGTTGGTGGTATGTGAACTGTTGTAGGATGAATTTTTGTAAAACTTTTTATGACTGGAGTTTTTCAGGAAAGTTATTAAAAGTCAAAGGTACTTGGGGACAGTACATTTTTTTTAGCCCTCCACCTTTTTCCAAAGTCCGTTATTTTTTTGTTGTTTTCTGTTAATTTCAATTATAGTAGCGTTTTTTCTGTACACTATGAACATACATAATAACATATACAGTTTTTTTGGTATTTATTATCAATCCATGGAATTAAACTTGGAATTGATAGCAAATAGCAAATACACTGTATTCATATAGTATACATGTATGTTTGTTCATAGTATACAGAAAACGCGAAAATAATTGTCCTGTACCCTTGTACCTATGAAAATAATGTGTAAGTTAAAGTCCTAAACGGAAGTCTTATCTATGACTTAAAAGTCAGACCGAGGACGGAAACAATATCCGGACGTCTTTATTTTCGTTTTTCTCCCAAATAACTCCAAACGAAATATTTATAAGCGAGGATGACAAATGCGACTATGCATGGTATCTATAGGACATAAAAGCATGATGATTGATTTAATGTGGAAGGAAGTGAAGCGACACACAAAATGAGGTCTTCTCATTTAATAGTATAGATATAACAGGTAGTCTTCCTTGTGAGTTTTTTTATTATGAATAAATAATGTGTTGCTAAAGACCTGTGCATTTATTATTCCTCAAGTTGAATATTTACCAAAGAAAAGAATACTTACGGCAAAGTTTATTGCTGGCTGGAATAAATATCCTGTGTCCACCCTTGGTTTGGTTTAATTTTACAATTTTCCGTTTTGCTACCCTGTTTTCTTACGACATCTATATTGCAAACCAAACAGTTCCATTTGTTGTAATCGTGAATGATGCGGACATTAATTGACAAATTAATGGAGACCCACATAAAACCACATATAACCATGCTCGATTAGAAGAGCCCGAGCGCTTTAAAGAAAATATAAATAATGAATGAGGTGGATTCAAATAAAATCGTCCTAATGTGAATTTTTATGACAAATTATATCATGTATGTGCATACCGCAGATATAAAGTGTAACGCAATCCAGAAAGTCTACATATTATCTGAAAGATAAACAAACATAAAATAAGAAGCAATTACAATAATTCGTAGAGTTGATTAAGTATTACCAAAGATTCCTTGCAACTTTTTTTGAACATTGAGTAACCTCTTATAGACGTCCAAAAGAAGCTCATGAAAAAATATACATAAATCTTATCGAGCTTCAAAATTAAGTTACCACATCCTTCAAATTTCAGTCTTACAAAGTATATGTCATACGAAATATGTCGTGTTTTGAATGACTGTCATAATATTGTTCATATGACACATTCTATTTACAATACATATACATTTTTTGATACAATATTTATTGATGTCGTATTTTGAATGACCATTAAAATTTTATTTTTATTATCTATGTGCAAGTGTGGGCCCTCAAATTTTGCTTTCAGGGCAGGGATGGGGTAATAGTAATCTGTAATCGTAATCGATTGTAATTGATTACATTTTCCCCAGTAATCGACAGTAATCTGTAATCGAAGACATTTTCGATTACATGTAATCGTAATTAAATCGATTACAGCAAAAATTATGATGTAATCATCGATTATTTTCGATTACATTTCGATTACTTTAGTAAAATAGTTTGATGAGATATAACCTATTTTAAATGAAATTATATATGTACATGATGTATTCATCACTTTATAGTACAGATAAAATAGAATGTATTAATATGACTTAAAGAGTTTATCAACTGCCTTATTTCTATCTATTATCTCAAGCTGCATTATAATCAACCAGATCTCCTACCAAATTTTACTTGATATTTAGGTTTTGAAACAAATGAATTAATGTGCTTGTCAATATTTCAAGACCTTTTATATTAAAATATGAAAATAGATTTAAGTTAAGAATTGAGTCTTAAGTTCATTTCTGTACTACATTAAAGTAGTAATCTTATTTGTATTAAAATTCCTCAAAGCATAATTTTCAATAAGAGTTGGAATTTAAGCTTTGAGTAGATAAACAGTAACTGTTGATTCTTACAATGTTATGATAAAAAAGTTAAGAAAGTACACAAAATCCTTTTAATAATGAACCAATGGCTATGCATCGAAATTCTTTTTATTTCAGATAAGGATACATGTATCACTTTTTGACGCTATAAATATATATTGTTTATAATTTGTTTAGATAATAAAAAATAATTTACTTCTTGTCTTTACTAATCAGAAGTTCAGACTTCTAATCAATAAGATACAGACTTTGTTTTCATTTCAATTATGTCTAATTAAGAAGGAGATTTTCATTATTTTTCCCTAGGTTATAAATTGTACTCCATTGGCAGTTTTATAACCTGTACTTAGGGTGGTTTTATCCAAACAAGGATTAATTCATGTATGTCATTATAATTGTATTTCAATCTTTAAAATTTGCTGAACTAATTAATTATTCTACCTTTTTTATATTTTTTTTCGAACTTACAACATTGTAATCATCTATGTTAAAATATACCTGTTTTAATGAGTAAAAACAAAAAAGCTAACTTAAGTAAGAATGAAATGACATCGCATTGCATCAATCAGTTATTTATATTGTAGGTTGAAAAAAAACTACAATATGAATAACTGATTGATGCAATGCGATGTCATCTCTTATTCATCTTGAAAGGCAAAATTTCAAGAAATTTTGAATATTTCTGATCTTTAGTATGAGATTCCATCTAGAAAACAACTGTGAACTTAAAATATATGTAATTGGCAGTAATCGAAAAGTAGTGTTATTACTTTTAATAAAGTAATCGATTGCAATCGATTACAAACAAAAATTATAGTAATCGATTATTATTCGATTACACAAAATCCTTCATGTAATCGATTATTAATCGATTACATTTGTCAGTAATCGTGCCCATCCCTGTTCCAGGGTAATGTTTTCTTTTTCTGACTGTTGTTTGTTTTTTATGTTATAATCCTACCTCTATTTTTCTAACTAAGTACGTTATTTTGTAAAAAAAAAAATTACAGCAATACGACATTTTCGAAATTTAAAAATAATGACAATATGTGCTACTTTGAAAGACATTTTTAATTAGCAGAAAATAACATTGTTTTAAAAGTCCTAAGAGCCCTTTAAAAATGAAACTATGAAAGCTGCTGACAAATTTAAAGTAAGGATTGTTTTTCGTTTATGGTTTTGTGCATAAATCGGTACGTTGGTTTTCTCGTTTGTACTGTTGCATTTGTTCTTCAGTCATTCTCTCCTGTGGTGTCCATGTTTGCTTGACATAGGAAGCTCAAAAGGAGAACATTACTTTCAAATGTAAAGTCAGCCAGTTAAAACGGGAAGTTAAGATTCTAAATCCTTTAAAAGAAGAACAAGGATTCTGTATAAGCCCTGTAACAAGAGTGTCATTCTTCCCATAATGTTATTACGCAAGATCGAAAAACAAACACAACTGTACTTGTGATACAAAGGCATATAAACAGCACACGCAATGGACCTTGGAAATGCAGTCATAGAACACACGTAGATGAGGCAATTGTTAATGTCACAGTCATAAAAGAAGGTAATGTTCCTTTATGTTTTCGATCAATATAAAATCTTACACCAAAAACAAACAAATATTTTGTTTTCATAAACTGTGTAACGTTCAATCAGGGTATGTTTATGTTGTAAAGCTGAACACGATAAAGAACAAAAGGAAAAATCAATTTTGAAAAAGTTATTCAACCTTTCGATTTTCCGTTATTTCGTTTTACCATTTCAATTTGTATTATTTATCTCGCCCCACAACAAAATTTCAATTTCAGAAGTTGTCATTGAAGAGTTGCAATTGTTGTATTAATCATTTCATATAGTTGTTTATTGATGACGCAGAGTGGTTTCTTTTGCTTCTTGTACCTGTGTTAAATAACTGATATAAACCAGTTTAATCACCTTTCCCATACAGACTAATGCTAAAAGTTCTTATTAAAGTGTACAAAAGTAAATAATTTAAAGATTATTATGTATCGTTTATAGACACTACGTGTTTAATGCCAAGTTTATCAGTACTGTATTTGCCTTACACCTAGACAAATCAGTATTATAGACCCTCTGTTGCAGCCAGGAAATTGTTTGAAGCTTGAAAGTATGAACAATAACAACATAGCCGTAGATCTGTTATGGCACATACAATCAAAGTGTCATCACATTTTATCTTTCAATAGTATAAAACATTTCACTTTTCTATCCTTTACACAAATAT
Source organism: Mytilus californianus (assembly GCF_021869535.1). Lineage (NCBI taxonomy): Eukaryota > Metazoa > Mollusca > Bivalvia > Mytilida > Mytilidae > Mytilus > Mytilus californianus. Next base: position 80,146,386 of record NW_026262582.1, read on the forward strand.
TACCTAGGCAAAACTTAAAGACAAATTGAAAGAGCCAATCCACTGCCTGTACACAATTCAGTTTTCAAAAAAAGAATCGATGCTATCAGCATCAGCAAAGCTCTTCATCACAAAGAAGTAACCCCTAAAATTCCGCCTTTTTTTAAAAGTCAGTCTGTTCCTATTGTCTCCTAAAGTTAGACCAAAACCATTGCACCTAAACATTTCACCCATAAACAAGCATTGCAAGATTTTGATTTAGAAGAATACATGAACACTCCTCTAACATGTAGCTATTCATACTCTTCAGATATTTACAAGCCCTCTCCGAGAGCTGGTTGATGTAGACACCAGGTCCTCACATTTCTCTCGTGTCTTTCCACGCTCACCATCTCTAACCCTCAAAACATTTGATACTACAGATACAAGAATGTATCAATGTTTTGCTTATAATCATGTTGGAACTGCACAAAGTCAACAAACTTCTCTGAGAGTTCTTTTTGTTAGTCCATGATGTAATTCATTTTAGGAAGACAAACGATCATAAGTTGACACGATAGATAAGAAATCAGAAACTTAATTAGTTGAAAATCCATACACATAATTGTTACTACTTATATTATCACAAAACATAGAATATATGTACACAGTACAAATTAAACGTTTATGGAATAGCAGACATACATCATTGCTCATTGCTTTGTTGTCAAATTGATAGATTCTTTCATTTCTTTCATGTCGCCCTAATTCTTACCATGTTCCTGAGAATAGGAAACATTTTTCTTTGGGATAATGAAGCGACCATTCATCTTTTTGTGAATTTGGAGGCAAAGAATGCCTACAGATCTTTCTAAAAATATAGTTAGATTCCACCATTTCTATAAACAAAAATGAGTGAATGTGAGAAAAAATGATTTTTAATCTCAATTATGTGCAGTCTCGAATAATCTAAAGTGTCTGTGTATATGTGTATTTCATAAATGTCTTTTGATTTTATAAACGTAATTTGTCTTATTTTACAGTACCAATCACACTTCCAACAACTGATAAACGTAAGTAAAAGTAAAAATAAGCATCCAGCCTTCAATCTATAAATCTTCATTGTTTTTGTTGATTTATAAATATGCCTTTTAAGTATTGGTCAAATGATTAGATGCTTGTCTCTAGAACCAAGGATATCGAAGTTAGTATTTGCATGTTGTCTTCACGTCAAAGTAAAGTCGGATAATCTTAAAGTCATAATAAAATGTCTGTTTAGAGTAACATATCATCATTTTATACTTACTGTTATTGTTCAAGCCAGCAAATCAAAATATAGAAATCATATTTGTCTATTAAAAGGCAAGGTTAATTATTGATCTAAATTTCAATGTTTTTATAGCTTGTGTTTGATGCCTTTTAAGCACACTTTCCCAAATCGTGGAGGTCAGGTTTTTTTTTAAAGAGGAAGACAAAGTACTCTGAGAGGACAATCAAAGGCATGAACAAAAATTATATTCCATCTCCGATTTCCAAATCAAGAAAGCCAAAACACATCATTTGGACCCATATCTTTTAAATTATTATTGATTACATTAGGATTATACAACAGAGCATGGTCAAAACGAGAATAGGTTGAACTATACACTATGTCAGAATGGGTTAAAACAATTAGGTCGTAGATACAATTAAAAATCCAGAAGTTAAAAAAATGTGTAAATGTTCGACCTAAGTCCGTATTCAGAGACTATAAAATGTCTGAAGTCTCTTCACGACAAATATGTTGTTGTTCCTTTGGAAAAAGTTTCAAACAATATTGTCTGTAATCATACTACTACGAGTGTCTTATCAAAGAATTAGGAATAAATCAACACTCAACTAACCCCACGTACAAAAACGTAACTTCTGATAAAGACGACATCTTGACAAAACACAAGTCCTTCATGTCCTCATTGAATATTTCAATTAGCAGCAAATATGAGGACTTACCTTGATTGTATTGGATACTTAAACTCCACAAAGCTCTGTACAAACAACGGTACATTGCCGGCTCATTTGCATGTTCTACAACAGAACTGTCCGTTAGATTAACCACAATTTTGCATGCAGTCAAAGAGGGATTACAGAAATACTGTTTACTCGCGTATTGGCATCAACTATATGTGGATTCTTAAGAACTCAAAAACAATTTAAAATCTCTGTCATTCTCTGAAATAAAATATATCGAAATCTATGATTTTTCCGACCTTTACACCACCATACCACATGAAAAATTAAAAACCTATCTTAACGAAATAATCCACTATTGTTTTCTCCATAAAAATGCCACGCTATTCAATTATTTTTGGAGATATAATTCATTATATTTTGTTAAAAAGGACCCCGAAATTAAAATATGCTACACCGAAGAACGAAATTAAAATATGCTACACCGAAGAACGAAATTAAAATATGCTATACCGAAGAACGAAATTAAAATATGCTACACCGAAGAACAAGTGATCCGTATGCTGGAGTTTCTCAGTGACATGAGAGGCGAAAGATACCAAAGGGACACTCAACCTCATAAGTCGAAAAAAAAACTAACAACGTCATGGCCAAAAAAGAAAAGACAAACAATAGTACACAAAACACAACAAAGAAAACGAAAGACTGAGCAACACGAACCTCACCAAAACCTGGCAACATATTTGTTACATTTTAAATCGAATTTTTCAACAGGTTATCGGCATTCCTATGGGAACCAATTATTCTCCTGACAAACAAGCTAAATCATTAAATTTCACATACAAGTATATTGATGATGTTCCATCCATTAACAATCCAAACTTTTCTGATTAAAGTCCAATTAACATATCCCACATTTTGGATTTACTTTGAAGGTATTTTTGTTTTTGTTTCATAAAAAAAGAATGATAAACGTAGATACAAATATTTTGAATAAGGAAGGAATAATTCACATTTTGTAAATATAAACATTCTGATTCAAACACAAATGTCTCTAAAACTGATATTGTCAAGATGCTGGATTTCTTCATCATTAACATATTTGTTACATTTTATGTGTCTCTAAGGAAGATTGAAGCCAGCATTCTCATTCAACAAGTTCCGCTATGTAGATGTTGTCCTCTTACTAAATAGTTCATTTTTTGTGACCATGTTTAATGCATCTATCCCATCGAATTTAAATAAACTATACAACAGACACAGTTAAATCTGTCTCATAAATTGACTAACATCTAGAAAATGGCAATAAGGATCGGTTGAGAACAAAATAGTACAACATAAGTGATGGTTTTGGCTGCCCAATTGTTTCATTTTTATGTAGCAACATTCAAGCAGCGCCTGAATTTAGAATACTATGTGTATCCTAGTTGATACGATGTTCAAGAGCATGCGTTTCCTCCAATGACTGCCCTGAAAGACGAATGCTGCTTGCAACGCAGCTGTTAAAGCAAGGGTTCGAAGTAGTTGAATTCATAGATTCGAAATGTGTACGCCATCACGAGTTTTTTAACTTTTTTCACAGATGACGACTGGAATTTTGCAATTGTAACCTCATATTTTCCTTGAATGCAATTAAAATCACCGAATGAAACTTTTCATCAAACTTGTATTTACAAGAGCAGCACGACGAGTGGCACATGCTGAGCAGGATCTGCTTAATCCTCTGAAATATCTGGGATCAACCGCGGATTTTTTTTTAATTTTGCTATGTTTTTGTCATTTTGTCTTCAACTTATGAGTTTGAATATCCCTTTTGTATCTTCTGCCTCTCTTGATATTCTATTCATGGCATACATTGAACCCTAAAAATAACAGATATGAAATGATAAAAAAATGGTTCACTATTCCCTATGACTTTCAAACGAACTAATTATTAAAATTGTTGTTACATTGAATGATGACGGTAGTGTATTCCTGGAACATCAATTTATGTTTTATGCATACTTTTATTGTCAATATTAAATTTTGTATCCTTTCCTTTTTAACAAATTATGTACACAAGAAATAGGTACAGTCCGTGTAACGTAAAAGTTAACAATACGAACGATGCCCGAATCATGTACGGACGATGCCCGAACGATGTACGTACGATTCCCGAACGGTGTACGAATGCAAACGAAACGCTAACCGAACGTTGTACGAACGCTGAACGAATGATGTACGAACGAAACCATGTACCATAAACCATACCATAAACGATAACATAAGCTCCCTTTTATCGTACATCGTATGTTATTGCGTCAATCTTTTCGTTTAGCGTATATCGTATCGGCTAGCGTACATCGTTTCGTTTAGCGTATATCGTATCGTTTAGCGTACATCGTTTCGTTTAGCGTATATCGTATCGTTTAGCGTACATCGTTTCTTGGCGTACATAGTTTCGTTTAGCGTATATGGTTTTTTAAAATATATAAAACATGAATTGTGTTCTGTTAAATCTTTTTATATAGGTTATCATAGGCGTAACATTTAGATTGGATGCATATTTCAGTTTTTAATTAATCATTTAATAAACTATAACTTAATCTGACTCGATGTTGATCCAAAATTATTTACATAAGCAGTTTGAAAAATAAACACTGAAATAAATTTAAACAAATTAAAAGATACGATAGCCGTGGAAATACGTACTTGGTGAATGTGCGAGTAAACTGCAGTCTGCAGGGTTTTCAGTCAACATTTTTTGAAAATAGCCTAAGGTATTAACATTCTTTTTACCTAAAAGAACAATGTATTTTAGATGGAATTCGGAATTAATCTAATGTTCTTACAAAGTATATTCGGGGTCTTAAGGTTTGCCTTTTGTTTAAAAAGTTTGTTAATCATATTTATATATTCTCTTTTATCGCATGTATTTAAACATCGACTGAATAACAGTTTCATCTACATATCGTAATTAAACTTTTTTTTTTAGATTATAGATATATTTTTATTCATCTATCAAATCAGTCGAACAAAATCAAATATTTGAGAAATTTCAAATAAAAACAATTACCCGTTATGTGCCTCATCAACACCAAACATAAATCCTTACCAATGTACAAACGATAGTGTATTATTTTTACTACAAATGCACTTGATTTTAAACAATAATCAAAAAAGAGCGCGTCCGGCAAATGAAAAATTTCGAATTCTTAAGTGAAATTATAATTGAGCGTCTTCATTTTTGAATTTTCTAACAACAAAAACTAGACCGTTTCCCTCTATTCTTAAATTTTCTAAGACCATTTTCCTCTATTTTTTATTTTGCCCGTTATACTCTATTTTTATTTTATATTTTTTTTTTACTTTATTTTCCTGTATCTATATCCCCTTTATTCGGAGCAACCCTAAATATACATATGCTACACAGGGTCTAAAGGTCATCGCTTGTGCCGTGATACACATGTTTGTATAACAAAGGATGTCCTTGTTCATATTTATAACATTTTAAATGTCCTCCTAATAATACATCTAATAGTTGCCACTGGACGTTAAACAGCTAACTATAAATTTATCCGTCATATTCTTGGTTTTGTTATAATGTGTAAATCAAACAACATAATGAAATACTTGCAGATATTCACTGCCGAAATAATGGGAAATAATTGCACACAAAACCACTCAATTACATCCCTACGCCACAAAGTCTAGCTTTTTCACATGTAAATAAATTATTATCATTAATCTATTTCAAAATAATTTCAAATGATTTTAAATCAAACGGTCATTTTACTAATTTGCCAAAAACAAAAAACAGATCGATTGTTTTTCAATGGTCGGTGCCTGACAGCATTTATAAAATCTTTTTCCATTTTTGCCAGTAAGAAAACTACATAGAACAGGAAAAATCAGTGTTTAAATATATTCATATTTCTTGACGTACGTATGTCGGGGTTTAGGCTATTCCATTCAATAGTAGTAGATCGGGGAAAAAAAGGATTTTCTGGTTAAATCTATCTACAACTGGGTATCACATAATTGTTTCGCAAATTATAATTAGACATTTGACCAAAAAGTGGCATTAAATCGTAGAGGCAGTCCCATTATATAAAGAATAGAACATAGTGAGCTTTCTGGACTTTCTTCTGTCCACTAGCAAATTTCAGCCTGTTTCACTTAAAATATATAACTTCCCGACAAGCAAACACGGGCAACCCAGTTACTAATATTCCTGCTTCTAACTAAACATGTTCTAAATTGTCGGAATCTTGTTGAGTACAACCATAGCATAGCATTTGTCTTGTCAGGGTTAAAATCAATAAGCCAATCTTAAGACCATGCTAAGATTTGTTCTAAATCGCTATTTAAGACATCCTCTATTGTGTAAGGACTATTACTTTAAAAAAAAAAAGGGATGTTTCATCAGCACACAATCGAGTTAGTCTTATCAAATTACCAGCTATGTCATATACATGAATAAGGAATAGTAGGGGACCCAATACAGAGCCTTGCGGAACTCCTGCATTAGTATTCTCAAAAGGTGAAACGCTTTATTTTCTATTTGAAATATAACTAATTAAGTGATTTTAAAAAGACGTTGCGCACGGTATTGGTGTCTCTTTGGAAATATACGATAGATGGCGGGTTATTCAAATTGAAGCTCTTTTCCTATACAATAAATATCCATGTTCTGCATATCATTCGAAAGGAAATAAACCAAAGAAATCGATAACATAGATGAGTTTGTGCTTTGTACATTATGTAATGAAAAACTCTGCTCATTTCGATGCCTATAACGTCATTTTAAGGGTGTCCCGCTGTTACAATTTTGTGCGCGTCTTTGAAATCCCAGTGCGGATTAAATAGTAAGTAGAATGTTATATAATTTTACAACTGTATTGTAAACCTATAACGTAAAATGGGGTTTTAGACGTTTTTTACTGTTAGAGAAGGAAGATCGTCCAAAGAGTTTAGAGATGGAAGAGAAAAAATGTCCAAATTAGCTACTCAAGCCGTACACAAACTTTCTGCCTTCACTTTTTATCAGATTTAACGGTTAAAAATGGATTTTAATAATATCAGAAAATATATACATGTCCTAAAGAAACTCTCTGAAGTCATCATTATGTAACTGCGGTGTTACTTTAAAACATCGTCAGTTTTCCCGTGTCCAATAAAATGTCCTAATAATTCAAAGTATAATTCGGAGGCTTTTTATTAAACGAATTTCTACTAAAGATCTCAATTTTTTCACACCTGTTAACTGAATATATGGATGGAAAAAACATTCAATTTTATGGAACGCCATGACTGCCTTATGTTGATGATTATCATTATATGCAGTCGCGACAGCATTATATGCAGTGGTCACAACATTATATGCAGTGGTTACATTATATGCAGTGGTCACAACATTATATTCAGTCGTGACAACATTATATGCAGTCGTGACAACATTATATGCAGTTGTCGGAACATTATATGTAGTGGTTACAACATTATATGCAGGCGTGACAACATTATATGCAGTTGTCGGAACATTATATGCAGTGGTTAAAACATTATATGGGGTGGCCACAACATTATATGCAGTGGTTACAACATTATATGCAGTCGTGACAACATTATATGCAGTAGTGACAACATTATACGCAGTTGTCGGAACATTATATATGCAGTGGTTAAAACATTATATGCGGTGGTCACAACATTATACGTGTTTTGTTGATGAAGGTGATGATCAGTGATGAAGGTGATGATGATGATTGATGTATGTGATGGTGGTGGTTCTGATTCAGTAAAGTTCGTAATTTTTTTATCGGGAATTGCCGTTTCCAGTCATAATTGATAATGCCCCGCAAACAAAATGAAACAGTTATTGCCTTTAAGTCATGTAATTTAGGCAATTCGATTGAAACTTTATCGGAGAAAAAATAACGCCTGCTATTGTCTGCAAATTGGACAACCATTATTTTATCCATTTAGGGGTAGTTCATTCAGAAGAAATGGTGAAACTAAGAGTTGAATGCATTAATTATAGTTCTATTTATCTTAAGAAATACGCACGGCATAATGTGAATGGCATTTGTATACTATATGTCTCGAGTTCATTTCATATTGAACAACCAAAAGTTATAAGCCACTTAAAGTCTTTAGTCAATATTCAGTGCCATATTTCATATATATGTAAGACTCAGATCGACGTCCACCGGGAACCTATGATCGAGGTCCCACGGTTCCTCAAATCATGTGGTGCCATGACTGCACATCAAGACTATTACTGGAAGTCTCCTCTTTTCGATGTCTTATATGATTTCATCATTTGTTCCAACTTTGATCATTTCCTTTTTTTTTTTATTTTCTCTGAAGTGATCGTTTTGTTTTCGTATAATACTGTCCAAATATACATTTTTTTTTAATATTTTATGCATATCACAATGGCTTATGTAAAGGAACAACAAAATCCCGTCGCAAAGAATAAACTAAAACAAATAAAAAAAAAAACGAACATGGATAAATGACAACCGGTTAATTACCGCCAGCAGATTCTGCACTCGGACAGAAATAGTTTGCGTACATGAAACACGTCGATCCACTCAATCTACGTACGATGTCTCATTCCTTTCATATTCATATGAAAAAAGGAGATATGGATAAGCTTCAATGAGGCAGCAATCCAACGACAAAGATAACCGTACAACACTGGAGTCATGCTGTCGGCAACAATAGACAGCTGTCTATACACTACCATGTATATATAAAACTCTGGCATTTTTTACGTCTTTTGATCTTATTTCAATGATCAGTATCATCATATTCACAAATTAATATGTTTATACTTTAAGTATTCAAAACATATATAATTGTGCATTTCTGATCATTTAACCCCAAATAAACATCTTCAAATTACTCGGGACTGCAATTTACATATATCACGACCCAGTATTTTTCAAGGAGAACCAAATATCTGTCAGAAGTAAACTATGTATTGCATTTTAGAAACAAATTAATTTATGTAGGTCAGCGATGTCATTCGAAATAGAATTTTACTAAAACATTCAAGATTTGCAATATTGTTTTAATGAAAATCTTTTTAAGTATATAATTCGGACTATGCAATATATAAAAATTCAATAAGTTTCGACAATTTTCCGATTTTTACCCCGTGGGTGAAACATATACAGGAGAAAGAAGCCCCACAGAAACAATCAAGATCCACCATCAAAAGTAACGAAAAATATTCAGATATGAAATTTTCAACTTCTGACAAGGATCCTAACATGGGATATGGAAAACATTTTGTTAGCAAAAATAACTGAAATCTCCAGACTATAGCAACAAGACAAGCTTGTATGTGATAAGAATTAGAACACCAATAACAACAACGAGAAGAATTCATAGTATATATAAAACAATAGTTTGATATGTACTTTTTTTTGAGCTGCAGATAGAAAATCAGAAACGATCTAAGATGTCCAATGACATGTCCCCATAGCCTTAATTTGACGTTCGCGTTATAATAACGCTAAACTGTATATGACTTTTCTTGCATATTTGGCATAAAATAATTTCATGAAATGGTCTGATCTATATAAGATAAATTTCTCGTCTAATATGCATCAATATATAGATCCGCATTGTATCAAGGATTTAAGATGTCGAAATATTTAACTCGGATACTGCATAAAGACAATGATCCGCAGTCAACCGTTTACATATGATCACACTCTCACTTTTAGAAAGGCAAGCTACATTGAAAATGAAAATGCGATCAATCTTAATTATCCCTCTTAGCCAGATTATAAACGATTCTAAATCAAGCTGTACACCAAATCCCTAATGTCTAACGTTGCTATTAAAAGAATCGAAGCTAAACGCATGAATGAAATATCTTACAAAAACATCTTATAAGAAAAAGTGCTCCTTAGTCACGAACATTTCAGTATAACCTGCAATCATTTTTTTTGTGTCAGCGACTCATCTAACAAAAAAAAGGTATATCACGAATTTCAGTATAGCTTACGATCATTTTTTTTAATCTACTGTGAGTAGAACAATCGCTAGTCATATGTATGAAAAAGAAGGTTATAATTTATTACATCTAGAAGTAGTAAGGCAGAATGGAGTTTATTTTCTCGAATCTCCAACAGAATTGCCTGTTACATAGGCATGCGATGAGACTAGTATATTAAGATTGAAACTTTTCTTTTACATTTATTTGAGAGAGAGGGTATAGTTGTCCGACAAATATGATGGATTGCATACAAACATGTAGCAGGCTCCAGTATATTAATTTACAGACACTCCCAACTCGTTCGAAAAAAAATCCCCATTTACTGGACCCCACATCTTCCAAAATTTCTTCATTTCCTTATTTTGTCAAAGCGTATACTTTGCGTGAAGTTTATTTTTTTTTACATGAATATCCAATTTATAAAAAAAGGAAGAGAGAATTCAAATTCTAATAAATAGCCTACATTGAATCCGCTGTGTATATACATTGAAAACTGTCTTAAGAGACCACTAAAGGGAGAGCAAAATTGTGGTTTCATATGACTGGTGGTCTTTTACACGTTCAATCTATATGAAATGCACTACATAGGAACCTACAATTAATGGTCTTATAACACAGTTTTTTGCTGAATACAGGTGGTTTCTTCGGCAGGTTTGATTGTATAGATAACAAATTGACATACCATTTTCCTCTTCTTTATCATTAAATCAACCTCAAAAAGCCTGCAGTGTGGCTCGGTGGTTACCTCAAGCACTCCGGCTTCCTCATCTAATAAAACCGCCACGAAATAGCCAATAGTGACGAATGTGGCGTTAGACACCAAATAAATAAACCAATCAATCTACTGCGTGCTAATTTTCAATTTTTGAATACAGTAGATTTTTTTTTATTTTCGCAGAACACAACATGGCGTGAATATTGATTTTTATACTTGTAAAACAATGTAAAAACAAAACCAAAACCATTGAAATCGAAAAATTATCCATTTGGAAATGATTTAAAAAAAAATGTCAAAGAAGATTTAGTGTAAACCGATACTCAGTAATATCTTGACTAGAAATGGAAGCGCTAAACCAAAAATAATTTATAGTATAAAAAGTGCATGAAATGCATTCCTGGTCCATATTTGTTCATTTCAGAAAACATTGATCCATGTGTATATATAGCAGTTACTTAAAAATACACATCTGGTCACTTAAAAGTAATTATATATTTAAAAATCAGATTTCGGCCTGCTGTTAATCTGTTAGGTAGATATTGGTCCATATAAAAAGAGTTTTCCATACTTTGCCAAATTCTATAATTTCAAACATATAATAAAAAAAGTATGGATCGCCGTCCCTTATTTCAAGTTTTTGTTTGTGAAAAAAATATTTCAGATGAACACATGTTTTCCGAAAGCAAAAAACAATACGAAATCATCGTCCTCGTTTTCTTAATAAATCACAGAATAGATCAATTTATTGTAATTATTAAAAGAAGAAAATGTGGCCGTATGATTGCCAACGAGACAAACTTTCATCAAAGACCAGATGACAAAGACGTTAACAATGAGCAAAACCCTATCCTCATAGTTAGCTATAAAAAGCCACGACATGAAAAATGTAAAACAATTCAAACGAGAAAACTAACGGCCTGATTTACTGTACAAAATGTGTAAATTCCTTCATATAATGATTTTTTCTTAATTATTTGCCCGATAATACAATCCTGATTTAAAAATTGTAATCAATGAAAACATTTTCTTTTAAACAAAAATTAGACCCCCGACCAACCTTGAAATATTGAAAGTTGACAATGGCATCATCATAAGAGCACGTATTTCTGTTTCAAACTTAATGCACATTTTTTAAAGTTTAAAAAAAAATGCAATTTTTAACACTTTCCATAAAATCGTAATTGATATTAAGATTGTTGACTTATTCGAGTATTAACTGATAAAATAAATACTTTGGATTATAATACTAGTATATAAGCCACTTTTTATTAAAAAATAAATAAAACGTACTTCTTAAATAATAACAATTTCACTAGCCAAGATTGGAGACGTCTTCTGACAAGGAGGACATTGCTAAATTTTAAGAAAGAGAAGAAACTGATAATACACAAATAGTAAAAAGAAAATTAAGAAAATAAGACATGAAAGGTTATAAGCAAAGACAGTCAATGTGATATGTTGGAAGCACGCTCGTCCTTAGATGTACATGTAGCCTCAGGTTTTCCGGCATTTGTTTCACTCATAGTGTCAAACTCAGTTTTAAAGTTTCAAAACATTTTGAATGTTGAAAATAAAAGACGCTTAATTATATACAAAACAGATTTTAAATCATATTACAAGACATCAAATTGTTATTCAGTGCTACATAGATTGTTGGAGACAATTTATCGCAAAATTAAAAAAATTGCATGTGTGAAATTTTGTTTTAATTCTATGAAATTTTGCATTTATTAATGCTAAGCCCAGCTTAAAAAAATGAAAGCATATAAAGAAGCAACTAAGAAAATCTCGGCAAAATGAATACTTGTTGTAAGAATGTAAATTCTACGGTCTTTTTAAGCGGCATTTTCACATAAGTAGGTTGTAAGCTTTAACGTTTGAAACTTTCTTTCGAAGAACGTCAAAAGCGTATAGTTTTATTGGGAACGTGCGTAACGTCTAAATACATTTTTAAATACAATTCTTTCAAATACTTTGCCCACTGCTGATAATAATGAGATAGATCTATAATTGAAAATCAGTGATTTGTCTCAGGTTTTGAAAATATATATAAATGCTCCAAGTCAACACATTTTCAAGATTTTGTGAAAATACGATGGTAATGTGCATTTTATTTTTATCATAAAACACAAATAAATGTACACCCATTGTCAGATCAAAATATCTCAAATACCCCAGTCCAGAGATACCATGTTTATTCTACTGAATATACCATATCGATAATTTTACATTATTCGTACTTGTTACGTAATAAGATCTGTGTCCAGGTAAAGAAAACAGCAAGTGGTGTATATTCTAAAGTGTTTAGCGCCTTCCATTATACAGAGAGAAAATTTATTTTATTCAAGTGTCACATACTTGTCTACCAAGTTATATACAAATTATATAAATTTGTAATATACATTTCACAATAATAAAATAAGACAAATACCCAGACTAGATAGGCTTATGAGACACTAGACATCTGACGATGACATTTAGCTTTAGGACCATTTTGTTTTCACAAGGAAAAACACCAATTTAAAAATTATATATATAACATTCTGTTAAAAAATCATTTTAAAGGTAAATTGACTGTAAAAAAAGGTAAAAGCATAACGTCCTCGCAATTTCTTGTTCAGAGCCAGGGACACAGATGTCCAAATGAATAAGAATACACTAAATGCTTAAACAATATATAGTACAATGGACACCAATCACATTTTGATAGTGTACTAAGAGGTTTACTCGTGTATTTTCTATATTCTAGAGACTTCAACATCCCACCAAAAATACAAAAATTAAAGTCCTAAGTTTTATAAATTAAATGTCATGTTTTTAAATATTATTTGCGAGGCTGCATGCACATTGTTTTCGTATATTTCTTTTCCGCCATTCATAAGTTTAATGTTTACCGTGACTTCTATATATATTATATAGTGTGTTACGTAGATCGATTTTTTAACTTTATTCTAAAAATTATTAACCGACACGGAGCGATAGCACGGAAACTGAAAAATGCTTCGGAAAGCGGATTGTTTGCTAATCATTTTGAAAAAAAAAACGTGAATTATTTTGATATCCTAATGATAATGTGTCTTTTTGACAGCACTATATTTTGTTGATTATTCAATATATGTATATGGTACCTGGCATTTATATACATATACATGCATAATAATAATCCCTTGAATATATTTTAGTTGATTGATTGTTGGTTGTTTAATGTCCAGTGTAAACTATTTCATACATTTCTATGAAGAAAGAGTTTCTCATTCCTAGGAAGATTTTATGATATTTGGTGCACAATGTAATTTAAAGTATTAACTCCGTGTTTCAAAGTCAAACAAGATAATTATTATTTTTCTTCATATTTCTTAAAAAAAAAATGAATATCCATATAATTCAAATCTGGTTTGGATTTGTTTTGTGCTCAATGGAATTTACTACGACAAATTCAATTTTATTGATAATTTTGGGATCAAATGTGATGAGGTTTATATTTAGGTATGTGCAAAACAGGGAAACAATAAACTGGTAAGTTGGAGACCATTCAGACTTCGTTTAGATGAGACACGTCTTCAAAATCAATACAGTTTAAAATTTTGGGGAGTTGAAAATTGAAAAGTGAAATTTTTTTTTTATTGTTTACTTTGCACTAAGCATTTATATACAAACCTCTTCTATTACTCTTCCTCTGAGCAAAACTCAGTTTGTTTTAAACCGATTTAAACGTACATTAAACAGAACTTAAACAGTAGGAGATCATGGTGGGTTTAACGACAATAAGACAGCAATCAAACAACAAAAAACACACAGGGACATCGAGTGGGCAACATATATAGTGTTTACCAATAGAAAGGTGTATACACAACATGCCAATTTCTAAATCGTCCCGAATTTCCATATATCATTGTGAATAAGTTTATCCAGAAAAATAGAATACATGTATTACATGTCTTTGATTTAACAGAAACAATGATAAAAGATATGGCATTAAAACGCGATTCTCCATATTAGCAATTGAGGAGAAAGCCTGAATATGAAAAGTTAAACAATTTAAAGGTCATACAAATTTTAAAGTTTTACTCCTTAGAGGTCTATTTTCCCCCTTCTTTTACCCTACAAGAAAACTTTCCTTGGAGCCGTTGATTAAATATCTGCCGAATTTTTCCAAAACGCTCATGTATAATAGTATTATGCCGTCGTGTGTTTAAACAGTTATTGGCCAGTCAAATCGGTATGCAAGTTAAATAAATATTAAATAATTAATATATAAATAACGCTTCACAATGATGCAATTATATTATAATTCTAAAAATATTATACATGACCAACAAAAATAAAATATATTAAATGACTGAAGCAATTTTATAATACTGGGGCCGGTTTCATGAAGCTATCCTAAGACCTGTCGTAAGACATATCTTAGGACATGTCTTATGATCCTCTTATGACTATCCTAGGACATATCTCAGACCTCGTCTCGAAGCTGTCTTAGGATGATCTTAGCAAAGATATCCTAAACCTGTCGCAAGTTCTTTAAAATTTACAATATAAACATTGATTTATGCGAAAATTCATGTAAATATAGTATGTATTTCCCATAAATTAATACACGTATTGATTAATATCCATTAATTAGATAACTTGCAAAATTAATATAAAAAAAATAAGAGTAATGTATATAAATAATACACCAATATACATAAACAAATTCAAATACAAAATGAAGAAGAAAAAAAAGGAAGAAAATGTTGACAATTTCTATTTTTACAAGTGAGTTGAATTCAATTTGTCACTGTATCGGTTATAATAAGGTTAAAGGATAAAATCGTGCATTCCTGCTATAAATACATCGAATGTTCATTGTTGATAAATCATTCTGATAATCCGTCAACCTAAAAAGATTTCGTTATGAGCAGGAAAAGGAGTCCCAATTTCACCGAATCAGAGCTTCAAATTCTTCTGGATGCCGTGGAAAAGAACAAATCAGTTCTATTCAGTAAACTGTCCAATGTAATTACAAATAGTGCTAAAAAGAAGATTTGGGAGAAAATATGCAGTACAATTAATGCAACAAATCACACTGACCATACACGTACGGTAGAGGAGATTCGCAAGAAGTGGACGACATACATGAGCAGTGTAAAGAAGGCTGCTTCAAATAACCGTCGCGAGGCACGGAAGACGGGCGGCGGACCTCCACCAGAGGAATTAACTCCGCTACAAGATAAAGTCGTCGGTATCATCGGAGAAACACCAATAGAAGGCATAGAAGGGGGAACTGACACAGGATCTGTACCATCTGCTGATGGAAGTGAAACCGATGTCTTGGACTTCACTTTCCCTACCTGTCCGAATTCTCGAAGGAGTTCAAATTCGTCTATGGAAAACGGTAAGTTTCTTTATAAAAATTATAAGATGAGGTATGATAATAATGGCGGATCCAAGGTCAAGGTGCGAGAGTTCTGAGGGTTGTACCCCCTTTTGTTGGACACCTTATGCTGGTTGAACCCCCCCCCCTTTTATACGACTTGTATGTACGCATTGCAACCCCTTTTTAAAATGGCTTGATATACCCAAACTCACCATGCAATACAAAATGTCATTAATGTACGCAATAATATGTTACTGGACGACCGTTAACGCGGAGCTTAGGGAGCTACCATTTGATTTTTAGAGGGGGGGGGGGGGGGGGGGGCGATGATGAAAAATTGTGTCCTGCCTTTTTTTTTTTAGATGTAATCTTTGTCCTGCCTTTTTTAATTTCTCGCTCTATTCGATCCTGCCTTTTTTATTAGTTTCTCCGACTTTTTTTTTACATACATTGTGATCCTACCTTTTTGTTACACAGTTGCTCATCCTGCGTTTTTTACTCAAAACTCCTGTCCTGTCAGTTGCGGATCCAGAGGGGGGTTCCGGGGGTTGGAACCCCCCCTTTTTTTACGATCAAAGCATTTGAATGGGGCCATATTGTTTGAACCCCCTCTTTATCCTGGGTTGGGAACACTAGTACCACCCCATTTTTTACAACATTTATATGTAATTACAAATTTCAGTGGCCAAATGTTTATGATTAACACAGTCGAAGTGTATTACCTGATTTCTTAATGCATTTTGGAATGAAGATGTATTTTTCTGTAAACGTGTATGTTTCTAAAACAGTTTTGAAACACAATGAAAATGGTATGCATGGTCTTTGTTTGTATATTAGAATGATACAAAGATAAGTAGAGCATACACCAATGAGCAACATTGTAGAAACCAACCCCAAAACAACTCCGAACATGTTGCTTTCGTCTTGTTATTTGATATTTTTTCTACTTTTATGAATGAATTTTGAGGACTTTTCTATATGATAATATAAATTAATAATGTCAGGCAACATTTTTTTTACTTGTCCACGGGCAACAAACACACAAAAATTTGCTTGTCCGGTCGGTCAAATGTACGAGTCGGGCGAGTCGGGCATGACATTTCCACACCCCTGAATGTCTGTTACTTTCAATCTCTAACAATGTAAAAATCATGAATATTAAACAGTTCATTCTATTTCAGAACCAAGCTGCTCATTCTGGGCAGAGAGCACCAAGGACTCGTGTATGACAGGAGAGGCACCAATCGTCAAATCGACAATGACATCTAACAAGATACTTGAGGACAAAACAACACAGCGTTTGATTGCCATCGAAGAGAGACGACTAAAAATAGAAGAAGAAAGGCTTCGTGTCGAAAAACAGAGATTGACTATGGAGTCGGAAAGACTTGATATAGAAAGACAGCGATTTAACATTGAGCAACAGAAACACCAACTGTATTTTGCACAAATGAACATTAATTTAGCACAAATGGGAGTCCAAGTGTTAGACCAACAAACACTGAGTACACCTGATGATGCCTAGATTTAAACTTTATAAAACTCGCATAATGTTATATTACACATTTTTTGTTAATCTTTATTTCTTTAAATTATTGACGAGTCTATAGTGGGTTTTTTCAAAGCTGTCAACCTAAGCATTGAACTATTAATAAACTTTCTGCACAAAGAGTAGAGGATTTAATAAATATCTGGTAGTTGTAATGATAAAAAATACAATATTAAAAAGTAATTGGATGATACAATTTATTCAATGTCCAAATCTTCCATTTATCAGCCTGTTTCTAACATTTGCACCATCATTCAAATGGCCGACATACTGTTGTCTGTCTATGTGTCCTTGGTCTGGGCGATTTCGGTCAATGTCTGCCGGCAATGGGATTCTATTTGCTATACACATATTATGTAAAACAGCAACAGCAATAAAAATGTCACAGCATTTTAATGGTCTGTAAAGCAATGTGCCAGCACTTGCATCTATGCAACGGAAACGTGATTTTAAGACTCCAAAACTCCTTTCGACAACGCTCCTCGTCTTCATATGGGAAGCATTGTATCTTTGTTGATTTCTCGTTGTTGGGTTAAGCACAGGAGTGAGAAGCCATGGTCGAAGTGGATACCCACTATCTCCTATCAGCCATCCATGATCAATTGTTCCGTCCTCAAACATTTCACTCAAGCTAGAATTAGCCCAAATAAAGGCGTCGTGAGTTGCACCTGGCCATTTAGCTACAATGTTTAGAAATTTCATGTTAGAGTCACAAACTCCTTGAACATTAATAGAGTGGTAGTTTTTTCTGTTCACATATAAATGTTCATCTTCTAATGGAGATTTTATTCTAATGTGCGTCCCGTCTATTGCTCCGACGATATTTGGGAAGTCATCAATGCTGTAAAAGCCTTCCATCATGTTATGCAGCTGTGCTCGATCAGTTGGCATCTTAATATATTGGTTGCATACTCTTTTCAAACACATTGTCACATCACGGGTAATTCTTGAAACACTCGAGATTGAAATATTGTGTACGTCGGCATTGACGAGCTGAAAACTCCCAGTTGCAAAAAATCTCAAAGCAACCATGACTTGTAAAGAGACAGGAAAAGCGCGAGATCTCCTCGTTGGTCTTTGAAGATCAAATTCAAACATTCTGCAAATATCTATTATCATAGGACGTGATAGTCTGTATTTTCTTACTATTTCTGTGTCATCTAGGTAATCCAAAGGGTTGTCAGGGTCTCGGAAAATTCTATTTCTGCGAATGTTTTGATGTTGTCGTCTTAGGTGCATGAAAACTAGAGCCGCCATATTTGTTTGCAACTCATGTTAGGACATCGTAACGATGTCTTAACTTAGGACTATCCTAAGACCATCATAAGACACCTCTCGTGTAGTCCTAACTTTATGACCAACTTTAAGAGATGTCCTAAGTTATGACCACTTCGTGAAACCCACTTAGGACTAAGATATGTCGTAAGACCATCCTAAGACATGTCTTAGTCCTAAGACAGCTTCGTGAAACTGGCCCCAAGGATAAACCCTTATTGTTACAATATTGCCGAAAACCAAACGACATTGATTAGCAATTATGACAAACCAATAAAACATTTGTTGTTTGAGATTATTCATGGTTGACTAGTTGTATAACCGGTGGCACGTGTCCTAATTATTAAAACAAGGGACAGAAAAGTATTAAACAGAAATAACCGGTTTTTTTAAACCATATTTTCAAAATTCACTGCATGATTTAAACAGCTTAAAAGTGTTTCATTTATTTTATCTTTGTGCATATACGATGAAGTGTCCTGAAGGGCTCTCTTCACAAAACAATATTACTACAAAAAATGATAGCAAGTTATACTTTAATGTTCCTGACTTACGAGTATTTTTGTCATTAGATTTCTTGTGAAATTGATCGATGAGCGGCTTTTTACAAATACCGAAAAAGATATATGGCGTAAACGTCAATGGACAAGCAACCCAACGAGAAAAATAAAAATTAAGAGGCATCTATAACTAGTTTAGAGCTGGAGAAATCATTCAATGCCATGTGATTGTATTTAGGTTTAAAATTTATGCGTTTTTCGATTTATGAAGAGGTCAATTAGAAAAAAATTAAGTAATTGACGCCAAAAAAAAAAAGAATACAAAAATAAGATGCATGAAATAAAGTAATAACATAAGTTTACAAATGAACTTATTATTATCATTTTTTTTAATTGTAATTGTAATTTTATTTTTATTTTTATTTAATGTTACCCGAAATGGAGTCCTCCTAAAAGATAAAATTCACTTGAATAGGTATTTCTGGTTTAAATATCACACGTACTATCTACAATATACGGAAATGACGTCACGGCTGCGTATTGTAAAGTTACTGAAGGAAGATTAATGTCAAATTCATATCCCCGGGCGACGAAATTACCGGTTTGTCAGAAAATTAGGGTGTAGTTTGCGCCAACTACCATTTAGAAAAGGTTTGAATCGCGCCCATCTTTTCTTTTCTTATAGTATGAATTGCGCCAATAAATGGAACTTAATTGTGCCATATTTACCTCTAAACGATTAACCTATTTACATGTAAAATATGAATACTCACTTAAAAGGATGTCTGAATTTGTTTTAAAAAAGATAGAGTCTGATAGAGGGTCTGAAACCTGTCGTGGTTGTGAAGATTATAAATTCCGCCAGGCTTTTATAGAGAAAAATGGAGAAATTATATGGGAATATAATGCGCACTGTTAAATCATGCTTTGCACGGTTATTTACAGATGACTCGTGCACAATCATTTTGAATGGTGAATAAGATCACATACATGAATTCAGCGCTCAGAAACTAGCCCGTAAATATGAGGAGGGAATCCAGTTATTAATCAAATATGAAAACGGTGTGTAGAAATACCGCAAAGGACTGAGCACAAAGTTTTTGCACTAAGGACACTAAAACGATGTTTTAAGACCACAAAGAACATGGATATAAGAAGATATAAGTATATAACTCATAAATATAAAGTTTGATGTCAATCGATATTATTATTTTGAAGTTAAATGACTTTTAAGCAGCGCGTGCCACAAAATAAATACGGCAGTAACAAACAAACGAAAATAATCAGAGAAAATTGAAATACCATAAACATGTTTAATCAGTTTACAAGTGGACCCAAAACGGGTCAAGGTTAAACGAACATGAATTTCTATCGATTACACAGATGACAGACATTCAACGGAGTGTGGCGCGTGTCGATAAAACATTAACTAACTTACAATGACTAAATATATGATTATTAGATTAAAAAAAATGTACTTTTAGAAAGTGTCCTTCTATATGCCATGTTCTTTGTGTCAATTCTATCATTCCGTCAGGTCCTTAGTGCAAATTTTTGTCCTTAGTGCAATTAGAACAAAAATTTGCAGATAAGTCTATAACATTTGCGCAATTAAATGCTGATTTTATTGGCGCAATAGAATGCTGCAGTTTTCAAAAATAAAGTGACGCAAAAGAAGAATTGGCGTAATTAAGTTGTGGCGCAAATTAATTCTTTTTTTACAGCGCAAATGAATATCGGCCTTCAAAACACCGTTTGTACACTAACATTTATCTTTTACGCTGTCTAGCCTAAAAATAAAAGTTTTGGCAATTTGTGTAGGATTTTAATTTTAGAATGTAATGAACAAGTACGAAGATCGTTAAAAACCTTAAGTGAATCGGAAAATGAGCTACGCACGATTAAAGGAAATAGTTTGATGCGTCGATATGAAATTTCACAGAGGCATGTAATATTTGTAAAATTTGGAGAGAGAGAGAGAGAGAGAGAGAGAGAGAGAGAGAGAGAGAGAGAGAGACTAATAAATTTCGCGGTATTTGGTCTCATGTTACAACAAATGTACTCATGTAAAAATGTGATGGAAGGAACAACAAATGGAAGTTTTAAACGACCTTGACTGGCTATACAGCCTTTGCACGGTCGGCCCTGGCTTGCGCCTTTTTGGGCATTAAATAATTTAATTTTTACCATATGGTAATTGATATAATTTAGAATGACAAAAAAAAATTATTAAAAAATAATATAGAGTAAAATTTTGAATAACTAAATGAATAAATAAACTGATGAATAAGTTAATAAATAAATAAAAGAAAAGAATATAAAAATAAATAAAATAAAATAATATAAAAATGAAATTTTTATATAAAACATGAAATAAAAAAAAAAATAAAAAATACATACGTAAAAATAAATAATTAATAAACACGGAGCCACCAGAAGTAGGAAAAGGAGGAAAACTAGGCCAAGCAAACAGCAGTGAACGGCAGCAACGTTGTCCTGGTACACCAACAGCTGAGTAAAGAGCGGAAAATTTTGATATGCCAAATTGTGTATGTGAATTTATTTGCCAAATATTTTGTATAAACCGAAAGATGCTTAAATTTGTGTATGCGATTTTTGCAAAAATAATTAGTAATGCTTTGTGGTAGTGCTACTTATATTGAGACTTTATAGTGCTAGTACACTGGAACGCTGCCCGCAGGAAGACAGCGCCCCACGCTAATTAAAACTGGGTTAGCGCAAACTAGATCTTGCGAAGTACCATTTTTTAAGTCTTAGATTTGACTTGCGGCTTAATGATATGGAAAATTTATATAAGGACCAAAAGTAGACACAAAAATGATTTGGGTGCTGCGAATTTGGAAAAAAAAGTCAAATGTTATCGTGAGTTACTGTTTAGTTAGCATAATTTCAATAGTTTAATTTACTTAGCACTACATATATTTTAACTAATTCTAAATATGTTTAATTATTTCAAACATTTTTTTAGATTATAAATTTATTTCGATTTAAATTCGTCTTGAAGAGCTTGCTGTACTGCCGGTTACGGCCTGACTCCATTTCTGAGTCACTGACCCGGATAACTCTTGCAGTGTAGTTGATCTTCTTAACGATGTTTTGTTGAGCCATCTCGAAGAGCCTGCTGTACTGCCGGTTACGGCCTGACTCCATTTCTGAGTCACTGACCAGGATAACTCTTGCAGTGCAGTTGGTCTTCTTACCGATGTGTTGTTAAACCGTCTTGAAGAGCCTGCTGTACTGCCGGTTACGGCCTGACTCAATTTCTGAGTCACTGACCAGGATAACTCTTGCAGTGCAGTTGGTCTTCTGACCGATGTGTTGTTAAGCCGTCTTGAAGAGCTTGCTGTACTGCCGATTACGGCCTGACTCCATTTCTGAGTCACTGACCCGGATAACTCTTGCAGTGAAGTTGGTCTTCTTACTGATGTGTTGTTAAGCCGTCTTGAAGAGCCTGCTGTACTGCCGGTTACGGCCTGACTCCATTTCTGAGTCACTGACCCGGATAACTCTTGCAGTGTAATTGGTGTTCTTAACGATCTTTTCTTTAATACGTCCTGTTATTGTTGTAAAAATTGTTTTATTACTGCCGGTTACGGCCTGACTCCATTTTGAGTCACTGACCCGGATAACTCTTGCAGTGTATTTTATTTATTTTATTTATATTACTTTTATTTTTTTAATACTTATATAAATTTATGGTAATCAATTTCTGTTAAATATTGAACCAAGCACGACCAGACATATTGTTGTTTATCTTTAGGAGGATAAGTTTGATTGTAAATTTTGTCTGGCTTGTGAGTGATTAATACAGTTAACTAGTACGTGTTCTATATCCTCT
This sequence comes from Mytilus californianus, assembly GCF_021869535.1. Classification (NCBI taxonomy): domain Eukaryota; kingdom Metazoa; phylum Mollusca; class Bivalvia; order Mytilida; family Mytilidae; genus Mytilus; species Mytilus californianus. The sequence continues at coordinate 80,169,547 of NW_026262582.1, forward strand.
TTAATGCCGCATGTATTGCATATTGGAGGTACATTGCGGATGTACTGGCCTAGCTGACCAGGTAATAAAGTAGTACCCAACCTAAGTCTAGTTATTGTTTTTGCATGATATCGATTACCTTGATAAAAAGTGGGTTTTTTATTTACTGTATTGATGGAAGGAAATGTTTCCCCCTCGTTTTATATAGCAGAGTATTCCATAGTGTAATGATATCAGTTGCAGATTTTTTTTTCTATCGGTAAGAAATGGTATACAGTTCCAAATCTACATTAAGTTATAGTACATTCAAAGTAAGTTTATTACATTGCTAAACGTTTCTCAATCAAGATAAAAACGTTTACAACCAATTCTATTTTTTACGACTAAATTTTTTTTATGTAAAATAGATAGTTCACGTTACATTGAACTAAGGGTATTGTTTAGGTTAGGTTTTTTTTAAACATTTTATAAGATCAAATTTGAAATGTAATTAACACAATGATTCAAAATTACAAAAAGACATCAAGAATTACGCAATTTGTATAAAACAAAAAATATAATAATTAAGATAACTTATTTGCTTTAATCAATAAGTGAAATGTCTCCAATGTCTCCAATCCAATCTTTCCAGTCTAATTTAGTCCAAAGGGTGACAAGGGGATATGAATACAAGTCTTCTTTCGGCTGGCAGTAAAACAAAACTTGCCAAAGTGGGGCATCCGTTTGGTTGTTTGGGATATACAAGGACGCAACCAACTATAAATCAATCCAATCTAATAACTGTTTTTTTCCCGCTTTTTTTATGTTAAATTATTTTAACTCAAAATAATAATTGAAATAACTTTCTGAAATAAAACATATATCATACGCCTAACATATACCATACGATAGATGAAACGCTAAACCATACGATAAACGAAACGCTAAACGCTATTTAAACCAGACGATAAACGAAACGCTAAACCATACGATAAACGAAACGCTAAACGCTAAACCATACCATGTTACATACGACAAATAAAACGCTTGACGATACCATGAACCATACGATATACAAAACCCTAAACGATGACATTTACCATACGATGAACGAACGATGAACGAACGCTGACCGAACGTTGTACGAACGCTTTACGAATGATGTACGAACGATGACCGAACTCTATACGAACGATGACCGAACGCTGTACGTACGATTCCCGAATGAAAAAAGTGTTAATTTTTACGTTACAGGGACTGTAGCTGTTAAATGGTTAAATGGTTAAACAATGAAAAGTAAAATAACAAAAATACCGAACTCCAAGGAAAATTCAAAACGGAAAATCAAAAGCTCAAACACATCAAACAAATGGGAAACAACTGTCATCTTCCTGCCTCGGTTCATGCATTTCCTTATATTGAAAATGGTGGACTAAATCTGGTTTTATAGCTAGCTAAACCTCTCACTTGTATGACAGTCTCATTAAATTCCATTATAATGACAACAATGTGTTAACAAATCAAACACACATAATTGGAAAAATGTCAAAAATAGGGTGACAGTAGTCATCATTGTATTATAATCTTAATCACTATCAAAACAAACAAATAGTCAACAAAGAAAAACGAAATGACGTATAGACAAAGCACATACGCAAAAAGTGAAAGACAAGTATACAAAAAATGGCCATAGCACAATTACACAATGGCAGGATGTATAAGTACCGAGCCACACCAAAGGGATATTACTAAAGATGGACTAAACAGTAAAGGTTAATAATTAACAAAGACAAATAAAAGAACACTATAACACGTAATTGAGATGATATACCAATATTTCAGTCAGTACTTCTATCTCATATATTCCAGTGAACTTGAAATTAAGGATACTACTGATACTAGAAGGATTGCTTCATACCTTTATATTTTCCTCAAAATCGACACAGAATGACGACTTCACACTAAAACCTATGACAAACGGGATGATTTCAACTTCCCAATTGTCAATTTCACAATTCTCAGCAGTAACATACCCTCTGCCCCGTCGTATGTTGTTTAAATATCTCAATTGATACGTTATGTTCGTGCATGTTCACACTATACGGAATTCATATACAGGAGTGTGCTCCTTACGAAGAAACTGCTTCAACAGAGTTATGAGGAGGAAAGATTAAAAATGACACTCCGTAAATTTTATGCACGCCATTACGAGTTGGTTAATCTATACGATGTGTTTGTGTCTTAACTATCTGACGACATTATTACCACGTCTTAGATTGTGGTTTACCATCTACGTCGTCTAGTCTGCTAAGTACCGAACGTGACCTATTTCCGAATATGACTGTTTTGCCGAGTGTGAATTCTCAGTGCTTTATGCCGTGTCTCGGTATTTATACATGTTATATATCCAACATTCATGTATTTAGTTGTGATGTTTCTTTTGTAAGTCCTGTAGGATATTTTGTTATGTCTTGTGTTCGCTGTTGGAGACGACGTGGTTCGGTATTTATATATCCACTTTCGGGAATTCTGTTGTTACTTTCTTATACGTGTGGGTCCGGTGGGTCATTTTGTGCTGAGTTGTTGTCTGTTTATTTCGTTTGTTGTTTGAATTCTGTATTGTCTGTACATTTCACATATGTCTTATTAGTCAGTATGGTCCAGTTACTCGGGGTTCGTCTACAGTGTTTTTGTTTTATGTTGTTTGTTTTTATATTTGTTTACTGTTTGGTCTTACATGATCTTGCCTTATATTACAGTTATTTTATTTTTATTTTCTATATGTATGTAAAAGTCAAGATAAAAAATCAGCTATTTCATTTATATGATTTGAAGTTTGAAGCAACTATATGCACAGGATTTTTTGTTTATACACAATTTTCATTTAGAAGAATAACCGATATGGAACGAACTGTGCGCCTCTCCTTGCCGACCTCTTCTTATTTTCATATGAGTTGGAGTTTCTTCAGCCACTTCTCAAAAACAAAAAGATTAAAGAAGCCAGATCATTTAATTTCAAATTCAGATATATTGATGATGTTCTTCCCATTAACAATCCAAACTTTTCTGTTTGGGTTACATCCTTCATTTTCTACATAAGAAAATGCCTGTACCAAGTCAGGAATATGACAGTTGTTGTCCATTCGTTTGATGTGTTTGAGCTTTTCATTTTGCCATTTGCTTAAGGACTTTCCATTTTGAATTTTCCTCAGAGTTCTGTATTTTTGTTATTTTACTTTTTATGTTCTCCTTACATTGATAACTTTGATCTTAGATAATTTTGGACAAGAATTTAGTTTGTAAGGGTGTTAGTCATATTCAATTTAAACTAAATATTAATACCAAACTTGATAACAAACATTATTCATAATCTCAAAAGATGTTTTACTCTAATGTGCCTAACTACATAATTATAACGGTTCCCATATAAGGACAAATGCAATTATAGTAACAAATTAGAAAAGATACCAAGACGGCAATCCAAATGCAAATGTCCAATCAAATCAGACAAATTTTAGGCAAAAAAGTAATAAGGCAAAAACAAAAACGAAAATAATAAAACGCTGAACACTTAACAGAAAATCTCTGAAAACAGCTATTAAACTTATTAGCTATGGAAGGGTCATCAGTTACCGCTATGCTTAAGTCACCCGTGGCATTAATCTTAAACTTGTCTAACCCTAAATATCATCATATACAAACACTAACAGTATATGTGAATTCCTTATTCCTAAACTTGATACTATAGAAAGATGATCGCGGAAGGGTAAACAGTTCATGTTCCTAATATGACACTTTTATGCTGCTCGTGCACGTAAAATCATGTGACAAATTGCATTGGGTATGTCACAATCGAGGACACGAGAACGGTTCGACTACAATATTACCATATTTACTAAGATAACTACGTGTTTGTGCCATAAATGTAAATGAACATTTGCGAACAATTCAAGTTAGGAGTCCATAGATGTTCATCAAAAGACTACTCGTTAACTTGGAGTAACACATATTTTAATGCCACAAAAGACATTCCGTGCGTTCAATACATTTTTCTGCATAAACCTTATTTATGTAATTATATGTTCTGGGTGTGGTACTGGCCAAATAGGCTAGACTGTCGTGTTATTAAAATGAGGAGACGAACGATAACAAAAGGAACATTTAAATATTATACGGCGAAGACAAACTGACAACAATATGGCAAGAAACCAATAAACAACGATAAGACATGTAACAGTCTTCAAAACTCTACATAGACAAATTAAGCGAAGATGTATGCACAAAGCAACAGATAAGACAAACATCAACTAGAACACACCGAAGAAATTCTACATCATAGTTACAAAAAAACCAAGCTAATAATAAAGTTATCATTATTTAAAAGGATAGTAAATAAGACTATAATACTTCCAGTTTACTGACAAAGTCTATTGATCAGTTAATACGACAGCATTACATAGGAATATTAAGGTTTATATTTTGATATACAAATTTCTTTTAGAAATTTTCAAGACAACATTTAAGAACGGTAAGAACCTTTAAGTGTATGTATGTTTACCTTTCAACCTAGAATGCATAAGTAGCTGCCAAATGACTTTCAACATTTTTCCTTGATTTTATCAATATATTCATCTAACAAACGTGTCGTCCTTTCGTTAGAATGAGGAAATATTTTGTATGTGATATGTTTTACGTATCCGTAACTCAAGTAAAAACAATCGCATTGCCATGAATTATTTATTTTTTTACTTCTGAACATGTGATCGTTTGTTTGCAGCATCAACAACTCTGTTTTGATTTATTACTGATTGAGTACGATATACACACATGAAATTCTTATACTTCCAATTTATAGGAATAGATAACCTTTGATGTTTACGGCAATATCTGAACAATACTATCTCATTTCTTAATGTAAAACCGAAAACTGCATATCCTGTAAAAGTTTGATAATAGATATTCAATTCACTATAACTTTAAATAAAAAGTCTTATTTTACCAGATGATTTGAATTGTTAATCAACAAATGTCGTCTATGGATTAGGGTGTAATCTTTGCGGATTGGTATACGTCAGTGAAACGAAAAGAAGGTTAAATAAACGTATATGCGGCCATATATCAGACATCAACAACAATGCAAGCGACATTGTTTACCAGCATTTTAACAAGCCTGATCATTTAATCCTTTCTATGCAAGTTCGCGTCATCGCAAAAATTTACCACAGGTCTAACAATCCTCATCTTGCAACACTTCTTCGTAGACAAAACGAAGACTACTTGATTCAACAATTGGGAACTGCGACACTATATAGTTGCAATGACAAAATTGAGGGTATAGGTATTCTATCTAGCCCTTCCTGTAGCTCGGTGAATGTGATGAATATTTTCAACTCTACTTCTCAATGTAGACGCAGTCATGGCCATCGTCATTATACATCACCTACTATCCGTGATGTCTCTATTAATGACCTGCTGCCAGTTATACAAAAGCCGTTAGGTATTCATCACATTCACACGAAGCTTTATGCATTACCCCTTTCAAAACTTCATTCTCTGTACAACTTATGCTTAGAAACCACTGTTACAAACCCTCATTCAAAACCAATACAAACTTACATCTATCATTTCGTATATTGCTAGTCACAGCCTTTTCAAACTAGTTCGCATTGGAAAAGATGAAAGGAGAAAAGATCCTTTCTTAAACTTTGATCTTAGATAATTTTGGACAAGAAATTAGTTTGTAAGGGTGTTGGTCATATTCAATTAAACCTAAATATTAATAGTAAACTTGATAACAAACATTATTCATAATCTCAAAAGATGTTTTACTCTAATGTGCCTAACTACATAATTATAACGGTTTCCATATAAGGACAAATGCAATTATAGCAACAAATTAGAAAAGAAACCAAGACGGCAATCCAAATGCAAATGTCCAATCAAATCAGACAATTTTAGGCAAAAAAGTAATAAGACAAAAAAAAAAACCGAAAATAATAAAACGCTGAACACTTAACAGAAAATCTCTGAAAACAGCTATTAAACTTATTAGCTATGGAAGGGTCATCAGTTACCGCTATGCTAAGTCACCCGTAGTATTAATCTTACAATTGTCTAACCCTAAATATTATCATATACAAACACCAACAGTATATGTGAATTCCTTATTCCTAAACTTGATACTATAGAAAGATGATCGCGGAAGGGTAAACAGTTCATGTTCCTAATATGACACTTTTATGCTGCTCGTGCACGTAAAATCATGTGACAAATTGCATTGGGTATGTCACAATCGAGGACACGAGAACGGTTCGACTACAATATTACCATATTTACTAAGATAACTACGTGTTTGTGCCATAAATGTAAATGAACATTTGCGAACAATTCAAGTTAGGAGTCCATAGATGTTCATCAAAAGACTACTCGTTAACTTGGAATAACACATATTTTAATGCCACAAAAGACATTCCGTGCGTTCAATACATTTTTCTGCATAAACCTTATTTATGTAATTATATGTTCTGGGTGTGGTACTGGCCAAATAGGCTAGACTGTCGTTTTATTAAAATGAGGAGACGAACGATAACAAAAGGAACATTTAAATAGTATACGGCGAAGACAAACTGACAACAATATGGCAAGAAACCAATAAACAACGATAAGACATGTAACAGTCTTCAAAACTCTACATAGACAAATTAAGCGAAGATGTATGCACAAAGCAACAGATAAGACAAACATCAACTAGAACACACCGAAGAAATTCTACATCATAGTTACAAAAAAAAACAAGATAATAACAAAGTTATCATTATTTAAAAGGATAGTAAATAAGACTATAATACTTCCAGTTTACTGACAAAGTCTATTGATCAGTTAATACGACAGCATTACATAGGAATATTAAGGTTTATATTTTGATATACAAATTTCTTTTAGAAATTTTCAAGACAACATTTAAGAACGGTAAGAACCTTTAAGTGTATGTATGTTTACCTTTCAACCTAGAATGCATAAGTAGCTGCCAAATGACTTTCAACATTTTTCCTTGATTTTATCAATATATTCATCTAACAAACGTGTCGTCCTTTCGTTAGAATGAGGAAATATTTTGTATGTGATATGTTTTACGTATCCGTAACTCAAGTAAAAACAATCGCATTGCCATGAATTATTTATTTTTTTACTTCTGAACATGTGATCGTTTGTTTGCAGCATCAACAACTCTGTTTTGATTTATTACTGATTGAGTACGATATACACACATGAAATTCTTATACTTCCAATTTATAGGAATAGATAACCTTTGATGTTTACGGCAATATCTGAACAATACTATCTCATTTCTTAATGTAAAACCGAAAACTGCATATCCTGTAAAAGTTTGATAATAGATATTCAATTCACTATAAATTTAAATAAAAAGTCTTATTTTACCAGATGATTTGAATTGTTAATCAACAAATGTCGTCTATGGATTAGGGTGTAATCTTTGCGGATTGGTATACGTCAGTGAAACGAAAAGAAGGTTAAATAAACGTATATGCAGCCATAGATCAGACATCAACAACAATGCAAGCGACATTGTTTACCAGCATTTTAACAAGCCTGATCATTCAATCCTTTCTATGCAAGTTCGCGTCATCGCAAAAATTTAACACAGGTCTAACAATCCTCATCTTGCAACACTTCTCCGTAGACAAAACGAAGATTCAACAATTGGGAACTGCGACACTATATAGTTGCAATGACAAAATTGAGGGTATAGGTATTCTATCTCTACTCCTCAACGTAGACGCAGTCATGGCTATCGTCATTATACATCACTCACTATCCGTGATGTCTCTATTAATGACCTGTTGCCAGTTATACAAACGCCGTTAGGTATTCATCACATTCACACGAAGCTTTATGCATTACCCCTTTCAAAACATCATTCTCTGGACAACTTATGCTTAGAAACCACTGTTACAAACCCTCATTCAAAACCAATACAAACTTACATCTATCATTTCGTATATTGCTAGTCACAGCCTTTTCAAACTAGTTCGCATTGGAAAAGATGAATGGAGAAAAGATCCTTTCTTAAACTTTCCTTTGCCAACAAAGGTCTCAATGCCATCAACTTGGGCAATTTCTTTCATCATAAATCAGTTCACTCGATAATACCTCCCTATTTTAATATTTTAAGGATCAGTCTGTACCTGTCATTTCTTATACCTATACCAAACCAATTGTTTTACTAAAATTTTCAATTACAAACACGTGCTACAGGATCTAAATATTGACGACTTCAAATCTAAACCTCCTGATTGCACCTGTGCTGGTTCCCTATTCATATATAATCCGGCTGGCCACGTTATTACTGGTGACCTAAACATTGTCAATAACACTTCTCTGCGAAATGTGATATCCAAATGCCCGAAATATCGTGAGCTTAAATCAATCAATTGGAAACACAACTTAAAAATACTGATGGATTCAATCGAGGATTATGCCAGGTAATGGGTTAAACGCGAGAAAAAAGATACTGTTTCCGATTTGATTAAAGCTGTCAGGTAGTTGATATAAATCATAATTTAGAGACTGAATGGTTCTATGAATATCCATGCTACACCAATCTTAAAATACCCAAATGTTGCAAAACACTTGTCCTACCTCCATGACAAATATTTTGTTGTTCCCGCTGATAAAGCCCCAAACAACATCGTTTTTGTGTTTAAATCACATTACATAAACTGCTTGATAAATGAATTAGGTATTGACAATTTACTTGGACACTCAACATATACCCCCACGACACTTACCAAAGAGAAAATCCTGGAGAATCATAGGTCTGTTCTATATAGATATAAGAAATGTGGTATGAGTGCCAATGAGACAACTCTCCATCCAAGTCAAAATTTATAAAAGTAAAACCATTATAGGTCAAAGTACGGTCTTCAACACGGAGCCTTGGCTCACACCGAACAGCAAGCTATAAAGGGCCCCAAAAATTACTAGACTGAGTGTAAAACCATTCAAACGGGAAAACCAACGGTCTAACCTATACAAAAAACGAGAAACGAGAAGCACTTATGAACCACATCAACAAACGACAACTACTGAATATCAGATTCCTGAATTAGGACCGGTGCAAAAAATTGCAGCGGTTTAAACGTTTTAATGGTACCAAATTTGCACCCTTATCTGAAACAATAGTGTAACATCAAAACATAGAAAGACACACTATAAAATATCAATTGAAATGGCTTAACTCAATCAAAAGACATATTAACACCAGTGAACATACACTGAACAAATAAATGTGATCAATGATACAATATAAAAACAATATAAATAAACTTAGGGAAGAATAATTAAAGTAACATGTTATACCGCTGTGAAATGTTAAACAATTTAAGAAAAACAAAATGCTTGAACAAAAATATCAACCATTTGCCATAACTTTAAACACAAGTAAATGAAAATAATTTTGTTGTTACATCACAACATAGAAAACGAGGTCGAAGCAAGAAGACGACATCTTGAAAAGAAAATTTGTGATATAAGTAGAAACAAAGCAATTGTGACAACACACATTATTTAAAAACATATAAATTAATTGAAATACATCCTAGGACATAAAATATTTCCATAAATTCTGATAAATTTGTGTAAATAACCGATTTTCGGATCTCTATTGGGCCGGTAGGAAAATCCGGGTTAATGCCTGTCAAGATAATTAGTTAAAGGCAAAGTCTTTTCTTTTTTTTTTGTCTTCTTAACTTTTATTGTAACGAATATAAGTAAATATTGTAATCACTCTCTCGTAAATATCTATAAAATTTAAATTTGAGTAAAGTCTGGCATAGAACGCTGTCCCCCTCTCCTTCCCCTTCACCAGAAAGTGAAGATTACTGGTATGTCAACTACAAAGCTCAATAAATACTTACGTCAGCCAACCACTCCATTAACTGGAAAGAAGAAACTTACACCTGTACTCTTCGCAGACAGTAAGGGCAACTACCTTGAGAAGCAAATCAAACCAGGCATTGACTACCACATTAAATGTTGGTGTGCAAAGTCAAGAACAACAGCTAAAGGACTACACTGGCTACAGCAAAATTTAGCCCATCATATCGGCCAACTAGATAATATCTCAATATATATATGGTTGGGTACATGCGATTGGACATCATTCGATCCAAAGACAAGATACATAACTCTGCATCCTAAACCTGAAGAAGCCGTTGAAACCGCCACTGAAATTTTTCGTGATATTGCAGAACTTCTTCGTCCATATACAAACTGTAAATTAACCTTCATTGAAACTCCTCCCTACTCAATCCAACAGTGGAATATTTAACAGAAACATCCGGATACCAACCCATTTATCAATCAAGACAGTGCCTTAAGCAGATATACCTACCAACTGAATCAAAACATTAGAACTATAAATCAGGGATTAGGAGTTGTATCACCGTCACTATCCGTTGACCTAAGCCACTGCCAAAGCAAAATTTAGAAAAATCGCCACAAGAGGTTAGCAGATCAATATCACTTCTCTCTATACATGGACACTGTGCATCCAGATCCCATCCTGGCTCGTGTTTGGATGCGTAAATTGGCAAACTTATGCAAACTGACTGTTTCGCCTAAATTTAATCAAAAACTACAACTACAGCTATAATTACCAGTATCAACAAGAACTTTAAAAGCAATACCAACAACAGTATTCACTTTCTTTTTTCATAACAACTTCAGGCTACGAGTAGACACAGAGTGCGATTGATCAGTGATTTGCAGTCGACAGTGGGATTATCCACGACATACCTTATTACTGATCAACCGTAGTCTAGTGCATTGGACCCAGCTATCCCAACTCAAAGAAACAAGGAAAATAAGACCATAGCTTAAAGGGATCAAAAGCAACATCCATAATACTGACATAATACTATAAATAGTGTATACAAAATAGCTGTACTTACACCATAAAGTTGTATTCCAAAAATCAACCATCAAAAGGAAATAATTGTGACTTAAACCTTCTCTTTGTACGTATAGACTCCCGCATACTGAATTCTGAAAAAAGACTGCTGGTCAGTGAATTGCAGTCAATAGTGGGATTATCCACGACGTACCTTTTTGCTGATCAGTAGTAAGAGGATTTACCAAGTCAGACAACAAATATAAAAATGGCGAGCAATTCTGAAATACAAGTCGTGAGAAGGAAAGAGGATGCTAAAATACACCGAGAGATCATAAAGAATTATTCCCTTAATGTAGATAAAGCACTGCTAAAAAAGCTAGAAGCAACTCAGCGCTCTACAAGCATGGAATACAAGCAAACAAATGGAGGATTAGTCATAAAAGCAGATGCAACAACATTTGAACTACTGAAACATGCAACAGTTGCTTATTTTGAGGAATTGCCATGCAATATAGCCAAAGCCACAATTCAAAGAGAAACTGATAAATCCAAAGCTGCTACGGTGGAAATAACTATAAAGATGAGAGAAAAATGTGGCAAAACCTACACAGTCAACTAATACCTTACTACCTGTACAATAATCACGATAATGGTAAATGGGAAAAATCCTGAAAATTTTGGCTACAGAGACATAAAAAATAAATACATAAGCTTATAGAAAATATGAACAATGGAGATAAGAACAAAATAATCACTAAATTAAATGAGATCATGAAATCCAAACTTGAACAAGCTCTACAAGGAAAAAGTGCACAACCTAAATATGCAGATAAAGATGAAAAAACCAGCATTGAATGTTTCAAAAATAAGAAATAATGAAGAACAAGAAGCACATTCTGTAGTTCAGGCCAACATTGGGTACACTACAACTGCCAACGTTTTTGAAAAAAGGAGATTGAATTGTTAGAACAGGAAGAACTTGAAGACTACACATGTCGAATATGCGAAAATGTCAACCTGAAAATATTAGAAAAAGTACTGTCTCCAGGAAAAAAAATGTGCAAACAGTATAACGTCTTACCATCACAATGACGTACCAGCAATCACCCAAGAAATGAGCATTAGCCGTAATGATGACTCAACTGAGAAAAGCCCTGAAACATGTGCTGTATGCGACTCAATAATAATGGATGATAAATATGAAATCTGTGATATTTGTAATGATATAGCTCATCCTGAGTGCATGACAATCAATTGTAACAACCTCAAATGCCACTCCTGTAGCAACACAATCGAAAGACTGAAACCATCACAAGGCGAAAATGAACAGCATGATACTAGCCAAACATTTCTAAAGTCTTGTGAATTGCCTGAAGATAAAGAAAACAACCCAGAGCAAACCCAGGAGAAGTCTATTATGAGAACAAATAGTCCGGAAAGGCAGGAACTACATAATGAGCCTGAAATAGCAAATATCAACCAACAATATACCCAAATGAATTAGAAAAATGGGAAAAAAACAACACAAAAGGCAAACCTTGATCCATTTCCAACTCATGAACAACCAACATCGGAGCATATTGAGCAAGATGAGGTGGCAACAGTAAAACTAAGAGAGATCCGTGAAAGAGAACTCAAATTGCGAAAGGCTGAAGAACATCCAAAAAAGAAAGACAAAATATTCAAAGACGAACAGTCTAAAATAGTGCTCCTGGAAACTCGGTGCCAATATCTGAAATCCAATAATTGTGAATTGGAATCATTAGTCAACACAATGAAACGTAGACTTGACATGAACACTAACACAATTAATCTACAAGGTATGGGGCACTCAACACCATTAAATGAACAAATGCAAAGAAAGATTAACAACAGAATATAAGCCTTCAATGAAAAACTAACAAATCTCGTTATGGACCAGGTAGAAAATCAGTTACAGAAAGAAGCGGAAAGCATAAACATCCAAGATGCAAGACAAGACACACGTGAACATCATGAAAGTAGGGTCAACAATCCAAGCTATGAAAGTAATCAGGAAAATAGTAGAGCTGCAATGAATATCGCCACAACAGTAAGCCAGAGCGTACCCACAAACCCTGAGGTCATCCAGAACCCCGTCCAGAACATACATAACAACGGCGTAGCACAAGTATATAGAATGAACTACCAACCAAGGATGGAGTCTACAAACAATTACACAGGGTGCAACGTATTAACATCAGGATATAATGTAAATGGAGGCCATAGAGGACAATTCATAGTGCCTGATGCTACCAACAACAACAATATTGATAGGTACAACTTTCCACCGCCTATATATAATGCTCACCAGGATACAGGACCAATGACACCTATCATCATAACCCAGATGCCAATAGTACATAATACTGCCCCGCAGGAAAGACCCTCTATACCGTCTTTATCACAACAAATAACATCAATCAACAGGCCCCAGTGCAATCAACCAAATAATAAAAACCCAGATAGAAAACATGTTACGGTACAAGACCGGAAGTATAATGCACAAAGCAGAAACAGAAGTACTAGAACTGATGTTTCTGGCAGCATAGATTCAACTAATCACAATGAACAGGTCTTAGTTGCTAACTAATTCCAAATCACCAACAGCATTTTTAGGCCAACAAAGCCTCCAATGGCTAATCAGGTAGCACAAACAATAGAAGCCTCAAATACTACACTGCAAATAGTTTCATTCAACTGTAAAAGTAATAAATCATGCAGTGCAACGGTTAGGAATCTGATTAGACAAAATAACTTTGTACTTATTCAAAAACATTGGCTATTTGAAGGACAATTAAATCTGATTGGAGAAATCGAAGCAAATGTGAACTATGCCGCTAAAGGTGTGGATAAGTATGATCCACTCCCACCGATATATTTGCCAAGAGGATATGGAGGAGTAGCTATAATATGGAAAATGAAATTGGATAGTATGATAAGTACGTTAGACGACGGAAGAGAGTGTATAAAATACGTGGAAGTCTTAGGAAACGATAATAACAATCTGCTGTTAATATCTATTTATTTGCCATCAACTGGAACTCGTGATCATTATGAAGAATGTATAGACACTATAGATCAACTTAATGAAATTGTTCCAAAATATCAAGATACCCATTATATGATAATTGGAGGAGATCTAAACGAAGACATAGGAAACACCGATAGAATATATAAGAGAAAAGACTATCTTTAAAAATTTGTAAAAGAAACTAAGCTTAAATACGACAATGAAGGAAAAACATTCGTAAAGGTAAATGGAGAAGAATGTTCAGAATTGGACTACTTCCTACATAAACATGGAAAAATCAAGCCAACACACAAGCAAGTAATGAATAGCATTATGAACAACACGCCAGATCATCACCCTATAAAAATGAAAATATTATATGGAATCTCGAACGGTGCCGATTGTAAAAATCTAACGAAGGATTGTATAAACCGAGCTGTCAAATGGGATAAAGTTGATATAGACCTATATTAAGCCATGACAAATGAACATTCAGATTCTATACTCAAAATGCAGCTAGATACATTAGAACAAGCTACATCCGTCTTAGAGCAGGTGCATGGATTTCTAAATGATGATGCAGTTACATGTGCCTCAAACAAGCCTAGGTACAAAGCAAAACCGAAACTGAATGTATGGTCTCCAGATATAAGGTTAGCCCTAGATGAGATGCGTAAATATTATGCGCAATTGGTCAAGCAAGGAAAAATAAAGGACCCTGAAAATAATATATACCAACAAAGACTGAGGACTAAAAAGGAATTTAGGCGACAGGTGCGAATTGAAAATGCTAAAGTCAAAGATACTGAGAAACAACGTATAATGGAAACAAAAACAAAGGATGCAAAACTATGCCATCATCAATGAAGGCTTAAAACTGCACATTAGAAACTTAGCAACTCCAGAGGAATCTACAGGCTTAGAGAATAGACAATATCATCAGGAAGTAGAATATGAAATAGGATTAATTACAGAGACAGTGAAAGATAAGAATACACCACCGGCCACACTAGAAGAACTACAAAAGGCGATCAAATCAATTAATAAAGGAAAATCAGCTGATATCTATGGAATCACTGTCGAACATATACTACATGCAGGAAAAAATTTGGAATGGTTGCTGCTGAACCTCATCAACATAATATTCAAAGAAGGCAAGGTGCCAGACATGCTAAAGAAGGGACTACTAACCCCCGTGTTTAAGAACAAAGGCGAGAAAAACATAGCAACTAATTACAGAGGAATCACTGTACTACCTGTGTTAAACAAAGTGATAGAAACAATTGTAAAAGTAAGGATTAACCACGCAGTACTTGCAACACAAAATGTAACTCAACGAGGATTTACGGCAGGCTCAGGACCAGCAAATGTAGCCTTACCGGTTGAAGAAATATACCGTGAAGCCAAAGATAACAATCAAGATTATGAACTTGTACTGCTGGACGCAAAATCAGCCTTTGATGTAGTTCTACATTCCCATCTTATGAAGAGGCTCTATTATGCGGGAATCGATGATAAACACTGGACAATCATTCAGAGAATGCACACATATGCAACAAGTGCAGTTAAATGGATTGGCCAAACTTCCGAGCTATTTAATGTACTACAAGGAGTACGCCAGGGAGAGATCCTAAGTACCAACCTATACAAGCTTTAGATCAATCTAGTACTCAACATGCTGGAAACATCAAATTTAGGATGTAGAATTGGAAATATACTCTGCAATACTAGCGCATGTGCAGATGATGTCGCACTCATGAACAAAAAGACAACCGATATGCAAGTACAAATCAATATGGCAAACACCTTTGCCGGCATGGAGGGATATAAACTACAGCAAAAAAAAAGCGTGGCTATAATCATCAAATCTAAGCCAACAAGGAAAAAAACGCTATTGAAAGAATATACATTGAATGAAGCTACTATGTTAAGAGTTGACTCAGCTATGCATTTAGGAATAATCAGAACCAACTCTATGAAGCAAAATATCATAGCAAATATTGAGGAGAATATAAAAAAATCAAGGAGAAGTGCTTATGCTCTACTTGGCAGTGGCTTCCATGGTGAAAATGGACTGGATATGGAAACTATAATACACCTGTATAAAATCTACATCTTATCTATTAACACCACGATCTCTTAATCTGGAGAAATTGAAAAAATTTCAAAAGAAAATGCTTAAGCAACTAGTGTCACTACCAACTAATACACCAGATCCCGCAAATAACATCTTGACGGGAATACTACCAGTTGCGACACAAATACACTTAAAGGTTATGACCCTCTTCATAAATGTATGTACCCAACCCAACGAAAGCTTAGAAAAACAACTAGCAAGGAGGCAATTGTGCATCAAGTCAATGAATAGAAACAGCTGGTTTATTGAAGTAAAAAAAAATTATGCTAAAATATGATCTAGGAAATGCAACTGTGTGGCTAGATATTCAGATGAAAAAGGAAGAACTGTTAAATAAAGCCAAAAAAGGGATCAATGCCTACTGGATTGAGCGAATCACATCTTTAGCTAAGCTCTATACCGGCCTTCCATACCTTAACAGTGATATATTCATGCCTGGGAAAATACATCCATTATTGCGAATCAAGCACCAATCTCCAAGAGACAGCAAGATAGTACATACCAAGATCAAACCATTAACTGGAACTTATACGCTACAACCTTTAAGATATAAGATATACAAAGAAGGAACTGAAGATCATTGTATAGCGTGCAACTGTAAGGAAGAAACATTAGAACATTTGCTTATAGAATGTGAAGCGAGGAATTCTACAAACAATTAAGAACCTCCTAACCCCGTGAAGAAGACCTTACATGTGAAATGACAATTCAAGTATTAATGGACATTACAAAAATACAAAAGATATACAGAGTCACATCTGACCTGATGTCTCAAATAGAATTCCAATCAAGAAGGCTACTGTTTCTCATACACAATGCACGATATCAACTGGTGATGAAAGACCAAGCAAAGAAAAAGGACGCATGAGAGTGGGTGCAAGGATGGGAGGGGCAGCAATGAATAATTAAACAAATATTTGAAAATCTAGTCTATTTAATACAATTTTTAATAAGTATAATTCTTCTTATTAAATCTAAAAGTCTCAGTTAATAAATATTCTGTGAATTAACTTTAAATAGTTTTAAAAACATAACTTTTCTATTTACTCTCATAATTCATAGTAAATAAATTAGTGTCAAATTAACTTTAAAGATATAAAGGTGAATTTTTAATGTCACAGACCATAAATTTTGTCTTTTTCTTTTTGTAAATTATCTAAAAAGTAAACCTGTGATTTAATCTGTAAATGTTATCACATTAAATATCAGTAGACCAAAATAATCTAGACTGCTCGAAGCAAAAAATCATAAAAATTCTAAACTTCGCATGTAAAAAGTCTTAAAAACTGTAAACTTCCCATGTAAAAAGTCATAAAAACTTAAAAGTTCCTAATGTAAATAGTGTATATAATTTTGTTGTGTTATGATTGTTAATTTATTTTTCGTTTATTTTTTGGTGGTGGAACTGTTCGACATACGAAAGTATAGTTACCCTATAAAAGGTTTAAAGATCCAGAGAAGAAGTAGTTAGGTATACGTACAGTTCAAATGGAGAAAGGAAATATTTTTACAAAATAAATAATGTTGATGTTCATAGTACAAAGAAGTGAAAATGTATAGTAATACCAAACACTTATATGTTCCTTTAGAATTTCAACCAAAGATGAAGGACTGGATCTTCCATCACTGTATTGGATACCTAAACTACATAAGTGTATATTGCCGGGTCTTCCAAGTGCTCCGAAAAACCTCTTTCTAAATTATTAACATCAATGTTATCAGCAATCAAAGCCTGGTTTCAAAGTTATTGTGAAACTACCTTTTCTAGAGGTGGCGTGAATCAGATGAGGATACTAAAAAATTCTAAAGATCTTTAAGAGAACACACAATCTAAGACTCTTTCATCTTGCATTAGTGATAAAAACATTTGACTTTTCTAAACTTTACACAAGAATTCCCAATTCCAAACTGAAAGACAAATTGAAGGAGTTGGCCCTGCTTTGTTTTATAAAAAAAAAAGACCAACAAGTATCATGTCTTAGGGAGGGATAAATCCTACTTTGTAAAAAAACACTCTGATTCAAACAAAAAATTCTATGAAACTTACATTATTAAGATGCTTGGTTTCTTGATTGACAACATATTTATTACGTTTGGAGGACGTGTTTTTCTACAAACAATCGGCATTCCCATGGGAGCAAACTGTGTCCCTCTTTTTGCCGACTTGTTCCATTTTTCATATGAGGCTGTAAATTAGCAGTATCCTTTAACTTTACTTTCCGCTATATAAATGTTGTTCTCTCACTAATTAATTTAAAATTTAGAAATTTTGTTAAGTGCATCTATTCCATCGAACTTGAGATAAATGATTTAACAGTTAAGTCTGCCACATATCTTGACTTACATCTAGAAATTGACAATGAGGGTCGGTTGAAAACAAAACTTTACGACAAAAGAGATTTCAGCTTCTCAATTGTGAACTTTTCATTTCTATGTAGCAACATTCCAGCAGTTGATACGATATTGTATTTCCTATCATGATTTCCTTGATAGAGGGTCGCTGTTCACAAGGAAGCTATTAAACAAAGAGTTCTTAGTGGTGAAATTGAAATCATTCCTTCATAAATATTACGGACGCCATCACAAGTTGGTTGACCGTTATGGAGTATCCGTTTCAGAGATGATAGCGGATATGTTCCAAATGTCGCAACTACAACTACTTACAGGTGCCACATGTAAAGCAGGATCTGCTAACTCTTCCGGAGCACCTGAGATCAGTTTTTGGTGGGGTTCATGTTGCTTAGTCTTTCGTTTTCTATGTTGTGTTTGCGTACTATTGTTTGTTTGTTTGTTGGTCTTTTTTCTTTTTTAGCCATGGAGTTGTCAGTTTATTTTCGACATATGAGTTTGAATGTCCCTTTTGATATCTTTCGCCTCCCTTTTATAGGAATAGATAACCTTTGATGTTTACGGCAAAACCTTTTGGAATATTTGCCCTCATTGCTCGTCAACTTCGTATTTTATTTGGCTTTTTTAATCTTTTTTTTTTTTTATTCCAGCGTCACCGATAAGTCTTTTGTAGACAAAAAAGTGCGTCTAGCGTACACAATCTTAATCACGGTATCTATGATGAGTTTATTTACACATTGAAGCATGTACAAAGCAATCGATAATATGTTATGTTAAACAAATATTAGATTCCAAATCATTATATGTATAAATAACCTTAATAAATAACCGTTTATGAAAAAAGATGCCGTAAGTTTGTAATGAATTCTGATAAATAAAGGGACAACAATTCTTTTTTTTTATTTTACTAGCATGTTTTTCATACTGTTCAAAAACTAAAATTAGATTTAAATTTTACATTTTAGATTGTTTTATGAAACTATCTCAGATAGTTTTGCATTAAATTGTATATATCGCTTTTTCTCGTATAAATCTGATATTTTGGTTCATCTATTTTAAGATAATTGTGTTGAGCAATATACGGCATGGACTTTCATCGGCGTTATGATAGGAGTAGTTATAGTATTCATTTTGAGGACAGTTTTCAAAATATGTCAGTGCAATATCAGTAAGTACTTTTGATATCACTTTTTTTTACCCTAATGCTAAGTTAAACTGATAACCCAATACCCCATCCGTTCATTTTAAGGGAAATAGAATGTATCCATATATCAACAAAATATTCCATTTATTTATCGTACTATTATTTATTTGGTAAATTAGATATACTCCATTGATTACTATTGTTACTTTGTGTACTGGACATTTTTTCCGATGTCATATTTTCAGTATTTTGTAACCATATATGAATTCGTCTTCAATTACATAAACTAAGTCCTAAATTTTTCCATGACTTTTACTTTATCTATTAGTTTTATGATAAAGTCAATAATTCATTTTGTATCCAAATGAATACTTACTTTAGATTGTTTAACGACATAATTTTTTTCTAAATATTTAGTTTTAAAAGGGCCTCTTCACTGAAAAGTGGAATTATATGATCGTCATCATCGGTGGTTATCAATTACATTCTTAAAGTCGGACAGATCTACAATTGTTCCCGTCAATAAAAGAGTATACTATGAAGTAAAATTATAAGGTTTACTCATTTTCATTCAAATAATGGTTACCAAACTGTGATATTCATATGCTAACTTCAACATATATTTTAATGTCTCAAACTTATAAATTACCTTGTGTTTTAAACTGTTCAATTTTATTCTGAATTGATATGCTATGAATTTTGCTGTTTATTTTGTTTCGATTTAGTCTTAATCATCACAGATATCATAAAATGTTTATTATACAACGTGTTGTTACTTAATTTGTTTTCTTGATTTTTTTTTATGTCGTAAATTATATGAATTTTTATGATATTAATTTCTTTTCAGATGAATAAATTTGATACGTATCTAGAGCTTTGGCAAAGTAAATTTTTCCAATTTACATCTGCTACTACAATATTTCTAGTATTTGAAATAATAAAAATACATTTACTATTTTTCTCTTTTAGCAACAAGAGGTTACACTAGAGCAGATTGGCGTGGAAGGTGTTGCATCTGTAGAACAAAATGCTACTTTGGTAATTTATTTTTTATGTTTCTTTCTAAAACCAAACAGAAAACTATTACTCGTAATAAATTAATATACATCTGCTTAGATTGAAAGATTCTGCTGAAGGTTTTGCGTCAAGAAATTGTTAATCACTGGCGATGAAAAACCATACTCAGTAAATTTTTGTTATTACAAGCGAATATGTGCTTGTTCAAAAACACAAAATAAGACCCAATTAAAAATTTATAAATAAAAAATGTAAAATTAAATTCGGTTTATATATCAATATAATTGAAAATCTATTCTCAAACGATTTATGTTATTCATAGTCAGCAGGATATTTGATATGATGTAATTCGATGCATTATTTATTGTAAACCAAATTATTTTCTCAGACATTTTGTTTTGCGTCTAAGTTCTATACATTAATTGACAAAAAAAATGCAATTTTTCACATCCATAAACTACCGTGCGATTTTTCTCTTTTTTTTTTAAGGAATAACTATAAAGAATTTATTTTACCGCACATTTCATTGTCATTTTTATTGTTCTTTAATTAGAAGATTTTCGTTTCAGCTACGAAACTTTCCATTGGTATATCATTGATTGTTCTCGTCATTATTATTCCCTATGTGAGTGGGTTACTGGAAAATTGTTGCAAAGGTGAGCTTACATTAATAGTTTTAAAAAAATGACATTCAATTCTGACATAGATATAAAATCTCTTCGTGATCAATATTAAAAAAATTTAAAGTAAAAACGAGAGATACAAAAAGGATAATCAAACTCACAAGTCTAAATGGGACTGACAATGCAATTACAAAAAAACGAAAAAAGACCAAAAGACAAACAACAGTATATACAAGACACAAAAAAGTAAAACTAAAACATGAGCAAGAAGAACACACGACCAAAAACCGTAGGTGATCTCAAGTGATCCGGAAGGGTAAGCAGATGTCGTTAAAACAGCGTTATTTATATTTCCTGGTAGATTTTGACTATAGGCCTGTTTCGAAAGGATTTTCATTGGATATAACGTTGGAATTTGGTATAATACACGGGAAAATAAGCACGATATGTATACTTGAACTGTCCATGACGTTAAAACACTAAATCCCTGGGATGTGCTTTAGTTGATTTTAGTCTCTGATGCATGATTTTTTTTTATTATCAATTGTTTTTGGCTTTTAACTAGCTTTCAGTAATTGCGAGTACTCTCAAATCGTACTTTCGTGTTAATTTGACCTGTCGATACAACTTGTAATGTGTTTTTGTTATTTAATGTTTACTTATTCAATGTTATATCTAGTCTCACTATTTTTAATATATGCCACATTTGATAAGTGTTTAATATGACGAAAAATTCTCACTCGTGTTCTCGTACTAGGAACAACAAAATTATTTATTTTGTAAACATTATTATTCCGTACTCTATGTATACCTTACCTGTATACGTTATTTTATTTGGCGGCAATTTGTCCAAGGTCATGGTTGTCTTTCCGATATTGTTAAACATCTAACCCCCTTGTTTTATTAATTTTGTATTTACATTGTGTCATATATAAAATTTATTCGTTCAGTGTATGTTCACTTGTTTTTTTTAATATGTCTTTTGATTGAGTTAAGCCATTTTAATTGATATATTATAGTTCGTCTTTCTATGTTGTTTATATACACTATTGTTTCAGGTAGGATGAAGGTTGGCGCCTATTAAAACGCTGCATTTGTTTGCACCTGTCCTAAGTCAGGAACCTGATGTTCAGTGGTTGTCGTTTGTTGATGTGGTTCATAAGTGTTTCTCGTTTCTTTTTTTTTTATGTAGATTCGACCGTTGGTTTTCCTGTTTGAATGGTTTTACACTAGTCATTTTTGTGGCCCTTCATAGCTTGCTGTTCGGTGTGAGTCAAGGCTCCGTGTTGAAGGTCGTACTTTGAAATATAATGGTTTAATTTTACAAATTGTGACTTGGATGGAAAGTTGTCTCATTGACACTCATACCACATCTTCTTATATCTATTGAATGAATGAATGAATGAATGAATGAATTAGTTACTTTATATAAATAGTGGATCGGGGATGTCAGTTTTCTATTCTAACAGTTAAATTTTTGTGCACTTCTATACGAATATGTCATCTCCTAACATTCCAAGACTGTTTCTATATAATTGAGTTTTTTTAGGGGGTGGGAAGGGGGGGGGGGTGGTGGGGTGGGGGGTGGTATTTGTCTGATTTAACAGAGAGGCCAAATATACCAAAGGGACATTCAAACTCATAAGTCGAAAACAAAATATCCCCCTTTCAGTAGTAATCACTTCTGTATTGACATGCATTATCATGGAAATATAAAATCCTTATTATAAATCAACTGTTTACAAATCTTTATAGTTTTCGAAAAACTTAAGTTATTCTACCCTATGAACAGATTGCATTGGCTGTTTTTTTTTCAAGAACTTTCGAAATTTTTGGTCATAGGTACTTTTCAAATTCGTTCTTTTTTTAGATTATTTTTCTTTTTTGGTTCGTGCGTCACATATGGGTCTTTTTTGGACGATGCGCGCGTCTAGCGTGCACAATTTTAGTCCTGGTATCTATGATGGTTTTTGTTATTGACAAAGTTACAGTCACCAGTAACGATATGACAACAAGTATACAATATATTTTAATTAAGATCTGGTACAGTAAAGAGGTTTAACTTTTAGTCGTATATATATTTAGACACTGCAACACGTGTTTATACACGCCAAATGTGTTGTAAAAGTATAAAGAAAAGACATATCTTTAAAGTATGATCGACGTTCTTTTTAGATTTTAATAGTTGATAAGGGATAAGAGGTAAACGATGGCATTAACACTTTTGGTGACAATTCTTATATGACGTGCTTCGTTCGCATTGTAAACAACAGCGTGATGAAATTTTCGAAATATCTATATTTAGCACGCATTTACAGATATGTATATTTATGGCTGATAGAGTCTATCTTCGACATAAATCCCTATGTATAGGAACCTATGTGAAAACATTATGGCTATTGTCTTGTCTAAATTCAAATTGAAAATAAAATACAGAACTGTTATTCATATTCGAATGCATAACAACAAGAATATGTGCATTGGAAATTAGAAAAAAGGTAAAATAAGATAAATTTCCGGGTAAATCCATGACTGGTGATCGAGCATAAACATTAAACACGACGTCATACGTTATTCAGATACGTTTACTCTCCAAATTCGGATACTATTTCATTAAAAAGGAGTTTTTAGGTAGGTGTTGTCAACACGGTGGCTCACTAATTCGTTATGTCATGTGAATTGTTGATTTGACGAGAAAATTGCCAACGTTTATAAATTATAAATAAAAATTGTAAATGTTTGGGTTGAGATATATTAGGATTAAACACATTTTTCTGGAGGATATTTGGGAAATATTTCATGCATGCCATAGATTTATTTGAAGTTGAAATCACCGCTTCGTAAATTTTACAGACGCCATCACGAGTTGGTTGACCGTTATAGGATATCTGTTCCACAGATGACGTGGGATATGTTTTAATAGTAGTAACTAAAATCCCGTCCCCCTTTCTCCGAATGTTACCTACCGAATTAGATTAACACCGATTTGTACTTACACGAGCAACACAACGGGTGCTACATGAGGATCAGGATCTGCTTACCCATCCGGATCATCTGAGGTCACTCCTAGTTTTTGATGGGGTTCGTGTTGCAATTTTCAATGTTGTGTTTTGTGTACTCCTCTTTCGCCTTTCGTCTACTGAAATCGACAAATTCAATTTCAATTTGACAATTCTACGGTTATTGTTTTTTTATAAAATAGTAATCGAAAGTTACACTTTGGGTAATTTCGAGAGTCCGAAGCGCTTTAAATAACAGATTCCTTTGTAACTCATACATTGTATATCCATTAAAGATTGAAGTATAAAGTATAAAGTATAAAGTAAAATGAATTGTCTCACTCCTATACCACCAGCCTTTATGAAATATGTAAGGCTTATAGTTTTAGCCTATCTAATTCGTTGGATTGATTCTGACTAAATCATGTATTTCAGATAAAGAATATTTCATTATATTTGGCGTTTGTATGGTCTTTATGTTTGTAGTATGTCTTTTGATTCCAAGAACAGGTTTGTATTTACTCTGTAAGCAACTCGTTTTCATCACAATGATTTTTATAAGACATATACATAATAGGTATATTGTTCCTAACTCAAAAACTAGTCCAATTGGGTTGAACGGAAGAAAAACTGAAATCAACATTACACAAGTTTCAAAGTTACAAAGTTATTAGGTAACAGACACCGAACGTCTTGTTTCGACTCGTAACAGACATTTCAAAAGATATAAGATGTTAGATATTATAAAAACGAAACGTAAAATACGAAAGGGACACTCACACTGATTAGTCATAGACAAACTGACAACGCCCTTGCAAAAATACGAAAAACGACCAAATGGCAAGAAAAGAGACCAATAAAAACATCAATCGTCTAATCTGTTAATTAAGTGATTGTGATCTATTCTGCATCGCGGCATTTTATTCGAGTCTAATTTTGCAAAGCGGCTGACCCAGTTATGAGTTCTAGAATCCCCTTATTTGTTGTATACTCAATATGAATTTCTATGTAAACTAAGTATTTGTGGTTAGTGTTATGTGTTATGGCTGCCATATACCTCTTTTTGTGTAATTCGGATTACACTGAAAGGTTGTTCTCTCATTGAAATTCCACACAGATTTTTGAACGGATATAACAAACATACATTTATACAAATTAAGATTGTTGAGAATGTGTTCAGACAAATTTAAAATGTTAATAATTTGTTAAAATAGGTCAATCATGTTTAGAATTTGTTTAGACTAATTCAGAATGTCTAGAATGTGTTTAGAAAATTAAATGAAAATTAAAAATGTTAGAAATGTGTTACAACATATTCAGACCAATTTCATTCTTTTCGGGATATTAAGATAAAATTCTATCAAATTCAGACAAAAATCGATCATTTCGCAATGTGGTAAGTTAACGTTGTAGTGAATAATATCATTTATCTATTCATTTTCTATTTACACTAGGTGAACAAAATGAACAGCCAGCAGACTTAGAAACGAATATCCAACAATTATTAAGTAGGGAGAATGAAGTGGAAGAAAAGAATAAATCAGAAGAAGAAGAATGAACACACTAAACATAAAAAAAATACTGACATATAATCAACAACAATAGTTCTGCATACAGAAAAATATTAGATAAAGCAAAATAAATCCAACAACAATAAGCTAGTGTTACACTCTAATTGCAAGACACGGTCAAATGGTCTGTTAATTGAAACACGTTACATTACTCCTTAAATTATTGTTTGATGAGTCATAACAGGTGGTAGCAGTGCATATAGATGCAGATGCGTAAATGTCTGTTACTTAATCTAAATCTAAGTTATTTGCAAGTTAGTTTCTATCGGTCAATGTTAATTTCAAAATCCTTAATCTTGTCCAAAATATATTTTTTCAGGAGGGAGGGTTAATAGGACCCATGCAAAAAATCCCGGAAAAAAAACATAGTAAATTTTCTAAACTTAAAGCAACTTTAACTACTTTTATGAATTTTTCTGGTTCAAATTGACAAAAAAAAACACTACATCGTTGTTTCTCTCAGCTTTGGGGTTTTTTATCGAAATGTCCCATGATAAACATTTGTTGCTAACAAGAAGGCTTTTGAACAACGGTTCTTTATTGAAAAATTACTGTCGTTACATTTAAAAAGTTTCGGATGCATTCATTATACATGTTATAGAACTAAGGAGATGTGGTATGATTGCCAATGAGACAACTATCCACCAAAATTCAAATGAAGTGGATGTAAGCAATTATAGGCAACCGTATGGCCTTCAACAATTAGAAAATCCATACCGTATAGTCGGCTATAAAAGGCCCCGACATCAACAATATGAAACAATTTAATTGAAAAAACTAACGGCCTAATTTATAACAAAACAATTTACCAAAAACAAATATGACAGACATGAACCAACGACAACCACAGAACTACAGATTCCTGACTTGGGATAGGCACATTAAGAATGTGGCGGAGTTAAACATTATTGTGAGCGTTCAACCCTCCCATACCTAGGACAGTCTTGTTAAGTCGTGACAAAAGTTTTTCGAACTCTTTGCAGCTGCAGTTTCTTACTTATTTCCTCATTTTCATGTGTATTTACCATTTGTTTACCTTAGATGTTGTTCCCAGGGTGATAAATGGTGATATTATCGCAAAAAGATTTTTTTTGTTTTTTGAAGATGTTGAGGATTAGGTGGTGGTTATAGTGGTTGTCGAGGTCATCGTCGTGGTCGCTACTGCTCTTAGATTAGGCAAGGAAATTTTATTGAAATTAAAAAATAAAAACAACGTGTGTAGTAAAAAAGATCTAGAAGTAATAGGCGTTTTAAGAAAAGGTGCGTACTGTATAACTATCAAATAAGTATTACAGTACGTTCAGATTTTTTTTCAGAGACAATGAATAAGGTCTAAGCTGTTTTCATCTTAAATCAGTTTAATGATTTTTGAAAGCATTTTTGCAATCACTTGTAGTTTCGTATATATATTTCCAATATTCCATTAGTATTTTTTTTTCCTCATTAGTTTCGCTTTTACTTTGATCTTCACATGACCAGAATTTCTTGCAACATGAATAATTACATACCTTCTGTTTGTGGTTCGTGAATAGGCAGGAATGACACCGTGCAGTTATGTGTGTTTCCTATCTTTTACTGACATTTCAAAAGTAAAACAGGTGATTGATTGAACTTAAAAACCTACAATCTTTATCGTATTCGGCATCTGGCAAACAAAATTGTAATCCTGGTATCTATGATGATCTTATCTACAACAACAGACATTACTTCTGTTTTGTATTGTAAACTTCCCTCAAGACCTGTATAAAGATTATGTAATTTTCAGTTGATAAAATATTGCACGTCCTGTTCTCCCTATCATTATGTTCTTTGTGAAGTATTCTGTTTTCGAGAAAGCTATCAGATCTAGGTTGATATCTTTTTATTTATATGTATAATGGTGGTGGAGTAAAAGTTCTTACTTGGGAGTTTGAACTTGAGAAAAATATGGCATAAAAAGGCTTAAGGGGTACATTTAACTGCACCATATAAACATTCCGTCAAATACCTTTTATGTGATGCTCGAGGTCAAAATATTTGAAATGACAAACCCGAACAAGAATTAGACTATGTGTGTGGGACATACTTTCCTTGATTTAAAAAAATCAATAAAGGAATGTTCGTATTTTCCTGCCAATACCGAAGCACTGACGAATGATCTAGATTTATCTTCAGGATAAGCTGAATACCAGCACTCGAGGTATCTACAATGTACACAGTAGTTGTAATAACACTAACGGTACCAATTTCACAACACGAGAAGAACATTTCGACAATGAATATCTCTTCGGCAGTGTTCCGGACAAGATATTTAGAAATCTAAAACCTTATACAAACGTTAAAGTCTTGATAATATAAAAAAACAAATATTTTAGTCAAAGCTCACAAAAGGATGAGAGGGAGATACAACCCCCAATCAAAAACAAATTAAAGGGAAGTCAACTTAACAATATCCAGTATATTATGCCAGTACCGATATATATATTGGTACTGTAACTATGGTATTAATCATTACTTTTTCGTCGAACTGAAGCAGAATATGCATGACCTAATTGCAATTAAATGTTAAGAAAACAACAATTAATCATTTGATAAAAACGTTTGGCAAACACTTATCCAAGGTTGTATCTTCTTACTGTTATAGCCCTTTAAGTCATGCTCACACAAGCTAACAGAGTTAATACAATCGTCTGTCCTGTGTTTGTTTTAAATTTGTACTAAAGGAAAATAAAAAATAAAACTTGCCCGGATCCTTTATTTTATTGTGTGCTCATTTAGTTCTAAAAATGTTCTAGTTTTTTATACATTGGTACCTTCTCCGTTCTTAAAATAGTGATCATCCAGAAAAGAGATTTTGTAATTGCTGAAAACTGTTAATGAAGGTTAAGTTAATACTAATAGTATAAATGCTTTTTCAGCTCACATATCTTTGCCAAAAGAATAGAGAAATGTCGAAAACGAGCACCGAATGGATTCAAAGTTCTCAAGACCTCACAATCATCAATCAAAATTGCTTAATTGTGTGATCAAACACATATAAGCTGCTCTTTACACAAAGGTTATGGAGAAAGACGTTAATATATACATTAGGATTTTACTATACAGTAGCACGTTTCTACCCAAATTTTTATGTTAATACCAAGTACATAAAATAGCACACGTAGAATAAAAATGTATTACCGCGAACCCATATGAACCCCAAAGGTGACTGCATGTGTTCAAAGAAGTGCTATATCTCAAAACAAATTTTATAACAAATGGCATTTTTATAAGCTATAAATCGGAAAACGACAACGACAACGAGCCTGTGATAATGACAAATATAATTTGTGATGAATAAAGGCAACAGTAGTATACCGCTGTTCAATAGTCAAAATTCGATTAAGAAAAAAAAAAAATCCGGGTAACAAACTAAAACCGAGGGAAACACATCAACTATAAGAGGAAAACAACGGAACAACAGAAACACTGAACTACAACAAAAGCAAACGCCAACATACATAGAAACGGACTGTACATAACTACTGCCATATTCCTGACTTGGTACAGGACATTTTAAGACAAAATGGTGGATTGAACCTGGTTTTATGGCTAGCCGAACCTCCCGCTTATATGGCTATGTTATAAATACCGCTAAAATGACAAAACTACGTGACAGGAATACAGTACAAACAAACGCATGAACACTCAGCACAGAGAAATGCAAAAATAAATAATACAATAGTACATTACAATATTATGAGCCTAGAATGCTTATTTTCTCTATATTACATAGGCATGGACATGTGTATAAAAAACCATCAGTCAATCATCCTCTTTTTTCGACATCTTTCATTAATGCAGTTTCATAATTATAACTGGTAAAGAGGCGAGAGATATACAAACTCATTAATCAAAAACAAACTGACAATATCATGGCAAAAAACAAAAAGACAAACGACGGTAAAAAAAACACAACATAGAAAACCAAAGAATGAGCAATTAATTTAAATTAACCTATCGTTTTACGTTTACTACATGAAAAGAAACTATTTGACAGCAGAACAGACCACAAAAACAATCAACACTCGACTCATAATAGATGCACGAAGCCCTGCTATGTAAATATCGAAATATGCTATCAGATTTGGTGATTATGCCGTTCAAATATCAAATCGTCCTACTTTTGATATCCTGTCAAAAATTCGATACTACGATTGGCTCATAATAATTATCGTGGTCCATCACGCGACAGCAATATTGGCAAATGCAAGACACTAGTTAACCTTATTGGAAATACTAGAAAACAACCTTGCATTTATTTAGTGGTAATAACAGTTAAAATACTCAGTTAGAGAAGTTGTAATTTGATATATTTTTTTAATTAAAAACAACATGAACAAGAAGATTTTTTTTTTAATTTTCTTATATTCATGATAACTGCGATTAAAAGGGACAAGTATTATACATGTTACAAAAGTAGCTCTTTATGTCAATTAATTTCTTCATAATCATCCCTATCATCATTTCCACTCAGTTGAAGTTCATCCTCTTCTTCCTTAATATCAGAATAATGACTTTCCTGGGGAATTCCCATTAGCTCTAGATATTGGTGATTTGTTCGTACATATACATGGTCGTCTTCCAGTGATTCTGGAGCTGAATGATAACTGAAAGTATTGTTATATTGCAATGAAAGGTATATTTTCATAGAATTATTAATTGTTAACAGCCACGTTCTGTATGTGCCTGTCCCAAGACAGAAGCCTGTAATTCAATAGTTGTCGTTTGTTGTTGTATCTTATATTCGTTTTTTGGTTTGTTGATTAGTTCATATATCAGTCCATTGGCTCTCTTTTTTGAGTTGTGTTACGTCTTGTTATGGCGGGGCCTTTTATAGCTTGCTATGTGGTATGAATTTTTGTCATTGTTGAAGTTCGTACGTTGGCCTATAGTTGCTCACATCTACGTCATTTGGTCTCTGACGGAAAGCTGTATCATTGACAAACATGCCACATCTCCTTATTTCAAATCTAGAATAAATGATACGGATGTAAAGCAGATAATCTTTTATGTTTTAACTGTGTTTCCATTTTTATCATTCAAGTAGTAGTTGTAATGAAATTTGCAGAAATATTTCGATTTCGTATAATCAACGCGGCTTTCACTTTTTCTTTAGGTAACACATAAGTTCCGCTCTAAGATTGGAAGAATAATTTGTAATACAATAGTTTCATGAGCAACACGACGGGTACCACATTAGGGGAAAGATCTGCATACCCTTCCAGAGCACTTGAGATCACATCGGTTTTTGTTGCTCAGTGTTTAGTATTTTTATGTTGTATTTTGTAAACTGTTGTTTGTCTTTTGTTCTTTTTCTCTTTTATTAACATGGCGTTGTCAGTTTATTTTCTACTTATGAGTATGAATATCCCTATGGTATTTCACCCCTTTCTCTTTCAGTAATACTCCGTCTGTTATAAAGTAGAAAATCAGAAAATTTC
This sequence comes from Mytilus californianus, assembly GCF_021869535.1. Classification (NCBI taxonomy): domain Eukaryota; kingdom Metazoa; phylum Mollusca; class Bivalvia; order Mytilida; family Mytilidae; genus Mytilus; species Mytilus californianus. The sequence goes on from NW_026262582.1 coordinate 80,200,753, forward strand.
ACACTCCCACTGTAAAAGCTGTTTTCTAATTTTTTTAACTTTGACTCTAATTAATTATTTTACTACGTATATCGAATATCAAACTTTAAAAATTCTATTGCGAATTGTGAATTTAGAACCTTTGGGGCTTTTGTATACTCTCTTTCAAATTGTAGAGTTTTGAGCTACATTTACTTCTATGACTATGTGCAATACAAATGCTAGTAGATCAAGATACTTGCATAGGAATAGTTGGTGATCGTTCTAGTGGACCAACAATATGAACAACATCTGTAATATTAAAGAAAATGTACAAGACGTCAATGTATCGACTGAGCTATGGAAAATAAAACATACATTTAAATCTGTTGATATTAAAACAAACGCGTTTGGACTTCGGCATTACATGTGTTTTACAGTCCAATACGTGACACAACAAATTGAAATTGATTATGATTTTTGCCAAAATTATGCTCATTGTCACCACGGATAAGTGTTAAACCAAGCGATATATGGATCACACATAAACATAAAACAGGAAGTACGAAGTGTGTTTTGCAATTAATCCTATAAGGTTAGCTAGGAACCATACGCGTTCATAATTATGCAAAATATATTTTAAGTAAAGGACCACTAATAATGTACATTTTTGTTCGAAATGCGCTTATGGTTCATCAATAGACTATTTTCATATTACCGACTTTTGACTCCGGATTATATGATTTGTCGACTGGTTACCTTGGACATCATGGTACCAAGTCATGTAAGAGCAAGCTAAAGAAGTAAAACCAAGCTTTCAGTCGGTACAATTTTGGGGGAAAATTACCTGGTTAATATTTTTTTTCACTACAAAATTATCGGAAAAACAGTAAACTTTCCCCTCAAATTACACCGATTATATGTTTGATTTTACTTATTTTGGTTGCTCTTACTTGACCGAGTATCATGATGTCCAAGGTAACCAGTCGACAAATTATATAATCCGGAGTCAAAAGTCGGTAATATGAAGATAGTCTATTAAATTTGGTTATACCATCGTGTAATTGTGAAAACTATCAACTGACCAATTTGTCTTTAGATATACTGTTAGTCCTTCCATCTAGGAATTGTACATGGACAAATAGAATACCATTAGTTTAGTACTGATATTTGCAAAATTATCTGCTATTTCCGGAATTCTTGTTAAAAACAAATTAAAAAAATTTACTATAAATCAGTAATTTTTTAATGCGCATGTGCATATGTACACTTTGATTTTAATGCATTGAATCATGCAATGGATGACGACTGTATTACATATTTTTCATTCCGATATTTGTTTGTATTATATTTTGATGTTTGACCTAATTCAGTAATTGTAAATTTGGTTATATATTAAATAGTACATAATTTTGGGGTTTTATTTCCTAACGTTTCTACTTATTTACTCATCAATGGCTTTCAACTGTTCAGGTTAAAGCGTTCCTGGCAAAGGAAAAAGCTCAAAACTGTTTCAGCTTTCAAATGTTAGGTTGTGAGCGTTCCTGATGAAGGTGAGTCCTTAAGAGATCTTCAAACGGCAGAATTCTATATGGTTGTAACTTATTTACTACCACTTGGTCGATAACACTTCTGGTGGGCTGTTACTCTTTGTTGGTATCAGAAGATCAGTACTTACGGTACTGACATGTTCTAAAGCATTAAGGATGTTCGCTCCTCTGTTTCATAATAACAAGGTCTTTAAAAGACTGTTATAGATTGATAGAATATGAATAAGGAAAATTAAAAATTAGAAAAAAATGATAGATCCGTGTTCTAGTTTTTGAGATATAATCAATTGAAAATTTGGCGGGAAAATGTTCTCTCTAGAATTTTCATTCATGTAACATTGACACCTTTTTCCTTTCAAAAACTATGAAAAAAACATTACTTTTAAAACTATATGCAATAAAATTATGAAAAGAAAAGTAGATGTCAGTGGGCAAAGTTTTTATTGGCACTACATGGATAAAACTAGAGGATTCAAAATATCTGACAAAAAGTCAAAAACAAGATTAGCGAACATCCTTAACGTTTAAAATTTCCCATTGATGAATTAAGAAATTTTTCAGACATTAGGGTTCCAACTCCATCGTGCAAAGCCGATCTTAGATGAATTCGGCTGCTATGTTCAAATGGGTTTTATAACCCCAGTAGGGTAAGCATTTCATTATCAAAATGATATATCGGGGGAAAGTCTATAAGAACCATAAACCTTGTACAGGGACCTTAAACAGGATAACATCACAATGTGAAATACTGATCAAAATATTTCGGAAAAGGCCTATTGTTAAGTCTACGTCATATGGTCTCATGTAGAGAGTTGTCACATTGGCAACCATACCACATCTTTGTATTTCTTTATTATCTCCTGAAATCACTAGTTCACACAAGAACAAGTTGAACAAGATAAGAGACACAAAGTACCGAATAAGATTTCTCGCGGTTACTAACAGTTCAACGCCCAATTTCATATCATAAATAAAGCGTAGATCATTCACTAGAAAATTTAACTGGAACTGAAAAGGCCATTTACATGTTTCAACAGGTCTAAAAAGACCAAACAATAAATTATTATCAAATAAGTCTTGTTCAGTTATAATTTACAATTAAGAAACTATCCGAAATAACAACTTAAACTCTTAAAAAATCTGTTCATGGTATTTTCAGATCAAAGTGGTTATTTATGACTAAAATTCATTTTACAGTGATAACACCTTCGAAGAATTTACCGTAAAGCCTTCATAATCAGTTTGCAAAAGCATGACCATGGTCAATGCCAAAATATAAACATCTACATAAATCGTTTTGAATAAACATATTAGTCAAATATCGTCACCATGATATACTCACTTTGATACTGTTTTCCTCTAGGAATTGCAACAGTCATTGTCGTTGCCACTAAAAATTCTCCAAAGATCGACAATCCAAAAATCCAAAATCGAAAGTCAAATGATACAATCAGATCTGCAAATATTTAAACATACTCGTTCATGAGTTTCATGTTCCACAGACTTGTTAAATGTGTAGTGTCTTTCGGAGTTATCATTTGTCCGTTGTTATAAAATCAAAAAGTACCAAACTTAATGTCACATATACGCATTGCGATTGTAAATGTCTCTACAGTGGTGCCCACGCCAAAATATAAAAATTCAAACGTGTATTTAAACTATGGATAGTTGATATCTTCAGTGGTGCCCAGCCCAAAATATAAAAATTCAAAAGTGTAGTTAAACTATGGATATCTGATAAAGCCGAAGTGGAATAGGAGTTTAAACGAAAAATGACCAAACAAATTTACTTTGCCAAAATGTAGTAAATAAAGTGATATGTTCAAAAATATAGTAAAAATGATTGGTCACTGAGCTTTTTTACAAGCTACATGTTGTGAAAAATATCAATTATACAGAGAAAACGCAGCATAGTGTGAATAGAAGGTTAACTAAATGAAAGAATTTTGAAAAAAAAAATGTAAGAAGTGAGCTCTTATTAAACGCTTTCAGATTATCAAAAGAAAAATTGGGTGTCCGTACGTTTTTCCATGCTATAACATAATATAGAAATATTTCCTTAAAATGTAAAATCACAAAAATACTGAACCTCGTGGAAAATTCAAAAACGAAAGTCTCCAATCAAATGGCAAAATCAAAAAAACAAACACATCAAATGAATGGATAACAACTGTCATATTCCTGACTTGGTACAGGCATTTTCTTATGTAGAAAATGGTGGATTAAACCTGGTTTTATAGCTAGCTAAACCTCTCACTTGTATGTCAGTCGCATCAAATTCCATTATATTGACAACGATGCGTGAACAAAACAAACAGACACAATAGGTAAAAATGTAAAAAATAGGGGTACAGCAGTCAACATTGTGTTATCACCTTAGTCACTATAATAACAAACAAATGTAACGAAGAAGCACAAAAAGGCATACATCAAATTTAAAATCCTCATTTTGCTTATATTATACGATTTTATTTATCTATGTAAAATCCACCCATAAAGGATGGAAGGTTTCAAGTACTGGCGTAAAATCGCGCGTTTAAAATTCGCACAGGTAGACATAAAATGATGTTGTCGTTCAAAGTATATAAGATTCCTTCATAAATTACACTTTTCTGAAATTCCTCTACTCAATCACAACATCCACAAAGTTTAGAAAATTGAAATCCAGCATAAACATTCTCTTTTTGCAACAAAATGAGTAATTATAACTGAAGATCACATAAATTTGTTCATTTGAATGAAAATTTGTATTATAAGATTGCATTCCTGCATCGAAATTTGCTGACTTAATTAAAAATCTTGACCTATTGTGTTCTGCTACTTTAAGATCCACGCTGGCGGAAGACACCTATATAACCTTAACTGAGATTTTCTTTTTCTTTTTTTTTTTTTTTCGCATGGTGTTTTATAGAATATTTCAATTTTCTTGTCTTTAATGTTAAATACATCTAACCTGATTTTAAGAATAGGGTGATTATGAATTTCACAATGTACATAATCGCGTAGCTTACCTGAATGCAATTCGAAGTTTTTTCTTGTATCACCAAATTCATTTTTTAGAAGAACAGTATATTTCATATTTCTATAGACTCCCATAGACAAATTCGAAACGTAACCTTTACAAGTTATTGATTGGTTGTTCACTGGTAATGATAGAGGTGTATTTTTGATTGTTGTATTGAACCCCGTTGTATCAAATATCTGTTCTAACATTGAAAACCAAACCGGTCTTTGAATATGACTGGTGGAATAGAAATTGACTGTTATTGTAACGACATTTTCTATAACTATCTTCGCTGACAAAATTATTGGTGGACCTTAAAAAACCGAAACAAATCAAAACAAAATGAAATGAAACGAAATAACGATTGCAAGTAATTCATCGGTTTAACAAAATCTGAAACATGACGAGGGGAATCGTAGTGTTACTAATAATAATCTTAATTAACTTTAACTGACCAGACGGAGTCAAAGATTGACCATTGATATGGAAGTTACCATAGTTACAAGTCAGTTTGATAAAGTATTCCTATACTCGTGCAACATCAATAACTTAAAGTTTTAGAAAATTATTCAATTGTTTTACAAGATCATTTAAGATAAGTCAAATGCGATACGCATTTTGTAAGAGCACTTATAATTAAAGACTGTTAGACATAAACCACATAGGATCTGTTCCTGATACATTTACGTTCTGGTTCACAAAACATTCGGCAAAGTTGTGTAACATTAGTCTAAAATGTTAATTACCTTAAACTACAAATGCACATTGATTTTTTTTCTTCTAATTTTTGTTATTTGTTATAATGATATCGATGCAAAGCTTAATAAGGATTTCTTTAAATATTAGTTATTATCTTTTTATGAAGATAGTCCATACCATTGAATGTAAGTGTTGTACTACTGTTTGAATGGTATGCTTGGTCATTTAATTCGTTCCATGCACTGCAAACGTATATTCCAACATCCTGGTAAGAACAAACAGAAATGTTCAACATCGACATATTCCCGCATATTACTCCGGGTGGAACACGTACCGCTATACCATTGAATAGATGTTTCCATGCATTGAACCCAAATGGAGACACTTCACTTAAAAGTGTACAGAACAATTGCACTGATGATGACATATTACAGCTGGCATTCTTTGTTGCGTTCAATATAGGATTATCTGAAACAAATACATGTTATAAACAGGTTTGTTAAGTTAAAACAAATGGGTTTTAGTAATACTGTTTCTACTTAAATGCACCAGAATAGAAAGTTAGATACATTGTCAAGTGAATGTACATATTTTTGCATTAAGGTTTAGAATAAGGAAACAATCGTCATTTCTGAATAGGGAATGTATATAGTTAATGTACGTCATACGGGGATCTTATAAAAAGAACGATGATATAGGTGCATCTGAAAAAGAGATACGGTACATCATAATGAGGTTGAACTCATTAGTTCCAACTGTGTTGATTGATTTTGTATTGGTAATAACAAAAATGTGATATAAAACGTGTCTTGTTGCTATTAGGGTATCGTCAGTACTGACACTACTGTTGCCTTTATTTTATACTGTAAATCGACAGACTTCAACGATGCAAAGTAATTTCAACTAAAGCTTCTACTTGATTGAGGAGAAATAAAACATTAATGCGCACTTAAGATACACTATTTATATTATAAACCAAATAATCAAAGTCAGAATACAATATATTGCTGACTTGCTATATCAGGGTAGGTGAATTGGATAATTCTTTTAATATTCTTACTGTTAACATACAATTGTACAGCTGATGAAACATGAAATTCTACCAGTGCACGTGCAATTTGTATTTTGATAAAATGGTTTTACTTTAAACGTCAGAGTTGACAAATATTTGATTAACGTTTTCGTTTCATCTTCATGTCCACTGTTTACACAGTTCCACACTAAATTGATATCTTTTAGGTTTGTCAAATCCTGACAGGTAACACGTGCAGTCATTCCAGCTACTAGAGGGGAACCAACATTTAATGTAGGACCTGAAAAATCTGAATGATGAAAATGTAGATGTTAGCTGTTAAGCGTACATATTAAATGATTGTCATTCTGAGTTCAATTAAAAGTTCAGCATCAAACAACATTCAAAAATTGAAATATGCACCATTCGAGCAATAGTGTAAACGAAATTGTATTTTCATTTATTGTACATCTTATTTTCAAGTGTTATGTGTTCCTTTTCGTTTTTTTCTTTTTTTTTTTTTTTTGGGGGGGGGGGGGGGGGTCTTGGTTTTGTTTGTATAAACTTGTTGCGTAAGTGGTAAATCAAATCCAATTATCATTAGCAGCCACCGGTAAATATAAAGATGTGAAATGTTTATTATGTTTATTCTTTTGCTGTTAATCATTAACCGCTTTTTTGTACGTTTGTCGATACCTTTGCTGCCGGATTGGTTATCGTCAGCTCAGTTGTCAGTGTTACGCTACTGACATGATTTATATTACACATTTTTGAATTCTCCGTAAATAAATTAAGATTAGAATCTAAGATACTTATTCCTTCAGGCAAATTTGACCATATGTGAATTCGACTATAATAAATTCCGTTGTGATACCTTTTCATGATAAAGCTTGTGGGGTGTACAAAATTTTAATCTTGGTATTTCTATGATAAGTTATGTATCAATGGTTAAGGTTTAAAAAAAAGGGTGTTTCGGACGCACGGAATCAGAGAGTGTTATTTTCATTGCCCATGTCTGTCTGGTAATGTCCAGCATTATTGAATGTCTAAATTTCGCTCAAACAAATCCTCTTATGTGTATGCTTTAAGAACTGTATGTATAAATGGAAGTGCATACCTATTTTTTTAATCGTAATGCTCACAAAAATTTTATCAACACCTTTAGCTTCTAATTTCATTACAAAAATTACTTTCAAAATATTGTTTTCTACATTATCCAAATTCACTTCGTATTTGTGTAAAAACCAATATCCCCTTTTTGAACACTGACAAACATCTTCCGCACACTCCACTCCCTGCACTGCAGAATAAACATGTGGTATTATGGGTTCTCATGATGGTGTATGTGTTTGAATTGATTATTATCTCAGCTTCTAACCCAACAGACGGAGTATCCGTTGAACAATTAAACGTGATAATATCATTCCTTCTTGTATATTTTGGTCCTTGAAGTCTCACTTATATTGCAAATGTCGAACCTACGTTTGGATAAAAATATTGTTAGTCGAATTCTAAATGAAACAATGGATAGGAATATGAATCTTGCTTTTCATCAGTTGAATACAATACTTTTTGATATTATATAACATTTTTGCAACACATTCATTATTTCAAAGGAAGGAGACGATACCAAAAGAGTCAATCAAAGTTAAGAAAAAAAGCATATATAACAGTGGCCAAATTAATAAACACGAAATGGTAAACAGCCACTGACTAAAATTAATGTAAAGTTGATGCTTGATAACAGTTACAATATCATTCTTTTTTTTTTCTTTTATTATTTTACTTGTTTACACTGCTTGTATGACAATTTTAGCTTTAAATAGTACGTTAGACATGATCCTGCCTTACACAGAACACGTATACTATATATATAGCATTGCAATGTATATAAACCCTGTTTCAGTGTCAAATTCGGTAAAAAAAACTGTTGAAATGCTGAATTTCCGTAATATTAAAAGCTTTATGCAGATAGATGGCATTTTGTTCGTGATTATTGTAATCCGTGCACCTTTTAATACCAAATTAAAGAGACAATTTTCTCCGACAAAAATAATACAAGTTAAGATGCAGAAAAGCGCTTCAGAAGCACGCAATTTTTAAAGTGTTTCTTACATTTAAATACAGTATTACAGAATAAATTAATACAGCTGAAGTGTGACACCATTTTTAAAATTTAATTGAACCAGGTTGTCAGCATTATGTCTATGTTCGATTTGATGAATAAGTGAAACAAATATATATGTCATTATATTATCCCTAACATAGCCCTCAATTTCAACAAGAGTGCACACGCTGAAATGTCTCGCCTGCTTAACTAACTACAATGAACTGTGATTGATTCAATGTTGACAGTCGTAAAAATAAAGATTTAACTTCAAGTAACACATGAACTTTACATTATCATTCATCGATGACAATAAGGTCAAGTCAGGGTCATATACACCCTAGTAGACATGATGTACACCTTACAATAATTTCACAGACTAAATGTAGTTGACCGATTGCTTCTGGTAATTGAAAAACAGACCAAAACACAAAAAAAAACATTAAACAATTAACAATAAACATGAGGTCACGGTCAAGATGGTTCCCGCTAGACAGACATGTAAACCTAACAATTATTCAATACATCAAATATATCTGACCTATTGCTATAATAATGATTTGAAAAACAGGTAAAAAAACAAAAACTTAACATTAACCAATGAGCCATGGAAATGAGGTCAAGGTAGGATGATACACCCAAGACAAACCTATACACCTTACAATCATTCCTTACGCCAAATATAGCTGAACTATTGCTTTTGGTATTAGGAAAACAGACCAAAACACAAAAAATTAACATTGACCAATGAACCATGAAAATAAGGTCAAGGTCAGTTGAAACTACCAGACAGACATGTACCTCTTACAATCAGTCCAAACATCAAATAAAGTTGACCTTCTGTTTATAGTATCCGAGAAACGGACCTTATCACGTAACTTTAACCTTGATCACTGATCAATGAAATGAGGTTGAGTTCAGGTGAACCCTGTATGACAGACACGTAAAGACTGCAAGGAACCTATATAGTTATCAAATCACTCATTTTAAGTGAGACATTTACATAACAAAAAAAACTAAAAATTTCAATCAATCGCTGAACCATGCAAATGAGATCAAGGACAATGGACATATGACAGACGGAAATTTCGTAACACAAGGTATCTGCATACAATGCATGACGCATCCAGGTCTTCTACTTACTGAAATAAGCTTTAAACAATTAGTGTATGCCACCACTGGATAGTAGTCCCCATCTCTCACTCTGAGACTTTTCGTCGCAGGCAGGAAATAAACGGGATACTATATTTCAATGCATATGCCGGTGTCCTGAAAATTTAACATTTATTGGAATTTGTATGACGAATATAATTGCTAAGGTGATGCAAATACTGTCATGATTTTTTTTAAATCAAGATATCGTGTATGTAACAACGTATTTGATTTTAACGAAAGAAATCTCTGTATTACTGAAAAAAATATTACACCAGGTTTTTCGATTTCACAAAATAATCAAAACATTTACTAAATTTTATTATCGGTACAAGGACATCATTCGTAAGTATAAATCAACATGCAGACATCTTATACGTTCAGGTATTTCACATCCAATCTTTTATGTTAATATACTTTACAAAGCACAAAACTGTCGGCATTCACCTTTAAAGATAACCAAACCTATCAACAGACTTATTCAGAAGGGATATAGTTACGATACTGTTGTCAGGTAATTAAAGATTGCATATTTTGGTATTTCTATTGATTCACTCATAGGGTCTTTGCATCGGAAATGAACACACTTATTCTAAAACCGATTGTTGGCATGATACGAGTTATGTTCTTCTCATATATTTTATGATGGTATGATACTAAACCCCAAACGGGAGGGATTGTGCTTGATTTTCATATGAAAAAGACATAATCTTTCAATCAGTTTAATTAAGGTCTGGAGCTGGCATGTATCATTATGTATCATTGTCATTTTTCTTCGTTTCTTTTGTTACCGATTATGACATCGGACTCGGACTTCTTTAAAACTGAGTTTTACTGTGCACATTGCTGTGTGTTGTTTAATCTACATTGGTTAGAGGTATAGGAGGAGGGTTGAGATTTCACTAAACATGTTTAACCCCGCCGCGTTTTTGCGCCTGTCCCAATCAGGAGCCTCTGGCCTTTTTTAGTCTTGTATGTTATTTTTAATTTTAGTTCATTTATTTTTAAGAGTTTAGTACTAGTTTTACGTCCATTTTCACTGTACTAGAACACATTTTTGTTTAGGGGCCAACTGTAGTCCGCATCCGGGTGCGGGATTTTCTCGCTATGTTTAAGATTCATTGGTGGTCTTCGGCTATTTTTTACTCTTTGGTCGGGTTGTTGTCTCTTTCACACATTCCCAATTTCCATTCTCTATTCTAAGGTTCATCCTACTTTAACAAACATGAATATGCTCTGCATAATTTTCCGGATGATCTAAGATAACCTCATTATTTTGTTGGTGTTTGTTTTGCAAAACTTTCTATTTCCTTTGTAATGTTTCATGGATTGGTTTTGTCTTCGTCTTTGTTTCCTCATACTTTTGTTTTTTTTCATTACTTAAATTATAGCAACGAATGTTCGTTTAATCTACATGGGTTCATCAGTGGCGGTTAGGTCAAAGCAGTTAAAAGGTCAAATCAATTACGAAGTTGAAGAGCATTTAAACCAAAACATCTAAAAAATGGTGACAAATAGGGTTGAAGCTATACACGTTTGGTTTGACAGTAAATTTATAGACAAAATATTTCATGCCTACACAAAAGTGCTGACTTCTAGGCTGGCTATAGCTGCCAGGACAAATTCTAAAGTTAAGAAGCATATAAAAGCGAAATCGTATATGTTGTATAGTATGCACTAATTTACTAAAGGTCATATATGACTGGAAGAACTAAACTTGAGATTTTTAAACGATTTTAATATTTACAATATGAACAACTTTCAAAAAAGTACAAAATACATCATTGCGAGTTCTAACAAATTGATTGAGGAAAGAATAGATAAATTTTTAAAGGAACGGAAAATAATCACCGAAAAGTGTCATTATTAATTCATTCCATTTTAAAAGGAATATCCTCGGTTCTACACAGTAACAAAAACATGTAGTTTTGATGAGGTAACATTTACAACAAAAATGCAATACAAAAAAATGATCTTACAACACCTCAACTTGACAATAACCGAACACGTCAAGAGTTCAATACTGTTACATATCTTGAGGTTGGTTAAAAAAATCAATGAGGAAAAAGCAACTGCAAAAGAAGACTAACTCATTTTATTGGACCAGTTTAAAAAATTGTATAGTAATGAGGTGACAAAAACGGAAATTGACCAGAATGAAATTATATGATCTCTTTTACTTAACATTTAAGTGTTATAAACGATTAAAAATGAACATTAAGTAACATACAACAATTATATTTGTAAACGACTTTCAGACAAAATCAATTCTGGTATGAAAATCTAATCGAAAAGCCAGAACCATTTACAATGTGAATTAATATTTTCCACAATTACAGCATATACTATTCCTCATATTCGTCATACACCTTGCACCATACACCATACACTATGCAACATACATTTTTAAAGGGAAAGTTCAAGTTCACCAGCTGTTATCAAATACATGTATATGAATAATTTTTTTTTTAAATCTTATGCATAACTGCTGTCATTCCTGGATGATGTATTGGATGTTAAGAATATGATGTTTTCAAGACTATGCAAAGAACCACTGATTGTACTGATTGAAGATCTTTTCTCTGAAAAGATAAAAAAAGCAGTGCATGAGTGTTTTGCTAATAATAACAAAAATTGTCAAATATATTAAAAAATAAAGTTTTGAAATTGTTCACACGACACACCCTACATTGAAACAAGAACTTGTATTAAGATTAGATAAAACAGTAAGAACCTTAATTTAAAAAACAAAACACTAAAAAATATAACCTTTTTTTAATGCGGTTTCTAGTTGTATTCGTCTTTACCTTCCCGGAGTAGATACACTACAAAAGCTATTTTTGGATGAGTACCAACTGTGTATTTGATAAATCGCATGTAGCGTGCATGAAGAGGGTAAATTCAAGAAATCCCTTAACAGACGGAATACCGTTGTCGACGAATAAACAACGCACTTTATGTTACTGTTTGACTATTTCAGAATAATGTTCTTATCTATACAGCAGGAATTTTGTTGATATACATCGTGGTTATTATATTCAGATTTTAAGTAGAGTTTACAAGTTACACTATACAGATAATCGCCCCTTACTAGATAATCTATATTTTTGGTAACTATATCAAACTTCCATTAGCGGGCTTTTATTCTGTGTATCCACGATCTAGGATTGTCTGCATATTGAGTAAATAACTCTAGATTGAAATGATATTTATACAAGGTTTTCAAGTTGTAAAAATGTAGTCATCCCTTTGAAAACTTCACACATATGAAATATTTATGTAGCAAATGACCATGAATATGATCCAATTGTCGTGATCATTATCCAGGCCACTTCCTCTCAATTCAGACTTCGTCAATTGGGATAAACCATGAGAAAAACGACGAGTGCAACATATGGAGCACCTGTAACTATTGTGTATGGAAAGAGACGGAAAGTACCAAGATATATTCGACCCTGCTTCAATAGTTACATCTAAAAATAAAGTTTTTCAATGTATGCATCTTGATTAAGGTTAAGCCTTCTTCTGTTCCTTTAATAGTGACAAAGATAAATTTAAAGTTATAATTAATTTATGTTGTACATACTTTTATATGTCAATACATTAAAGTACACATTTCTTATGTTTTATTGTAACAGTTATAGAATGTATGTAACCGTATTTGACCTGTGTTCAAAAATTGCACATCAAATTTGTAAACCAAGATAAAAAAAGACAGAGCAAAATCAGCATGCTTTTCTATGTATCTATCATTTGCAATGCAATCAAAACTTTTATTGAAGAAATCTACACGATCAGAAAATCATTATACTTGGCCAACCTATATATGAAGTGTAAACGTCTCCTGTAATGTATGCACCAATATTTGAATACCAGTATGTCGCATCTTGAGTTTAACTACAGACACATCGACATTCAAAGTGTACAGAATGGATTTTAATCCCTCAAAAATTTTATGTTGAGAACCATATAAACCGTGATTACAAGCAAATTAATTAAATGGGAACATGCATGTATTTAACAAATTTGTATTACTAGCAACTTGTATTATCAAAACATTACACAAAAACTGTTATAATGAGGCTACTCAGTTGAATTAACGAGCTGTTATTTAATTGATACAACATTGTTGGAGATTCTTTATGTTATAATTTATAAAAATACATGTAGGAAGATATAGTATGATTGCCAATGAGACAACCCTCCACCAGAGACCACATGCCATAAAAGTTAACAACTAAAGATCACAGTAGGGCCTTCAACAATAAATGAAACACATACCTCATAGTTAGCTCTTAAAACCTCGATATAACAAATATAAAACAATTCAAACGAGAAAATTTACGCTTACATACCGATAAATTAAATAATTATGGGTAGATATCATGTACTGTAAAACGCTTCCCTCCAAATTGACCATAGTTTATTGTGAATGTGACGAACATTGTAGACAAAAACTTGATGTCTTTTTTTTCGTAACACAGGAGATACACACACAGACGGCAGATAATTCTGCATAATTCTACGTCATTAATTTTAATTTCTCAGACAAGGCCAGGACACCATTCGGACTGCACGTGAATTCAAAGTAATAACAGAAATATATTTTTGTAAATCATTTACACATAAACTGATGTATAATTGTTGTGTATGAGTCTTTTTTATTGCATAACAAAAAAAAATGCTGGTGTTATAGTAATTTAACAAATCGTGTATAGATGATTTTCAGAAAATACATGAACTGGATCATTATTTTGCAAGGATTGATTTTTATTTCAGAAGTTTTGTACATAAGACCAGCTTTTATTTTTACATTAAAATCTACGTGAATTAGGTTTTCTATACAAAATCAGATGGTAGTGGTAGGAGGGAGTAGGGGCCAGTGGTGGTAGACCTTTTTGATTAAGTGATATAAGATACATGTATATTATGACACCTGCAATGTTTGAAGTTATAATGAGTTGACATTTCAAGGTTATCAGGGGCATTGAACCCCAAGAAAATTATGGGTACCAAACTGACAAAAACTTTCAAGTTATAACATGTTGGACTAGCATTTCGGTTAAATATCTTTCGTCGATATCTATAACTCTTTCTGAGATGAGGCGATTTGAAGTGACCTTCAACCATGTACATAATTTTCTAAGTTAAAAAAAGAGTCAAAAAATAAAAAGACTCTACGTCTATACGGCTTAAATTTTATGAGGTTCAAAACAAGAGCGACAAATAAATTGATAAATGTAGATAAATCCTATGAGCTGTCAAAGGATCGCTTCGATTCAAAATCAGGCAGGATATCTTGAGGATGTAACGAACAATTTTAAAAAAGAATTTTGTCGTAATCTTATTTAGCAACAGAGGAGATACACTAAGAAGAATAACATTGTTGGTGAAATAACACTTAAAATAAAACGTCTACGGAAAAGTGGTAAGACCTAATAACAAAATGCCAATGAATTTAAATAACTGTAGAATACGGTACAATGAACATCATATGAAGTATAAAAATAACCGGATAAGAAAATGATAACAAACCCATGAAAAATCGAATTTGCTTGGAAGAGCTTACGCATACCCTTATATCATCAACCCATTTGTAAAAATCAGGTGGAAAAATGCATTGGCCTTAAGATGATACTGGGTACGACACAAACGACACTGAGAAAGAAAATTCAGATATAAGTGCATTGTATGCTGCTATAGCTAGTTAAGAGCATACGTTTGACCTGTGTATAACACGTTTTTTACAAAATGTCTTTCAAACTTGTATCAAATTTGATCTTTTTTTCCTTTATTCTCAGTTTTTTTATCCTATTAAGTTTTAATTCTATCCGACAATCTCAATGCATATTGCTAAGTGTACCTGATACAATTTTTACTCTTAACTTAAATTTACGACCATGACGGTTTCTGTAATATATCACTATGTCTGTAGAAGATGCTAGGTATCATAATCATTAATTTAACATGTCTTTCAAAATGCTATATGTCATGCTTAACATTTACTATTCATAATTACAGTTTAAATAATTTCGAAGCATGTTTTGCATAAAACTGTTCATTACGCTTTGTTTGTTCATCCTTCTCATTGATCTCTCATTGGTTTAGTTTGTCTCTTACGGTATTCTTCACTATTTTGTTTTTATTCTTCTATCTCGCAACTCTACCACATGACGGTAAAATTCTCAGAAAATAATCATTCTAAATTATTATGATTTTAATTTCCTACCTTTGTTTCTTGAATACATGACTTTGTCTTTCTTTTTTGAACATTCTAGCGTTGGCGAAGCTAAATATATTAATTTAGTAATCACAAAAAGATACAAAGATACCATTGTTACATCTCTCAATACAATTATCAACATAATCAAAAACCATTTTCTACTAATCATGGTACTTCTATTTCTGAATTCGTTTAATGCCATTAAAAGCCTCTTTAGAAAAAAAGGCATGATAAATATTAACATGATCTTTGATTAGTCCACATGCACATTTTTCCCTCCGAAAACCTTACAGTGTGTTCAAGGGATGCCCTGTTTTGAACATTAAGTCAAAGTATAGTTATGTTAAGATTGAAATGATACAGCGTCTTGTATTATAATTGTGTTGTAATATTATACTGCGCCACGATGTAAGTATAGGAAATCGAGTACCAGGGTGACTTGCATGAGTCGGGATATAGTGCTGTGTGAATTGAGAACATATCTTAAGGAAGTTCTACTCAGCCAAAACATAGAAATAGTGCATAATTGTAGGTGTAACATGTCAAATAAAACAACGCGGGTGTCAGAATTGACGAAATGGAGTACCGGAAGTAGAACGTTCAAACTTCGAGTAATCCTGGCAACTCAAGATGTGTTATACGATAAGACAAATCTAAAAACTGCAGTTTCTGACTTAAATACTGTCAAAAAAATATAATTTGGTGCAAATATTTTCATGTTTTTCTATCCAATTAAATGGACCACGTTGAAATGGGAAATTTCTTAAGGTGTGAGAATGCTAAATGGCTTAATTTCAAGGTACAATAACGTTCATTAATCTAGATATATAAGCTAGTTATCACTGCATCCAGTTGAATTCATTATAATTGCTACTGTGTATGCATTTGAAGGAAGAAAGTAAGTGACTGAATTGTTACGTTGTATCAAAATAACTTGTCAAAGGATTGCTTTGTTGGTAATTAAAACACTTTATAAAGTATAGTATGTTTTTATTCAGGTTTCACGACAAATGTATCGCTGAAAAGTTGTTCATTTTGCCAAAAACCTCAAAATGATATCAATTCAAAAAATATAATACTAAATAGTTAATCATGAATGTTAACAAAGATACAGAAAATATACAAGAAAAATGAAAAAAAAAGAAATAATAAGAAAAATTTAAAAAAATAGATTAGTAAAATTGAATTTTCTATGATGATTAATGGAATCAATTTCAGAAGACGAAATCTTTGTAAATAGCTGCCCATATACTTCTGTTTGAAAGATAGAAATGTCACAACATGTTTATGATAGAATTGTTCGAAACTATTCTATGGTCGAACTGTCGAAATTTCAGAATTTATAAACCAGGGTAGAGTCGCTTCTGTCATGAAGAGGTCTAGAGAATATTTTGGAACACTTCTCCTGACAGTTTCAGACAGAACTTACAAAATGTTAGAACTAATCCAAACTTGTCACTGTATCTATAGATTGTAAACAAAATTCATGATAACGAGCAATAATAATGCAATGAATAAAATTCAACACAATGAAAGAAGACTCATTCTTATATCTTTTAACAAATTTTTAACATACATTGTTTCCATTCTCTTTGAGCATTGTGGGAAGTCATTGGTTGCGGAAAACCAGCTACAAATACAGTAAAAATTACATCTTAATTGCATGATTATATGTGGGTAACAGTACTATCTATATCCACCAATTAAAATGTGATTTAACTGCATTATACTATCATAAATTGAAACAAATCCTCAAAACATGTGAATACACGGAACATTCGGATTTTACTTCATTTTTGTAAAATTAATCTATCATACTGTTTCATAATATCTGTAATTGGTAAAACCTTTCGGAATGGTGGGTACTCGATGTTCTACAATTTCGTATTTTATATGGCCTTTTTAACATGTTTTCTTCGACCGTGACTGATGTGTCCTTTGTAGACAACACGCTCGTCTGACGTACAAAATTTTGATCCTGTTATTTATAATGAATTTATTTATATATATTATCTTATCAAGTCCCATGTATACTTTTGGGAACGTATTGAAAACAAAATATAAAGAGTTATCTACCTAAAATTCCCAAATCGTCTATTGTTGAAGAATTCTTTTTCTGCTCTAAATTAAAAACATAAAACAGATATAAGTTAAGTATGATTAAATAAAATGTGTTATGCAAATCAAAACAACCACCACAATTAATAACATAAATAGAATAATTATAGTTTTGCAAGGAAAGACATAGGGTATAAATTTGCCTCATTAAGGAAGCAGATAGAATGATCTATATTTGTTTACATCCTTGTCTTTTGTATCTGGTAAATACTTGTTCAATCAGAATTTATATCTTATTCTTTAAAAGCTAAAGAACATTTGATTAGTTCATTTTTCATTTCATTTTGTATTACTGATATCAAATGATGTAGTGTTGTTGCAATTACCTATCATTTAGTTTTGTACTGATGGTTAGTTTATCTTTTTTTTATCAAACACGGACAATTAATAGCTTGAATAACTGACTAGGCCAATACAGAACGACATGTTTTTGAATACGTCTAATCTGCCTGTTTTATGAAATAAAAATTCAATAAGGTCAATTTCAAAATCAGTTATTTTAAATATGTTTTTACATATTATCAATCTACATTTACCTGATTTTTTATTGTAATTATATATCTTCCTGTAGATTATTGACAGTACAA
The DNA here is from genome assembly GCF_021869535.1 of Mytilus californianus. NCBI lineage: Eukaryota > Metazoa > Mollusca > Bivalvia > Mytilida > Mytilidae > Mytilus > Mytilus californianus. The sequence continues at coordinate 80,219,163 of NW_026262582.1, forward strand.
TAAGGAAACATACGCATGCCAGAAATGTCGCAGCACCAGCAATGAAGAATGGCTCTAAAAAAATCATGAAATATATTTATGACCTTGTATGCACTGGAATGTGTCACCCTTGAGATATTTCATCACATAGTATCAGGTATTCGTCAAACATCATTGTTGCTTGTACTATGAGCTTGTAATGCTGTTCCAACAACGTAATTCCAAAAAACTAAATTAATGTTGAGGTTTTTTTTCTTAAATTGATTCAAGCAACGTGGATTAACTTAAGACTATGCACTTAATAGACGTTGCAAAACACTGAAAACTGTTGCAACCAGCTGAAATAATAGTCAGCTAAAAAAGGCTTGTAATCTTGGTTGTATAGTGGCATTGATGTGCATAAAGGAAAATGGCCATATATATATTGTTATATTATAGTTCGTTTCTGTGTGTGTTACATTTTAATGTTGTGTTTTTGTTGTGTCGTTTTTCTCCTGTCAGCGGATTACTGGCGCAATCAAATTTTGAGATAAAGTCCCGGATGAAGCAGATCAAAGCTTGTTTATTTTTATTTTTTTTTTTTGTTCGCCAGGTATTTTTTCCAGTCTGGGATACTGCTTCCTTCGTTTACATGATATACCTTGTGTCCACCAGCTGCTTGTGACCGACGTTCCTTTTCAGCCGATTTGATAGAGTCTGTTATGTCATACCTATCAAACACATCTACATTCGTTGATACCAACTGAAAAAGAGTTGACAGCTGCTCCAAATAGAAAGTTAGCAGATCACCAAAACTGGAAAACCTTTTCACATCTAAAGTTTGAATAATAGCCATGCCATCCCTGGTCACAACCATGAGTGATGGGTCAAATGGTGGAAGATTAAAAGATGGGCATATCTCGTGTTCAAGCTCATGTGCAAGATCAGATTTAACACATTTTCGCATCGTTCCATCATCGTGAAAAAGAGAAGTAGGTATGGGTCCATTAGGGAACGAAAGCAATTTTTCAACAGTTACATCATCTCTGCATTTCGTAAGTGCTAGGGCATGACAAAATATGAGCTCTGGGTTGATGTCTCTCCTGATCTGCATTTCAACTTTGTGTTCTTGTTCATATCTGAAAATGTCTTTATGGTAGAGCGTTGAAGGTATACAGGAGTCCATCTAGAATAATTATTCCTGTTGGTCACAAAAGTAATGGGAGCATAGTGCGGACTGAACTCAAATGTAGTGGCCATATACCATTTCTCTCTGCTCAAATGTCTTGTAGCATGCTACTCACAAAATTCAGGAACATGTCCCAAAACCTGACTGTAGGGGACAAAGCACAGCTCCATTCCTGAAAATCTTTCTTTAGAGGCGCTAGATGCATATCAACTAAAGAGTTGAGGGTTGTTATATCTTGATTCCATGAGGACATATCACCAGTAAATATATCATAGCACCTCAGAAGGGCGTCCCAAATTATATCTGGTATGTTGATTAGACGATCTGTGGTCCTACACCAATAAAAAAAGGATACCCATAGCGCCATCATTGCCTCATATGTAAGAGTAAGAGCTCGAACTGATCTGTTGAATTGTTCCAGAGAGCATTTGTTAAACGGTACATGCTGCGTATACTCCTGAATCAACTAGTAGATCTGCCTGACCCCCATCACCCCAAAAGAATAGAGTTTACCAATAGAAGCAATAAAGCATGCTACGGTGTGAAACCCTTCCAAACGAATGATATGACTCAAGATTTCAAGAGGGCCTTTTTATCTGCTGTGCAATGGCATATAACTGTTGGTCGAAGGTCTGAACTGAATACTGCTGGCCGGTTTCCATACTTATATCAACAAACCTTTTCATGGTAGTATATACAGTAGCCATATCGCTTGGTTTGAGTCAACGATAAGTGCATATGATACTATACTGAACTATCTACAGTACATAGATGTTTTACGGTGATAGCCTGTCCAAAAAGGAATAATTTGTTAATCTCCAGTTGGCAAATGGTTACCATATGGAAATTCAACAGTATGTCTTGAGAGCAGCCTTACAAATACCCCAGCTATGTCTGATGTTTCCGCACTTCGGGCATCACAACTAGTGATTTTTTCATAGGCATCTTTGTGACATATAGGTTCCATGCGTTCTTTTGATTTGTCGTATGGTAGACAACAGATCAGAGCAGATGTGGCCTCTGTCACTGGAAGGGAACGCACTTTGTTACGTCTGATCCTCATTTGATTCACAGCTTCATTGGTATGAGACAAAGACTGAACCTGAAAGACCACCCTGGCCATTGAGTGGAACGTATCCTTACCATCTATTGTTTCAGTATTAAAATCAACATTGTCTGCTCCGTCTTGAATGAGGTTTACCTACCGAGGAGATGAACAAATACCTTGAGGAACATATGTTCCATTCTCAATCTTGTCAATATTATGATCGACTAAGCTAGTAAGATATTGTCTCAGCTCAGAAGAAGAAACACACAACCCATGACTATGCAAAGTTTCGATAAGACTTTTAGAACCATATACATGATCATTTGTAATGCTAAACCAAGATTGAAAGGCGTGAACGAATTTATACTGATTGAAACTATTGTTTCTGCTACGGCCAAGCATTTTTCGCAATTTTTCCGTGGGTAGGTCATTGTCTTTATTTACACTTTCATAGGAATCTCCATCTAGAAGCCAGCATAAAAGTTTTCAAAATAGGGGGCATAATTTTATGAGACTGACTTAATGATGTATCTGCAGGTGACGGATGTGCATCACTTTGTATTACAACATCGACAATATGCTTACGTAAGATACCAGCAACTTTGTGTTGCATGAGATCTTCGTCACAATCGGGTGTTGAAACAGTTCTCAAATACTGAGTTTTGAGATGTTTCATATCGGCTTTAAGACGGTTATCCGTATTAAACAATATTAGACATGCCTTGTCCTTGATGGCACTGTATAACAATAGTATTTCCAAAGTGTTTTTGCAATTTTTGTTGAAGCCTATACGTTGTGTAACTTCCCCGCACATGTGGGGGAGAAAAGGGAAAGGGGCAAATAGTTCTAGAAAACTGTCCATATAGAATACATTCTTATACACAAGCAAGTCTTTCTGGATTGTCGAAACAAATTCAGCAAAGGCACTTTCATGCTCCGACTTTGGAGGTTCTTCAATTTCAAATCTAACCGGATTTCTCAACAAATATTTTCTGATGCAAGTTGAGTGGTATAAAAAATTTGTGCAAAACTCTATGATGTTATTTTGAAAACTATTTCACTGTCTGATATATATTTTGCAGTACGCATAATACACTGGATTCTTTCGGCCGTTGATAACTTGTGTACTTTTGATCTTGCCTAAAAGCTTTGCATTTACAAAATATGCAAATCATCCAATCTATCTCGGGCACTCTAGATCGTGTCAATATGGTAGACTGAGTATTATCTTTGCATAAGGGTATTTTTGTAGACGAAGATGTAGATTGTCGGGCCAAATTATTGTCGGAAAATGTGGTCAGGTTTTCTTTACGTGTAAAAGCTTTATAACAGCTTTATTGATATTTGATTCTATCAAGTGGTGCTTCCTCGACCGTTTTGTATTCATCAACAAGCCTTCTATAAACGTTATCCTTCCGTTTATTTACCGCAGAAAGAAAAGTTGCTTTTCCCTTGGCAGCTGGAAAACATAGCCGCTCTGCCGTATATACTTGACAGACGATACATCGTTGCCAGCGAATGGAGAGTCTGCCCTTTTTAGAAGTAGGAGGGTCTAGTTTGACAGGACTACACGTCAAGTTAGACATTGTCCGCAAAAATACTAAAGTTATTCCCGTAAAGATTTTTCTAATACTGGATCACATTAATTTGTCAAACAAATACTTATAAAAATATCTATAAAATACTTTTTTTTTTAATTTGATAAATTCAGTAAGTCAAAATCATTGATTCAATCAATTTTAGCGAAATTATATTTCAATTGGGCTTGTGAATCTTGTCAAAATGACATGCACATTCACGAAAATTTTGTAACATTATTGATTATATATACAGGTAAAGAAATGATTACGGAGGAAATTAACTCCGTAATTGCGGTGGAATATTGATGAATGCGTCAAAATGCAAAAAAATCAAGAATAATACAGTTGAAATAATATGTATTAAATTAGTTATGAACTTGGAATGATTACTAGATATGATTTCGTTTTAAAACAAAATCAAATAAGCAAAAACAACTAAATGAAATTGCAAACAATTTCATGTTTTTTTCGGCCGTTGATACCTTGTGTACTTCTTATCTTTCCTAAAAGCTTTGTATTTGCAAACCATCCAATCTATCTCGGGCACTCTAGATCGTGTCAATATGGTAGACTGAGTATCATCTTTGCATAAGGGTATGACAAAATTGTAACAAAAATGACTTTTTCTCCGAAAAAAAACACAATATCATTATTTTTAAATTGTTTCGTTATACTTAAATATATAATACGCCCAAAATCAATACATTGTATTAAAAGAAGCGGGAGCTAAAAGCTATTAATTTACGTTGAAACACAAGTGGTAAATTTTTATTCTGAAAACATTTCTCGACTTTAATTCAATTTTTACAAAATTGCACCGTACGATTGCTTTACGACCGGGCAAAAAATGAAGTTAAGATATTCATCTATCACTTGTTAAAAAATCAGGTGTGTGTTAGATGGGTGCATTAAAGTAAAAAACTAAGCGTCTTTTCCGAAAATGTCACTCGCCTAATATGGGATATACATTTCCCAATTTATTTGGTATTCTAGAGCTTGCAGCTGCTATTCCGACTTTATAAAACGTCACCAGTGTTTGAGCAAAGAATTGATGAACCAGGGTTATGTCAAAGAACGTCTCGTCCGTTTTCCTAAAAAAAAAGTCCTCGGAAGATACCAAGACCGTGTTGATAAATATTCTGTATCAACTTTACAAATAATACACGATGGTCTTGAAGTATAGATTCTAGGTATTGACGTTGTTTATCATCTTATAATTACGTGTTACAGTGTTCTTTTATTTGTCTTTGTAAAGTATTACCTTAACTGTTTAGTACGTTTGGTAATATCTCTTTGACGTGGCTCGGTAATTATACATTTCGTCATTGTGTTATTGCCTTTTTGTTGTTCTTTGTGGACATATTTTAACACAATGATGACTGTTCTATTTTTGATATTTTTACCTTTTATTGTCTGTTTGTTTTGTTCACACATTGTTTTCAATATAATGAAATTCCTTGCAACTGTCATACAAGTGAGAGGTTTAGCTTGCTTTAAACTAGGTTTAATCCATCATTTTCTACATAAGAAAATGCCTGTACCAAGTCAGGAATATTACAGTTGTTATCCATTTGATGTCTTTGAGTTTTTGATTTTGCCATTTGTTTAGGGATTTTCTGTTTTGAATTTTCTTCGGAGTTCGGTTTTTTTGTTGTTTTACTTTTTGCAGGATATCAAAAATATGTGTTCAACTTACCAAAATGTAAATTAGTATGTTCATGTAACGATGCAAGAGAAAAGCTCGGTAAGTTTAGCATTTTGTCCTGTTTCTTTAAGCTCGTACGAATAAATTTTATATTTTCCGACCATAATATATGGTCAAATACCTATATATGTATAATATATATATAATATCTATTACCTGAAAAATATGCAATCGTACTAATTTCCGGAGAGAGAGTAGTTGCTTGCTGTGGTGGTCTAACAATAATAATAGGAACAACAATCTTCTTGAAAATAGTCCAACCTTTGATCACAAAAAAAAATAAATAATTTCGGAATATTATCGATCCATGACTCTAAAATATTTAGTTTCACATAATGAAAATAACATACGCATTATGAAACATTGCATGCGACCGATGTGTAAATGCATCGTTTTATGACAAATCTACACTAGGAGGATGTTTAAACGAGCTTCATTTGGAAAGAAACACCTACTTGAAAATATACACTTGTAAACCAATTGAAATCCGAAACGTTCATTTTGATCGTGACATCATCCTAAAAGTGTGAACAGTACATTCAGTCTTTTTTAGTTTTTCGGTTAGTTTTTCGACTTATTCACTGCAGTAAATTCAGTGCTGTTCGGACACTTCGCTTGTAGTTGATAAAATACTGTTCAGTAGTTTCTCAGACAATTCAGTATTATGTTAGTGTAAACAAGTAAATAAAAAATACTGAAAAGTCTGAACATAGTCTGAAGAGATCCTCATTGACTTCATAGTACTTAGTTTACCGCAGTGGAAAGATCTGAAAATTAATTGAAAGACTTTTAAAAATAAATAACTTAGATCAAACTGTTTTGCTTTCATGCAAGATGTATTTAAAGTTTTCAGTGTATTGATTGTTCTGAATATTGAAATAAGGAGATGAGGTATGATTGCCAATGAAACAGCTATTCACCAAAGTTCCAGTGAAGACGGTATACGTAAGTATGGTTAACCTACAGCCTTCAACAGCGACAAAAATGCATACCACATAGTCAGCTAGTACTAAAAAGACATTAACAACCATGAGAAACGAAAAAGACACATTGATGCTGAAACTAGGGACTGTGTGGGTACGTCACGTCAATAAACTCATATCTGCCATAATGCATATTTGGTTTTATCGACGTTGGTAAAAAGTACAAAGAAAACTTTTTCGATGTCAGTTAAAAAAAAATATCATAGGAAACTTGAATTTCAGCTCTTCAAACTAGGCTAAATATTGTAGCATTTGCCTCCTGTATTTATATTTCAAAACAATGTGGAAATCGGCAATATTATCCACAACGTTTATTTTTTCGCTATCATATGCAACATTTTAATATCCTGTCGGGACCTTGCGCTATTTATAGAAATGTAAACATACACCAAATTTTGCATACATCATCCAAAAGTTGAGAACATTAAATTTTGTATGTATCTCAAACCAATTTCGTCAATAAAGTGTCTAATTTTGAAGAAAATCAACAAAATTTTGAGTTTTTCACCGAAATGATACCCCATGTTTAAATATTTTTCAAGGATCCATCGCTCCACGCAATCTGCGACATATTATCTTTACAACAAAATCCAGTTATGTAAATGTGTTACGAATTGACGAGGCGCCAGTACGTCAGAGTCGGCATGATCCAGCACCAAAAGAACAAAAGAAAAGCGCCGTAACGTTAGATTCACATCACCATGCAGTTTTCCTTTCAATTTCTGTATGTACAGACTTGTTTAACAAATTTACACCGACGAAGGAAATGGTTGCATTACTCACGATCCATTGTAGTCAATTATTCAGATAATAACTTCGATTTCATATTTACTTGCACAAATATGACAAAGATTAGCTCGAAAACGAACTTCATGAAATATTGTCTTTTCAGATACCTGATAAAGGTTAATTCCCTTTGTTTATGAAAAATAGTTTAAGGTACTGTGCAGGATATTATGTACACGTGGATTTACAGAACTCAGTAAAAATTGTAATGCAATAGTTATAGTTCAGTATAAATAATTTATTAACGCAACATTATAATACTTTTCTTTAAAGAAAACCCTACAAGAAAGAAAAATATATTATTATGATTGAAAAAGAAATATGCAGTATATGCAATACAAGCGACGTTTAATTTTTCTATTTTAAAAATTAAATTGATCCAGGTTTTGTAAAACAATGTTGAAAAGTAAACTGTTCACCTGTTATTGATTTTCCTCAGTTATAATCATTCAGTATAGATTAAATGTGAAGGAAACAAGTATAACTGTATAATAAGCATTTGATTCAACCTAAATTTTGTGTCACGGAACGCGCAATGCATGAAACACGTCTTCTGTAAGATATCAGTTACTTAGATGTTAAATTCATTTCGAAATTGCAAAATTACTTCACTTATTTTAACCAAGCTTATGTCAAAGTGTTGCATGTTTATGTTTAAAATCTAACTCAACTGTTAACCTCATTTAGCTCTTACCATGGCCAAACAATATATTGACGACACCCGCCGAATTTCTTTTATTTTGTTTTATCTATCATAGTGCAATCTGTTTAACCGTCAACTTAGTTTCAAATATAACAACATTTAACCAGTTGAATTAAGAGTTTTTACCACGATACAGTGTATCCTAATGTGCTTTAGTAACCTTGATCTGCTTTGTACAAATGTATGTATGATCAGAATTTTGTGATGGGTCACTTGTAGTTAATTTATATATAACAGGCTCAGCGTTCATTCATAATACTATAACAACTATATCTCCCTTAAAATCTTAAAGTTGCTTTCAAATTATATATATAATATATAAATTAAAAAAAGTTGTATTGAATTGAGTCTTTTAACCCATATGTAATGTTACTAAGCTTGAACAAATTTTAAATTGAATTAAAATATGCATGGCTATACTGTGCCTTTTTCACACCAAATTGTTGACCCAGGTTTTGAAATAATATTCATGGTCGTCTGTACATTTCCATGTAGTATGTAAGACCCTGTACTTTAGCTGTTCGGTAAATCGGATGCATCAATACGCAGCAACAGTATGTCAACTTTAAATCTGAAGCTTCGTTTCGTAGAGAATTTAAGACAAATCCACACATATTACTTAAATAATCCCGTTATAACGTTTGAAGACTAAATTTCATGCCCTTCATCCGCGGTCGTCTATTTTTTAAGACCATAGATAAATGACTAATGTTTTCAACCTGAGCATATATTAAATACTTGCCACTGAACATTAAGCCAATCGTTATCAATAAACCACATATCGTTTCATGTATAAAGATTAATTTACAGACAAATAAGCGTTTCTTAGCTGATTTCTTATTTGAAATAGTTGGTGTTTTCATCCACCACATTATTTATTCAAATACATGGATTGTTATATTTTGCTTGAATATTTATAACAAATAACATCTTACTATTCAACGAGTTTTTTTTCACTTTGAGGTTACAAATCTGAAGTATTCTAGTGTCTAAATTCATACATATTGAAGATTTTACAAAAAATGCGCATATTTATCTATTAATTCAAAAAGTTATTCAGTGCTATATATTGTTGGTGGGGACAGTTTTAAAACAATATATATAAACAAAATATTCAAAAATAACATTAAAAATTTGAAAGACATCCTTAAAATACCTTAAATTGATTTGTATCTGAAATACAAAAAGTAACTTTAATTTCGGAGTCTAGTGTGGCGTCCAGGTTGCTATACTAGTAAACATTATAGTTTAGGATTCCAGCTGAAATCCGCCTCTGGTGCGGGATTTTCTAACTGTTTTGAAGACCCATTGCTAGCCTTCATTTTTTTCTGCTCTTCGGTCGGGTTGTTGTCTCTTTAGACTTACCGTTTCCATTCTCAATTTTATTGGTTTTTGGTAAAGTATGCACTTCTTCTTAATTGTTGTTTTACATTTGCATACTTGTTACAATCTACCGAACTTGCAGCTATCACCCATAATTTAGGATACATTTTTAAAGAAATGTCATAATGTTGTGGTTAGACCTTCAAAGTATACACAAGAAGATACCATACTCTGAATGTCGGTAATGATGAAGACTCTTTTGAAAATGTACGGATATTTAATAGATTCAGGGAAATTTAACTCAACCTTTTTCAGAAGAAGATACCGACATAATAATATCTGAACATGGCCGTATTAGATTAGATTAATTTATAACACATAATGAAACAGTTCATATATTTTAAGTCCATATTTTGAACTGAATGTATGAAAGTGTGGGTGTACATATATATGATACGTATATACAGGTCTATGTTATTTTCTGTATGATTTTCCTCCTACTGCAAGTAAAACCTTTGCCAAAGTGGAACATCCGTTTGGCTGTGTGGGATGTTTGAATACGCAGCCATGTCCGGTAATGATAAGGAAGAGAGAGTTCCACGCTCCCTGCACATTAAACATTTTTGCAACAACTCTTTTATGCGTCTGTATGTAGCCTGATACAAGGGAGAACATTTCTGTTCCAATCCATTATACCCACATGTTCAGCTGGTTACTGTTGAAATTATCAATCTTTTCCCAGGTCGATCCCTATTACATCTACTTATATTATCTCGTCCTGAATGTGTTTGAAATATTTGCAACTGGACATTAAAAACTCAATAATTTTTTCATCTTACCTCATGAATGAAAGGAGATGTATAAAACAATAAAGCAACAAGACAGCAACGTAACAGCAAAAATAATTTGAAATAAAGATTAAAAACATAAATCCAGGCATGTATCATATTTATTATGCACATGATGTGTGTCATATTTACTGCAAAGGCGTCAAAATGAAAGACATGCAGCTTTGCTGCAAGTTAGGATTTTTTATGCTTAATTTATTATTACTGTCTGAAATCTAGAAATCTTCATGGTTGCTGTACAAGGTTTCACATGGACAGATGGATTGAACCTAATTTATTTTGATTTGATCATGTTAAAAAAATGGTAGAAAAAAAAGAAGGGGTCAGTTCTTCCGCGGACCTACAAACCGACTTCTGCATCCAACAATGGTAACCTTATTAAACATTTGATACACTTCTAAAACAAGAAACTGCTATTTGTTTAAATCATGTGGTCAAATAGAACATGGAATTTTAAAAAAAATCAGAATATTTGCAAATTACGTTTTTTAATGTTTTATGCTAACTAGTACAATTCCCGTATTTTCCGGTGATAAATAGGATTTTCATATGTACAATGATCATATACTATAAAATTAGTTAGTTTTTGCATCCGTTCTGCACATTTTGTGTATGACATGTGCTTTGGTAGTTATATTACTATGTTTTTAAGTATGTCTTTATTGTAAATTGGAATGTTGGCAGACAAACGTATATATTCATGAATATCAGGCAGATGCTTGGGGTCAAAGGTCAAACATATAAATGAAAACTATTGTCCTATTATATTTCTACCACATATATATTTCAAGTAATAATTGCTTTTTGTGTATGTATTTCATTTAAAAAAATCCCACAGAGTCCCTACTGAAACAAAACATTTATAGCTCAGCTTTAAACTATTAAACATATTTCCTATCAACTCTAGTCGACACTTGGCATTGAGCGTTCCTGATGAAGGTGAATCCAGAAAAGCGCTTCGGACGCATGAAATTATTAAACGTGTTGTTTTCAATTTTTTACATCACTGGGTCGATACCTCTGCTGGTGGACTATCAGTCCCCGAGGGTATCATCAGCTCAGTAGTCAGTACTTCGGTACTGACATGATTTATAACAAACGTTTCTAAAATTCTAAAATTAAGGTTTCAACTCCCTCAGGCAAAGTTGACCTTAGATGAATTTGGCTATTTGTTTTTGGTATTTTTGTTATATAGCTCTTCAACTGTTTCGTTACTTATACATCCCTCGGATTTCAAATGTTTGGCATTGAGCGTTCCTGATGAAGGTAAATCCAGAAAAACGCTTCGGACGTATGAAATTATTAAACGTTTTGTTTTCAATTTTTTTATCTTTATGTTGATATATTAAAGATTATGATTTTGATTTATGTGGTGACTAACATTGTCAGTATGTTTATTCAGCAAAGGAAGAATCAGTGTGATATCAGTTCAAGGTTTTGGAATTGGCTGAAATATTATAACCGTTTACTGACAATGTATTATAAACTTAAGCTTTTAGGCTTGTCATTTTTTGCCGTGTAACATATTTGTTTTTCATTCATTATTTTGTACATAAATTAGACCGTTAATTTTGTCGTTTGAATTGTTTTACATTTAACATCTCGGGGCCTTTTATAGCTGACTATGCGGTATCGGCTTTGCTAATTGTTGAAGGCCGTACGGTGACCTATTGTTGTAAATTTCTGTGTTATTTTGTCTGTTGTGGAGAGTTGTCTCATTGGCAATCATATCACTTCTTCTTATTTTCATATTTGCTATAAAAATCATTGTGTGAAAGAACCACAGCAAATATTCATCATTGACCTTAGAACACTCTGGTGTTTTTTTTACTGGTAATATGAACCTTATAATACGCATTATAATAACATTAGTAATTTTCAATGGCAATAATATCAAGTCAAATATTTGAATTTGTTTATCAATCAACTAAAGTACTTTGATGTGTGGATTAGATGTCGATGCATTGTTACGTGTTGCTGATTTTAAATATCCTAACAAATATAATGTAATTAAAATGAATATTAAAACTTACCACCATTGCCGTCTTGTATGACAGATATATGTGCCGAGTATATGACTCCTTCGTTTTCAATTCTTGATTCACAACTATATGTATAGTTCATCATATCTTGCGTTACTGTTACGTTAAATGTGAATGACTTGCAGTCACCAGAACACGTGCATACTTTGGGAGAGCATATACCCATTTTATGATAACATTTGTTGTCAAAATATCGAATATCATCGAGTATGTTTTTATCTGTAAGGAACTCAACGGTACATAGCTGAACCGCTATGTTCGTTGAACAACTTAATTGTAAAACCTTTGAATCATTGTTTGCTATAAGCGTTCCTTCGAGATTTATGTCAGGTGCTAAAGCTAAAAAAGAAACGAGAAAGTTAAGACAAAATTATATGATCGATCCTCGTTTTCTACATCATAAACATTTGTATTAATTGATAATATTTAGATGGGGCCGACAAACTTCCTCGAGTTTGCAAGACCAATAATAATACGTTCATCGCTATTTTGACTATGAATTCGTAGATAATTACATTAACACTGGCACGTGTAACAATAGTTATAAGTGATCATTTTCCATCTCAAGCCAGTAACATAATATAAAAAATTATCAAAAAAAAGACCAAAGCAAAATACACAAAATAACGTTAATACTTACAATGTATAAGCGTGCGAACAACACATTAATTCATGCATTCATGAGTAAATTAGCAGTGTTGTTGGTCGTTTTGATGGGACGTCATCGACGACGTCTTGACATCATCTATTGTTGTATGACGTCAGATGAGTGAAATAACCCGGAGTTTATTTCACATGTGAAATTATCGGTTTTTATTTCACTGGAAAATCACGATAATTCATTGTAACCAATGTAGTATGGATAATTATAACAACACTAATCACTAAGAACCGCAGTTCTTTACAAAGTCACATTTGTATTTTTTAAACAATTTGTGTTTAGAAAACCTCTTTTTAATTAGTTGATTGAACTGATCTTATAATTGAGCATGGAAAATAGCAGTCTTTATTGTAGAAATACTAACGTTTTGATGTTACTAGAAAAGAGTGGGATTGAAGGTTTTGCAATAAATCTTTAGAATTTTTTTCGCCTCATCACAATATTTTACGGAATGTCGTCTTTTACTGCAGAATATTTAGTGGTAAAGATATGTTTAGTCGAACATTCTGACTACCCTGCAATTCATCTTTCGCTAGGCCTATTTGCTTACTGTTTAATACTTAAAAGCAATCGGTTTTAAGAAAACTGTGTTTATTTATTAAGTATATAAATAAAAAGTAAGTCCCTCCGTGTAAATGTAAACGCATAAGCATCGTACTGATTTCTTTCTATTTAGTTTAACATTTTATTATAAATGTTACTAAACATGTATACCATCATCTTTTTGTACTTCATTTTACAATATCGTACTACATTTGTTTACCTCAACTATTGTATTTGTATTTATATTGTATGGTTCTCTGTAAACTTGTATTATTTTTTAGAGAATAAAGTATGTCTATCAATGAATTTTTAAAAAGCAGCTATGAAACAAATGGTTCAAGTAAATTCATTATTTCAAATATTTTACGGACGCCATTAACAGTTAATTGACCGGAGTAGAATATCTGTTTTACAGGTGACGATGAATATGTTTGAATTGTGTCAACTACAATCCCGTCTTCTGTTCCTCGAATATAACATCGCTTTATTAGATTTCTCAACGAATTGTACTTACGTAATCAACATGAAAGTTGCAACATGTTTAGCAGAATTATTTGTCCTTACAGAGCACATAAAATAACCGCTAGTTTTTCTGTGCGGTTTTAGAATACAATTGTTTATACTGTGTTTTTGTAGACTTCCTGTGCTATTGTCACGTTTTCCTCGACTTATGAGTTTGAATGTCTCTTTGATATATTTTGCCTCTCGTTTGGTATCCAGTATTACGCCTTGATATTTTCATCGAATTTTTATGATGATAACAAAGAACAATATAGTTGTTATTTGGCGGTTTCAAAGCATCCAAACCAAGAAAGGGTTAGGAACCCGTGTGCTTATTGTACGTCACAGGTTTTGAATGAGCTTCAACTGCATGAAATGAATAGAAAAAATGTCCAGTTTTGATCTATCTGGCTCTCTAAGTAGTATAAATTGCAAAGTGTTCGGTATTAACATGACTAACAGGACTTTATTTGTATAAGAATGAACAAGGTAAATCGGAAACTTAGGATTTAACATCATTGAGGATCTTTCCAACAATAGTAAAAATTCAAATTTATATTTTTTTCAAAACATATATATCATTTCAAAATTAACGAAACAATGCGTCTATGCAATTTCCCTCCGGCTTTCTTATACATCAACAAAATTGACTTTAGATTGTGGCATTGTGTATATAGTGTAAAAGAGAGTATAAAATTGCAAATATTGGGGGGGGGGGGGTAACATTCCCTTCATTTTTCTTATAAAGATATGGATTTTCAAATATATTTATGCCTCTAGCATCATCGAAGATACATTTATCGTTGAAATGCGCATCTGGTTCCAATGCCTTTTTGTTGTTTTGTTCTTATGTTTTTTTGTAATACTCACCACATTCCACAATTAGAAAGTACATTTCTGTCGTTAAAAGAATTAAATATGTATTCTTCATTTCAGTCTGTAACTTAAAATAGAAATAAGTTAATATTACATGGTAATACTGTGAATTCATTAATTTTAGTTGATATCAATTTTCGTGGATTGAAGAAAAATTATAGTTTGGGGTATATTTAATAACGTGGTTTTGCCAAAATCTACATACAAAAACTTATAGATGTGTACTTCGTTGAACATCCACTAAATCCACGATATTTGGTATCCCACAAATAATAATGAATCCACAATAGATAAGGTGACTACTAATTATGATCAGTCATCAACACTAAATGCTTAAGTTAATAAAACATTTAGATATCACTGCTGCATGTGGTATGTAGGTAAGCGCCATATGAATACACGGATAAGACGTCTATACAATATATAGAGATTAAGATGCATTCCATAAAAGAAGAAAATAAATCTTTCATTTGACTTAATATGGAAAACACAAAGACAAAAATAAGGAATAGTATTTCTTTTAAATGTAAGGCCTTCAACAATGAGAAATACCCAAAACGTATAATCGGCTATTAAAAGCCCCGACATAAAAAAATGTGATACAATTCAAACGAGAAAACTAACGGCCTAATTCATGACAGCAAACAAATATGATATACATGATCCAACGACGACCACTAAACCATAGGTTCTATATTAGGAAAAGGCACATTAAGAATATGGCGGGGTTAAACATGTTTGTGAGCGGTCAACCCTCCCATAGCCTGGGACAGTGGTATAACAGCGCAACATAAGAACAGATTGTAAAAATCAGTTGCAATTGGCTTCACTCAAAAGATCAGTACGAGGTACAAAATAACTAACATTAAGAAAGAAGATAGACACACAACACTGAAATAAGAGCAGTAGCAGTTACTGAAAGTTAGTTCAAAGCCAATAACAACTTTTAGAAAAATCATGTTCTCCCAGACTAAAGTATCAATCATTACACATCCAACACATCTAGTGTAAAGACGTTATAAACAATATGAGAATCGCCATATCTTATGTTATACCAAAATATAAGTAAAAAGTATCGACAGAATGGCGAATCATGGGTTATCATAAGTTAACATACATGTATCAAGCCAATATGTTTAGTTATGTTTTTGAAATGCAAAAGCAATGTTAGTACCGAAAAAAAGAATATTTAAAGATTTTACTAGCAACTGTTATAAATTGATAACCTTAGGAATCAGTTAATTCAAACAATAAATTGCTTTCATAGGTTTTATTCTGATTTACTGGCTTTATAAACAACATCGCCGTAAAAATTAGGATGTATTATTTTGTTTTGAATTAGAACACAGCCAAACTTCCCAACCAAATATTTGTTTCTATAAGAGAATTTGGTAAAGGTTTTAATCAATTAGTGGTAACGAAATCATTCACTTCATTATTTACCGGTTATCCAGAAATTAATACAGACACAGGCATAAATTAATACTGCGCCAGACATGTTTCTTTGTAATGGAAATAATAATAATGCACGTAATCTATGTTAAAGTTGTAATCTGGTTTTACTACACCTGACGCATTTCTCAACGATTAGTTTATGTTCAAAGCTGTTCGAGGTCAACATTTTAAATATGTTCAGTTGTTGTTATTACAAAAAAGAAAACAAATATTGCTTAATCCGGACAAAACATTAGCAAATTAGGACGGCAATGATGTCGTTTCAACAACAGGTCCGTTCAGGCTTAAGATTTCAACACTGGAATTTGCTAATCTCCTCTACGCATGTTTCATTTAGAAGCAAGAGAAAGTGATGGACTGTCCCAATCTGAATAATGTGTTAAGAAATGATGTCATGTCTTCCTGCACACTGTATATTGTGAACCAGTACATTAAGATAGGGTTAGTGTCTGTTGAGAGCAAAGTAGGGATTAATATTGATTAAACACTAGCATGTTTTCGTCCTAAATATGCGTTTATTCTGTCACTAGACATTAAACAACCATCCATGCATCCTGTCGATAAATATGTTTATGCATTTGACAATGATTAGCTTTTCTCAGACACATATGATGTATTTACAACTAATGTTCACCATTGCCTTTTTATTAATTCATATTTTATTCTGGGATAAATTATTCATCATCAATTATTTGAAATTGGTTTTGAACTAGCTTTGCGAGTACATTTATATCGATACTTTGATATCGTATATTGTTCCTGTGGTTATTTGTTATAACCGTTGTTCCATGTTAGGGGGAGTGTTAAGCCCGCCCTGACAAACTTCGTTAAACACCATCATATTATGTATTTGTCTGTCCAAAATCATTAGTATGAAATTCATAGGTTGTCGTTGTTTGCTGTCTGTCATATTGGTTTTTCGTAAACTTTTTTGTTCATTAATCAGGACGTTAGTGTTCTAGTCTCGAAACAACACGACAAAAAAACTGTAAAAATCAGTTAAAAAAGGCATGACTCATCCGACCAATACAAAGCACAAAACATACAAACAAAAGGACGAAATTCTCTAATAACGATTAAATAAGTCATGACAAGTCGATAAACAATACAAGAATCGAAGGAATGAGGCAATTTGAAACGCATGAATATTTACATTAAGGATTTTTAAATTGTAAAACATAACGCACAGAAGAACATTCATTATGAACAATCATTTTTTCAATCTTATTCATAATTTGTATTATAAAGGTAAAACGCAGACATTTAATAAAAAATCTTTAAATGCTTCGTCATATTTACTACACCAAATTAAAACTATAGATAACTATACATCAACGGACATTTAAATGACCTTAATGTATGGTTGGGACTTATCTTCGGATAATGGTTCATAATGTTTAAAGTTACTGTCTAGATATAAAATGAAATTTATAGTAATTGTAGCCTTTGGAGTTTGTGTTATCCTGCAATAAATAATGACCGAATTGCTTTAATACGAATAAATATTTTATATCTGTGATATATTTTAAATTCAGCATACGACATTTTACTAATATTTATTTTCTAAATCTTCAAATATAAACATAACTTACATTTTTGTGCAGGAGGTACATTAGCTTATAAAGATAAACTGTGATCTGAAAGCCAAATTTCCAGGGACATCCCTTAAATATAAAAAAAAAATACATGTTATATGTTTGTTCTATTTCATGACGTAAGAGGTTAAACTGTGACATAACGACATAATTCATAACGGCGAACCAACTAAATATATCAGTTTATGATTGAAAATCTAACATGCAATGAGCATTGAATAGGCAAAGTTTTCTTCATTAACACGTAAAATGTAAAATGCCAGCACCTGATTGATCCGGTTTTTCGTTACCACACAATAAGAGTCATACTGGTCATTCTGGTTATACTTAATGGAATCTTTAAAAAAAATTCACGATCACTGCAATACATTTAAAATGTTTTGAATCGATAGCTACGTCAGTTTTATATTGAAATCGGATCAACATTTATCGAAATTTAAATTTAAATATGTTTATTGAATAAAATAAATTTATTACATCATAAAATGAAACTGCTTAGGCCATAGAGTTCAAACAATATATTCCCAGGGGAGTGCAATTACGTTACATGGATATACGAAGATGTGGTATGAGTGCCAATGAGACAACTCTCCATCCAAGTCAAAATTTATAAAAGTAAACCATTATAGGTCAAAGTACGGTCTTCCACATTGAACCTTGGCTCACACCGAACAGCAAGCTATTAAGGGCCCCAAAAATTACTAGTGTAAAACCATTCAAACGGGAAAAACAACGGTCTAATCTATATAAAATACGAGAAACACTTATGAACCACATCAACAAACGACAACTACTGAACATCAGATTCCTGATTTAGGACAGGTGCAATCAATTGCAGCGGGTTTAAACATTTTAAAAGTACCAAACCTTTACCCGTATCTGAAACAATAGTGTAACATCACAACATAGAAAAACACACTATACAATATCAATTGAAATGGCTTTACTCAAACAAAAGACATATTAACACAAGTGAACATACACTTAACAAATAAATTTTATCTATGATACAATGCAAATTCAAAATAAAAAAAATAAGGGAAGAATAACTAAAGTAACATGTTATACCGCTGTGAAATATTAAACAATTTAGGAAAAACAATATACTTGAACAAAAATATCAGCCATTTGCAATTTCTTTAAACACATGTAAATAAAAATACTTTTATTGCTCATATAGTATAAATGTATTCTGTGTAATAGTATGTATTGTAAATTGGCTGATTTAAAGGTTTGATGTGCTTATAAACAATAACATTCATTTTGACATCTCATTCGAACTCTATTTCTTTATTCGGGATGGAGGATGACTATCCTAATAACTGGCCACTTATAGACATAATCTGAACGTTTATTATTGAGAACCTTTACGGTTAGTTTGTTGTTGCATTCATATGAAGCAGAATTCACATAACGAAAGACAATTACTAACACTCGCAAATACTTCAGCGAAGTCTTTCATCTCAAATGTCCTTGCGAATTTTGAATCATAGTAACTTGATCTTCCCCATGAAATTGAGATATTTAAACAATTTAAAACTAGAGCATATGAAATACGTGCCTTTTTTATAATGTTCCAATTGTTATCATATCGTAGAGCAATAGTAGCATATCAACTTCACTATCGTGTGGCGTTCGTATATCTTAAATGATACTCTATGTCAGAAAGTTTGACTTAATCTGTATCATTATTATATAGTTTACTATGTCAATGTATCCGGTGTTACTACATTTGACAGTTTGGTGATTATTTTTATTAGAAATGGATTGACGAGTTGGAACATCAATAAACGATTCTATCTTCTTATCTAACTCATTTTAATTTCATTATATCGCTTTCTAAAATACCTGTAATTTGAGACAAAATTTCTGAATTCATGTAAGATATTTTTCAGATATATATTCTTAGTGTTCCTTCTGAACTGACTTTAAATAAAGCTAATACTAACAATTAACACTGCCCTTTCCTGGATCTTGATATCTATATCTTTAACGGGAAGCTTAATACCAAAATGTATGATCAAAGAGATGATTTTTCATTTTCTATTTTTAATTATCCATTTCTTGATGGTGATGTGCCCTTGTCACCATCTTATGGTGTTTATATATCTCAACTTGTTCAATTCGCTCGTGTATGTAACAACGTATTTGATTTAAACAAAAGAAATCTCTGTATAACTGAAAAATTATTACACCAGGGTTTTTTTATATCACAAACTTGTCAAAACATTTACTAAATTTTATCATCGGTACAAGGACATCATTCGTAAATATGAATCAACATGCAGACACCTTATACGTTCAGGTATTTCACATCCCATTTTTTATGGTAATATTCTAAACAACATGAACAAAGCACAACAATGTCGACATTCACCTCAAAAGCTAACTTAACCTTTTAACAGACTTATTCAGAAGGGATATTGTTATGATACTGTTGTCAGTTCATTAAAGATGGCATATTTTGGTATTAATATTGATTCACTCATAGGGTCTTTGCATCGGAAATAAACACATTTATTCTATAACCAGTTGTTGGCATGATACGGGTTATGTTTTTCTCATATATTTTATGATGGTATGATTCTAAACCCCTAATGGCAGGGATTGTGCTTGATTTTTATATGATGAAGACAATCTTTCAATCAGTTTAATCGAGGTCTGGAGTTTGCATGTCAGTAACTGCTAGTAGTCCCTTGTTAATTGTCATTTTGCTTAGTTTCTAAAAATACCTTTTCTGACATCGGACTCGGACTTCTGCTTAAATGAGTTCTACTGTGCGTATCACTGTGTGTTTGTTTATTCTACATTGGCTAGAGGTATAGGGGGGTTGAGATCTCACAAAACATGTTTAACTCCGCCGCATTTTTGAGCTTGTCACAAGTCAGGAGCCTCTGTCCTTTGTTAGTCTTGTATTAATTTTAGTTCATGTATATGTTTTGGGGTTTAGTGTGACGTCCATTTTCATTGAACTAGTACACATTTTGTTTAGGGGCCAGCTGAACCCGCCTCCGGGTGTGGGATTTTCTCGCTGTGTTGAAGACCCATTGGGGGCCGTCGGCTGTTTTCTGCTGTTTAGTCATGTTGTTGTCTCTTTGACACATTCCCCATTTCCATTCTCAATTTTATTAGTGTTAGATTCAATGTTTCTTACAATTTATTATTATTATTATAAATTAGGTTTGTCATGAGATTCTAACAATGTCACTGTGTCTTTGTTTTAAATACATGTCTCTAAACACTTATGAAATAGATCTAACAAGCATATACGTATATGTATGACAAGGCCATGTTAAGAGATTTGAATTCATAACATTCACGAAATGCGAATTGTAACGGCAAGAATAAAAGCAATTTGATTCAAACACTTAGTACTCCTCAACCTCACACCAAAGTACCGATTGACATACATAGAATAGAATAAAAAAAAATGATAAGTTATTCTCCAAATGTATAAGATAAGTCAAGAGATTCTCACAATGTTACTATGAAATCTTTTTAAATATAACTCTCTGAATCCTTATGAAATAGACATAAAAACACAGGGTATTTACACGACTAGCTCTTATTAAGCATATTGCATGCATCAGTCACAAAATGAAATTTGTGACATCAAGAATAAAGGCGCTCTACTAATTTTGTTCAAAGAACAAACAACCACAAAATTGACAAAAACAGTATGAAATAAAAACCGTATGAAATAAAATAAAGGCATGCACACTATAGAACTGTTGAAACTCGTGAGAATCATTTGAAAATTCTTATAATTACCTGATGTTAAGTCGAATCTTTAATTAATGTAACAATTTCACCATGGACTAGACAAAATTCACTTAAGGGGCAATACCTACGATAAATGAACAAATAAAATATGATTTTGATTTCGTTCATTATTAATGAAAGTGAAATGGTGAAATAAAATTTCGCTGTTAGCAGCCATTTTGATTTAACTTTGTCGAAATAAGCTAAGAAACATTGCTGATGATTAATTCACTTGCAAATGAATAATGCGACCTCATTGAGTCTGTATTCAGGTGACCTTCTATTTAATCACTTCGGAAGAGATGGGTTACGCATGAACAAGGCGTATTCATCTATTTAAAGGAAAATTCTGTCAACGTTTAAATTGAAACAAGGGTAAACCATTTATTTGACTAATTCCATCCATAAAAACTCATTCTTATGCAGGTAAAAAAGGGTTAATATTTGTTTTACCTACAATAAGAAATCAAATAGATCTAAACAAATCAAATTGCACGTGTTTGCGATCTATTATATCTATATTTTTGTTTATATCGGGTAATATGACCATCGGCAGTCTTCGATGTCATCTCGACGGTTATTTAGATGGTATCTAGACTAAAATACACACGAAATGCGGATACATATTATCGAGTCCATGCAATGTTAATTGTTTATCTGAGACTTTTTGAAAGTTGGATATACGTTTTAGTAGGTTATAAATCAAATATGAGAATTGAACAAGAACAAGAATTTGACTGGTAATGCCCCTTTAAGGACTTCTTCGAGTAAGGTTTTCTGTTAATGTGTCATACTTTATGCGAACGTAAATTGAGTATACGTCAATCATCATGTATTGAACATTATTTAAAAAATAGTATATTTAGGATGTCAATAATAAGTAAGATATAAAGAAAGTGAGGAATTATCAATTCTTTACTCACAGTATTTTTGTGTCTTCTCTTAAACCTTTTTCGTACTTCAATTTGAATAAAATACATATAATGTCTCTGTTGTTCGTGGTCTGTCTTTATACAATTAACATTTCACTTCAAAATATCGTTATACCTGATAAAACACAACTTTAAGTTAAATGCTTGTAATTATTTTACTAGTAGGTAAACTACACAACTTTGTTTTTTTAAACTTGAATCGATTTTATGACATGTATGTATTTAGTTTTAACGTTTGACAAACTAATTGGAGAAGACACTTTTGAACATGATTAAGTTGTGTAACGTATTTTCGGAATAGACGTTATGCTACATCCATAAGGAGGATGTTTCTATATATACTAGGCATATCAAGTTTATGCATGAAATGTAAGTTTATTCTTTTACTTTTAATTGGTAACTGAAGATCATCATGTAAAGCATTTCGATCAGCATTTCCTATATATCGTACACCATTTCTAGTACATCATACAAATATTTTGAGAATTAATTGATTCAAATGTGCATTGATCTGTGCTAAGAAATGCATGCATATCGGACATTTATCAAAAAGATAAAACTATATATAAAATAATAAAAAATTACAATCATTCGTAGAGCTTCCGATAACCGTCATTAAGAAAAGTAAACATGAAGACCTCTTGAAAAGGTGTCTTCAGAACTCCTTTTGCAACTTTTTATTTATCGAGCTCAATGTAAAGCGACCTAATTTCCATTTCCTTTAAATTTTAGTCTCACGAAGTGTATTCTAATAGAAAAATATTGTGTTTTGAATGACAGTCATACTATTGTTCATATGACATATGCTATTTACAAAATATATTCATGTTTTTAATACAAAATTGAAAGTCTTTTTTAAAAACAAAATTATGGGCCCTCAGGCTTCCTCTGTAATGTTTTCTTTTTCAGATAGTTGTTCCTGTTTTATGTTATATTCCAAGCTATAAAAAAAATGGAAAGCAATAAGAAATTATGGACAAATAATGACAACATGTGCTTCTTAAAAAGAAATTTCGAGTTTGCAGAAAATAACATTTATCATTCAATCATTGTTTTAAGAGAAATTGTAAAAGCTGCTGATAAAAAAAGTTCGGGTATTTTGTTGTTTATTGTTTTATGCATAGATCGGGACATTGTTTTTTTTTCGCATTTTACTGTTGCATTTATTTTTCAGTCAGTCTCTCCTGTAGCGTCCATGTCTGCTTGACATGGGAAGCTAAAAAAGAGAACATAACTTTCAAATGTAAAGTTAGCAAGTTACTATTTAAAGTTTACTTTCTTAATCCGAAAAACGAAGAACAAGGATACTGTATAAGCCCTATACCAGTCCCAGAGTGTTATTCGTCACATAATGTTATTACGCAGGATCGACAAACAAACACAACTGTCCTTGTAATACAAAGGCACGTAGATAACAAACTCAATGGACCTTGGAAATGTTATCATGGTACAAACGTAGATGCGGCAATTATTAATGTTACAGTCATAGAAAAAGGTAATATTCCTTCATCTGTTCGATCATAAAGGAACATTGTTGAATGCTTCGACTAAACATTTAAAAATTAAGATAAATGTTATCAACTTGGCAAAAACAGATATTCAATTGACTAAGGTTATATGACCAGATACCAACAAGAATTGTGAATGAATCTGTAAGTTATTCAATTGTCACATTTTTCAGTTTTTCCGTTATTTCATTTTATATTTCAATTTATGTTTCTTATTTCTTTCCCCCAAAAAAATCTCCGTTTCAATAGTTGTCGTGAAAATTATTGATGTTGTGGTAGGAAGTATGTCATATTTTTGTTAACGAAAATTGATGAAGCACATTCATACATGTTGTCCTTTCTACAAAAAATGTTGTAGTTGTGTAATATACCTAATACCACATTAGTGTAACCACCTTTTCCATTCAGACCTATAAGTTCTCATAAAAGTGAAAAATAGTAAATTATTTAAAGATTAACCTGTACCGTTCGTAGACTCTTTTTGTTTATATGCCAAGTTTATCAGTATTACATTACTTAAACCTAGACAAAACGGTTACCTTAAATGTCAGCCTGGAAATTCGATAAACCCTAAATGTATTGATGATAACCACATAACCCAAGATCTGTAAGAGTACATGCAATCTAAGTCTTTTTTCATCTTGCTATAATACAAAAACATATACACTTTACACAAGTATTTGCCACGCAAACCTTACAGAAAAATTTTAAAAATTGGTCCCACTTTGTAAAACCCATAATGACAGCTGTAGATACATATAACTATATTTAGGACTGATGAATCATACTGAGTCGAAAGCTCTCTGATTCAAACTATAATTGTTCTAAAACTTACATTGTCAAGACGCTAGACTTCTTCCTGGAAAAGATACTTGTTACATTTTATTGACATATCTCTTAACAAGAAATCAGTATTTCTATAAGAACCAAATGTGTTCCTCAGCTTGCCAACTTGTTACTTTATTTATATGAAACTGACTACGTACATGATATTCTTATAATGAATGAAAAAAAGCTAGCATTATCATTCATTTTAACGTTCCGCTATAAAGATGGTTTCCGCTTACTAAATAGCTTAGATTGTGGTGACAATGTTTAATGCATCGATACAATTGATTTTTAAATAAAGAATATCACCGATACAGTAAAATTTGCTGCATATCTTGACTTTTATTAAAAAATTGACATTAGGGTATGTTGACAACAAAACTTAACGACAAAAAAAGGTTATTTTGGTTGCCCTATTACGAACTGGTTGTTTCATATATGACGACGATAATGTTCCAGTTGTCGTAACCACAATTCCATTTTCTTTCCCTTTTACTAGAAATCACCAAATCGGACTTATCACACAATTTGTATTTACCTCAGCAACACGAAGGTTGTCATATATTGAGCAGGATCTGCTCACCCTTCCAAAGTACTTGAGATCAAACCCAATTGTGGGGTCGTGTATTTAGGTTTATTAAGATGCGTTTGGTAGATTGTTGTTTGTCTTTTCTTTGTTTTTTTTCATTTTGCAATAGGTGTGTTACGTGTAATTTGTCTTCGACATAAACGTTTGAACAACCCTTTGGTATCTTCTACTAGGTTTTCTATGACCGTATAGGATATTTGAAATATTTCAATCAGCTATTCATTGCATATATTGAACCCAATGACTACAGTCATGATTTTGTTTTTAATTTCACTATCTATCAGGAATAACCTTTTTTTGTTGTTACATTGACTTATGATGATAGTCAAGTTATTCCTTGAATGTCAATATTTTTTTTTTGTTCACAGCAAATTGGGTTTGCTTCTCTTTCAAACAAGTATGTACATTTATTTGTGGAATGGTTAGATAATGAGTTAAAATCATGTGCTCTAACATTGATAGCTTTTATCTTGGATAATATTGGGTATGTTTGAAAAGGGTGTTGGTCATATTATTTGAAGCCTTATATGCATTGCATATTTAATAACAAAATATCGATAATCGCAAACGATGTTTTACTATAACGTTCCTAACTGCATAATCATATTTATTCACCAATGACTAGAAATTACTTTCCTGATAACGTACAAATAAGTTAAAATATATATATACAAGAGTAAACAAAATGATAACACAATTAAAATCGTGCATCGAATTGTACTGCTACACCCAGCAGCACAATGGACATCCAATCTTTAAGTTAAGACTATCGTGTAATATTTGTGAAATAGGCACTGAATATTCATCTAATAGGTCTTCATCGTCTTGGTACTTTCAGATAAACTTTTTGGAAAAAGGTCTAGACGTTTCTGGACAAAACACTCACTCATTATTGTTTTACTCACAAAATCGATGATGTAAAACAAATTCTGAGTAATAGCTGAAAGCTCTTGAATATCGTTCAAGTTTTAATAAATGTATACTTCATACGCGGTCGAAGTTGGTGTAGTGTTGCTAAGCTGGAGGAACATTTATGATTTTAAAACTGAAATTATCTCGTTTGTGATAAATCATTGAACATAATTGACAGCTGTAGTCGAGGTATACGTCTTAAATGAGGAAGATAAGGCTAATATGGGGTCCATTTAATATCTTTTCGGTTATATATTAGTGGGACCCAATCAGAAAAAGTTTTGATTGTTTCTAGAAAGAACATCAACAATTTACCTGTATGTGAAATACAGCCTACTTTCAGAACTTGAGCATTGTCTATAATTTATTGATGTAAATTCAATTGACTGTCCTTTAAATATCGATTTTTGATTGGTTTGCACGACAGGGTGACATTCGAATAGTTTTCTCGGAGTAACAATCTGTTTTATGACTCTCTTAGCTGTGTGTTATGTTTATAAAGGTCAAAGGACAATGATATGGTTCACTACAAGAAAGAAAAATTACCATTGATTGTTTTCTTGTTTACACAAGAATTGCATAATTATATCTGTATATATTTACCAATTATATACTACTGCAAGATTATGATTCTAAGAAATTCCGTCAATTAATCATTTTCGTAGTTAAGAGAAGTAAAACCAGTGCAGACCGTAGACTGTCTTGAAAGTTCCTTAAATACCAATGAAAAAATTTAAGGGAGACAGAATATTGGAATTCATTGTATGTAAGAATTACACAAATACGGTGTTTTGAAATACAGATTTTATTTTATCTGACCATAACATAACAGTAGATAAGTCTATAACTCTTGCATGCATATACCGACAAGTTTACTAATCAGTTGATACGACAGCATAATATAAGAAATTTAGAAAGCAGTTTATACTTTGATATATAATGTTCTTTTAGTAACATTCAAGACAGTATTTAAGAATGGTAAGTACTTTTAAGAGTATATTTCTTTACCTTACCACAATAAATAAATAAGTAATCACAAAATGATCTTCCTGATCATTTTTACGTCCATCATTATTTTTATCTAATGAACCGTTTATTATGTAAGTGTCGTTCTTTTGTAAGATTCAGAAAACCTTGTTTTTCGTTAGGTATTTTAAATGTCCATACTACTGTTTTGATTTATTACTGACTGAGTATGGCTTCAAATATTTGACACAGTTATATATATGATATATAATGAATGCAGATTGACCTCTTAAAATACCAATTTACACCTTGAAGTATGTAAAGAACAATCGAGAAAGAAAAATGGATTGCAGCACATTATATGTCTCAACACATTAAGTAAATAACTGTTAATTAAAAAAATATGCCGTTAGTGTGTAATGAGTGTTGTTGATTAGGATAAAACATCCATTTTTTAAAATTTTTCTAGCATACGTATTTGCTCTGTTCTAAAAAAATAGTCTCTACGATTTCAGATTAGTGAACGAAAACTATATCATATAATTTAACATTACATTATATTTATCATGAACATTAATTTATTATTTTGCCTTGTATAAATCTCTGTTTTTCAAAGATAATTGTGGTGAACAACATATGGCATGGACATTCATCGGAGTTATGATAGGCGTAGTTTTAATCTTTATTTTGGGGGCAGTTCTCAAAGGATGCAAGTGGAATAATCGTAAGTATTGCAACATGTAGTGATAATGGTATACCCATCTGTAAATTTTAAGGTAAAAGGATGTTTTCCTTTCCTTAACAGCCTTTCCCTCTACCGTTTCAAAATTTGATTCATAAATTAGATTTACTATTGTAACTTTCTGTACTAGACATATTTTTTGTCATATTGTTTCAGTAGTTGAAATGAAATAACTAAAATACTTTTTGAAAGTTCCGTTTACCGTTAAGTTGTCTGATTCATTATTAATATAGACGTCTCCGTGACTTTTATATATAACTTTCGTGTTGCTCAGTCATTAGTTTACTATGTTGTGTTTTACATACTGTTGTTTGTCGATTTCTTTTATTGCCAAAGCGTCGTCAGTTTATATTAGACTTATTAGTTTGAATGTTCCTTTGGTATCTTTCGCCGCCTCTATTTTATTAGATAACTAATTTCAGGATATTGCAAATCACTTTTTTTTTATCCAATACGTACTTAAGCTTGTTCTACGATGTAATGTTTTTCAACCTAAAATGGCTTTCCAAAGGGCATTTTCACTAAAACTTCCACATAACGTAAATTATGTGACAGCATCAATCGGTTTTCAACAGTGTATTCCGAAAGAATGACAGACCTACCATTGGTGTTCCTGTCAATAAAAGAGTACACCATAAAGTAAAAATATAAGGTTTGCTTATTTTCTTTTAATTAATGATTACCAAACTGTGATATTCATATGCTAACTTCAAAATATATTCAAAATTCAATACTGTCTCCAACTTATAAACCAGCTTATTTTAAGATCCTTAATTGTATTCTGAGTATGATGCTATGAACTAGTCGGTTTATTTTGTTTTGATTTAGTCTTTATCATCACAATTATCATAAATGTTTATTATGCAACGCGTTGTTTCATTTTATCTCCAATTTTTTCGGTTGTAAAATATTCAAATCTTTTATATAATTTCTTTTCATATGAATCAATTTACTACTTATCTAGAGCTTTTGCAAAATAATTTTTTCCAAATAAAAATCTAATATAACAATTTACCCTGTGTTTTAAATAAATAAAAATGCATTTATTCTTTTTCTATTCAAGCGCCAAGAGAAAAATGTTGTGGGAGTTGTTGCATGTTTAGTGCACTATGCTACTACGGTAATTCATTTCACAAGTTTCTTTCTTCAGCAAAAAAACATTTACCTGGAGAAAAAGCATACATCTGCTTACAGTGAAAACTCTTGTTGAAGATGGTTTTATTCAAGAAAATGTAAAACAGCCGCCATGCAAATCCACACTCAGTAAAAGCGATTTCAACTGCCGTTGTGTCGTTACCTCGAACGGAGACCTTCCTTAATTTATTAATGAAATTAGACAAAAACGAAATGGAAAGACAATCTGTTTAATATTACAAAAATGTAATATTCTATTCTAAAATCGTTCAGGTAATTTATAAGTCATCAGAATAGTCGATATAAAATAATTCGATGAATTATTTACTGTAAACAAATTTTCGCAGATACTTTGTTTGGCGTTAAAGTTCTATACACTTATTGATCAGGGATATATGTTTTTACATATGTCAACTTTTGCACATGGTTTTTTTCGTTTTTAGGGGATAATTATTCAGAATTTGTTTTACAGTAAAATTTTATTGCCTTTTTTTTGTTGTTCTTAAAATAGAAGAATTTCGTTTCAGCTACGAAGGCGTGCATTTGTTTGTTATTGATTACGCTTGTCATCATTATTCCCTTTGTGAGTGGATTACATAGAAATAATTGCAAAGGTGAGCTTACTTCAACAGTTTAAATATTTCAATTTGATTCTTACAAATTCATAGAGTCTTTTCGTGATAAATATTAAAGTACTTCTAACAAGTGTCAAAAGCGACAATAGGGATAAGTCGAAAACGAACAGAAAATGCCATTACAAAAACAAACGAAAAACGACCGCACGACAAACAACAGAATATGAAACAGGACCAAAAATCTGTATGATACAAGCGACAGTAAGCAAGATAATACATAATTGAATGGGTATACAAATGAAATACTCTGTTTAAATAGTTGATCGAAGATGTTATTTTTCTATTTTGTAAGCAATAATTGTGTACCTTTCTAAGTAGTTACTTTCTTGTGGGTTTTCATTTGTCTGATTTTAATCTCGATTTATTGGTTAATAATTCAACTCCTTCAAGTTACCTTTAGACGTATTTTGTCATTTTTGTTTGCTCTTTATATATTTGTCATTGCTTCATAAATAAATGCAACAGTAGTATACCGCTGTTCAAAAGTCATAAATCGATTGAAGGAAAACAAATATAAAACATTTGACTGACACATTTTTCACATTTAATGCTTTATAAATTGACTGGTATTACATATAAATTTTGCTTATATAACGATTGCGATGCCCAGCAACCTTGAATACTTGAATTTATTTTATGGCAGACTCTAAATTGATTCATTTCTTTGAAAAAAACAAATATATTACAAAGGGTTGAGTTCGTGCAATTTCGTGGATGAAATAAATACCAAGGGGTGAATCATAAACCTTGATCCAGGGAAAACAGATAATAGACAAACGCTGAAAGGTTACAGTGATTTTAAAAATTGAGCTTCATAAATCCCTTCAAAAACGGAGTTTCAACCGGAACTCAGGAAGGGAACGAAGTGATTTCTCTGGAGGATGAATCATAAAGGGTTGCTCACTTGTATATTCAGAATGTATGCTTATTTTATAAATGGCAAGTATAATCAATAAACGGCCATGAGGGAATAGAGGAAATAGAGGAAATTGGACAGACACAATTTGTTGTTCAATGTGGTTCCGCAGTGGTCAGTTTAAGCAAGTTGCATGTAAAACTGTTGTAGGAATGACATCGATTTATTCTCAAAACGCTGGCGATGCTTTAATGTTGCTACACAAAAATTTAAACTTCGCACTAAAAACTAAAATCAACACTTGTATCGGTCGTAAAAATCACAACTTTCCAAAAATTGTTAATGAAAGTCAATGGATGAACCAGACTTATCTGTATTTTAAGTGGTATTGTTTACTTCAACTTCCACTACACGAAAAGGCAGATTTACAACAATTTGGGCAATCATGTAAATGTTTGACAAATATAACTACTTTTCTGCCAGATATATTTGCGGACCTACTAATGTATATGTAAATGCATTATTCCTTTGGCATTATTTAGGACGTCCTCAAAGATATGTTAAAGATAATTATTTTATTTCCATAGATTTATTCATATTCCAAAGATATGTAAAGATAGGCTTTAGATTTGCATGCTCTTTCCAGGATAGGAGACATATGCAAAGTTTAAAATTTGCATAACTGTTTTACAGAGGTGTGGGCAGTTTTGAGAGACCGCGGTTTATAAAACATTTACAACCAATGTAAATGCTGTCAAATGTTTCTGTTATATATGCAAACGTTTGTCGATATCGTTCATGCATGTAAAGAAATGTATTTTATTTACTTATACTTTACAGTATTATAGTTATTTTGCTAAATATTGATATTTGCAACACTTCTTTACAGACGTATGCAAAGTTTTAAGAGACCGCGGTTTATAAAACATTTACAACCAATGTAAATGCTGTCAAATATTTGTGTTATATTTGGAAACGTTTGTCGATATCGTTCATGTATGTAAAGAAATGTATTTTATTTACTAATACTTTCCATTATCATAAATATTTTGATAAATATCGATATTTGCTACATATCTTTACAGACGTATGCAAAGTTTTGAGAGACCGCGGTTTATAAAACATTTACAGCCAAAGCAAATGCTGTCAAATGTTTGTGTTATATTTGCAAACGTTTGTCGATTTAGTTTATGTATGTAAAGACATGTATTTCATTTACTTATACTTTCCATTATCATAGTTATTTTGATAAATATTGATATTTGCAACATATCTTTACAGACGTATGCAAAGTTTTGAGAGACCGGCGTTTATAAAACATTTACAACCAATGTAAATGCTGTCAAATGTTTGTGTTATATTTGCAAATGTTTGTCGACATCGTTTATGTATGTAAAGAAGTGTATTTTATTTACTAATACTTTCCATTATCATAAATATTTTGATAAATATCGATATTTGCAACATACCTTTACAGACGTATGCAAAGTTTTGAGAGACCGCGGTTTATAAAACATTAACAACCAATGCAAATGCTGTCAAATGTTTCTGTTATATTTGCAAACGTTTGTCGATATCGTTCATGTTTGTAAAGAAATGTATTTTATTTACTAATACTTTCCAGTATTATAGTTATTTTGCTAAATATTGATATTTGCAACATATCTTTACACAGGTATGCAAAGTTTTGAGAGACCGCGGTTTATAAAACATTTACAACCAAAGTAAATGCTGACAAATACTTGCTTATTTGTGCAAACATTTGTCGGATGTTTTCATGTACGTAAATAAATGCATTTTATTTACTTCATAGTTATTATAGGAAACATTGATACTGTTAAGTTGTCTTTACACAGGTATAGCTTTGCGAGACTGCAGTTTATATCTCGCATGCACAACAAACGTAAATGAGGGTCGTGATAAGAACTAAAAGAAGAAAAAAAAGAAAATAATGTACTCCCAAAAAATTAGATAAAAAGGGTCTAATATATACAGAATAGAAAATAATCATGACAATAAAACATAAAATGTAAAAAAAAAGAGAAATATGACAAAAATTATCATAGAATACAGATATGAAAGACCCCATCCAGAACCTAGTAAATGCTATAAGATGTGTCGATTATTTCGCATTTTCGGAAAAAATAAATCCATATATTGTATAGTTATTTTGCAGCAAAGTTCACGTATTGATGGTTTCAGAGAGTCACACCGAGCGAATATTTGAATTGAAGTAGATATTGTTCTTCCCGATTCAAAACAGAACTGATTGAAGATATAATTAATGATATTAAAAAATGGCAGGGTGCTTTTTAAATGTCGGACTGATGAATAAAATCTCCAAAGCTTTACCTCAGAACCATGGAAAATATTTAAAACAGAAATGGGAAATTTTTTTAAGATCATGCTTGCATAACAAAACACAAATGCTTTAAAATGTTCATAACTTTCCTTACAGCAGAGTTTACAATTCGATATGCTTGTATCAGAACGGAAACTTTAACTAAGACGATGAATTGTAACAGTAAACTGATATTTTTTTACATCTTATAGACACATAATAAATGGTTTGATGGATTGATTTGTGTAAACGTCCAGTTGCAAATACTACATGAATCTCAGGTGTAGGAAGAAATGCACTATTATAATAACACTGTACTAAATTGTAAGCAGCTTTACCTTTTGTACTTCAAAATATGAAAACAACGATGTCATTCAGGAATAAGCTAGAATAAATAAGATCAAATCGATAAACACGTTACGCTTTCTCAACCCAAGCTCAATCTTGTTGTGGACTTGGAAAAAAGTTAGTTTAGCTTCTGCTTATTTGTGATCTTTTTTCATTTTAAACAAGAGAATACAAATTAATTATTTCAGTATAACTTGAGCCAAGGTGTGTGTTTTGCATGATCCTATAATTTGAAAATACACGAGTATGCACATACATGTATTTTATCAGAATGTTTATGTTTACAATTGAAAATGTGTAATAATACAATAAAGAAAGAGCATGAATCAACTATCCCTTAATAGAAGGCAAATGTGTTACTTGTGTGTAAATAAAGGGATTTTCTTGACTGTGAAATGGTTCATCTTTTAGCACTACAGGGTACCTTAAAAGAAAAACCGTATGTGTTAATTACCAAAATTGATCTAATAACGCTAATTGTGTATAATAAAATCCAGACGTTGTAAAGAGATTGATAATATACAAATATACCAATTACGCAAGCCAAGAATATGCCAGATAAAGACATCGGTATCATTCTGTAATTAAACATGCAGTTTGTATTCGTGAAAACGTGTTAATACTTTGAAAAA
Organism: Mytilus californianus; assembly: GCF_021869535.1. Classification (NCBI taxonomy): domain Eukaryota; kingdom Metazoa; phylum Mollusca; class Bivalvia; order Mytilida; family Mytilidae; genus Mytilus; species Mytilus californianus. The sequence continues at coordinate 80,253,144 of NW_026262582.1, forward strand.
CGCAAATAATTTAAAAGTTTACATGCTAGAAAATTAAAGAAGAAATAAGAACAGTTACTGTAACATTGTATCTAAAAATATGTTGAAATTATATACAGTAAAACTGTTTTTAAACAATTGTCTTTTGTATATAAAAAACATTCTCGTTTCCCCGCTTCTCATAGCAGATATAATAGATTCGATGCAAAGCAAGTAATTTAACTTTTAAATTGGGTATAATCTCTGTATTTCGTGTTTTAACAAGAATAAAAATGACCAACATTAATGGAAAAAAACTACATCAATTTCAATAATCTTCCTGCTCCTGTATCAGTTTTATTCTAATGATATATCCAAGTATTTAATCAATTAAAAATTTTAATAAAAAATATTGGTGCCCTTTGGTTTCCCGATCTTGACTTTATCATATTTAAAGGTATAATGATATAAAAAAAATTTCCAGTACATGTATTTGTTCCAATCGAAGGCTCAAAAATTTTAAAACATTTCTTATCAAGAGTAGCATTTCATTTCAAATCAAAATAATGTTGTTGCTGAATGGTGTAAAGTTAATCGTCAATATCAAACTCTACCTCCATTTTGTCATCAGTGACAACATATTAAAATTTGAAAAACTTTGGATGAAAGGTTCACAAGTCATCGCACGGAAACGACTGGAGCAGCCCGCCCGCTCGTCTGCAGTACAACAATAAATCAATAACGGGACTGGAAATCCGGTAATAAAAATAGCAAGTCATTAATAAATGTAAAATAAATCCGGTTTACTGTCACATTCGGACATCCTCATGTTTATGTCGTATACTTGTAAACTGGTGTTTGTCTTTGAGTCGCTTTTTGTTTTTACTCAATGCCATCAGCGGTGTGGCAGCACTGATTTTTGAAACTTGTCAGCAACATGGCTGATATATACCTGATATATAGGTTTTATAAAAATCTGGCAAGAATTAAAAAGAGCTAACAAGACCGGACGGAAGGACGGACGCCCGGTATTTCTATGTCTATGTCCCCATCAACGCGTCGCGCGGGGGACAAATATCCAACGACATCTTAAAATCATTTTGAATTTAGATTCATATTAATTTGCACTTTGGTCTTCGGGGATGGGTGTGTTTTTGGTGTTTTGAATTAGACATGATGAACAGGCCTGGTACAGCTGGTAAAAAACGCACCTTTTCACAAAGTGGGGAGACAAAACGACTCACAGACGATTAGCAAAGGTGCCTTTTTGTGGGGGGCATATTTGTCACATAGGCGTCGGGAAAAGCACGATAGTATTCACAGTCTTATAAGGAGTTTTTCTGACAAGTATACAAGTGTTTATGTAAATTAAAAGGGTTGCTATTTCTTTATTTGCATAAATGGAAATGTGGGATATACACAGCAACCGGCCAATTAACGACAATCAAAACCAAAGACATATAGATAACACGTGACTAATGCAGGATGGACAAATATTGTTTTACTGCTAATCTGTTACAGTAGTTTTAGTAAAGATTCGTTGGTCTCTTGAATATGAAGGTTAATAAGTATATTTAGTATAGCAAGAATAAAATCTATCAAATTATAACATCACATGTTCACAACAATAGTCATATTTAAGCTATAACAGCAACATAGTTCAGTCTCCTAGTACGTATTTGTTAGTCTTAAAAACTCAAACCATTATGACATAAGGAGATGTGATATGATTGCCAATTAAACAACTTTCCATCAAAGACCAAATGACGTGCATGTTAGCTTGCTATATTTGAGATCTCCCAATTACCACCCCACTATGAACTGCTTATACAAAAAGATATTTGGTCACCAAATTATTTATAATAATTTATAAAATAGAAAATCATTATATATGCTAATATAAATTGTGTTCCCTTGGCAAAATACTGGAATCATATTGTTTTACCAGTATCCTTTCGACAGTCCGTCCCGCACTTACTAGTATATATTTATACGGCTGATTTCGTAGGATTATGTACAGTTTTTTAAGCTTAAACTTTTAAATGATGTACCTGGTGTTAGTACATACACTAAAGATTTGCATCTTGTCAATTTTTTCTTTTTTTTTTATGATAGGTTGCTAAATTTGGCATTTTGAAGTATATTGCGCCGATTTATTTTTAACCTATATTGAGGGTGCATATATATTCTCAGGATCATTTTTTCATAAATTATTTTTCACGAACGACATAATGTTGAACTTGGTGTATTTGAGTGAAATTTTGCATACAGTTTGCAAGGTTTGCCCGACTAACTACGCACATAACCCACACGTTTACATCATACAGAGTATCCTTTATTTAGATTGTGTATTGTATCAGGATGTTGATTTTCTTTTTAATTTTCACAACTAACAGAATGTTTAACCTTTCTTGACTGCTGCACCAAATGTGTTTTTCAGTCACAACAATTCCAATTGCACTGTATCGTCCTGTAAATGCATGAAATATTTGCCACCGGACGTTGAGCAACCACCAATCAATCAATTCAAATTGTACCTCAATATCATTGTTTACCAAATTACGTTATTCTGTAACGTCACACGTTTTCTGTCGAATTCTAAGCGTATCGGCCAACTTTGAAGCAATGCATATAAAAAACAAGGATGATGACATATGTGTTTATATATGTATAAAAAAAATAAGAGGATGTGGTATGATTGCCAATGATACAACTCTCCACAAGAGACCAAATGAAACTGAAATTTACATCTATAGGTCAATGTACTGCCTTCAACAATATGCAGAGCCCATACCGCATAAGCAGCTATAAAAGGCCCCGAAAATTACATATGTAATACAATTCAAACGAGAAAACTAGCGACCTAATTTATGTACAAAATAATGAACGAAAAACAAATATGTTACATAGCAACAAACTGAATTACAGGCTACTTGACTCGGGACAGGAACATACAGAATGTGGCGAGGTTAAACTCGTTTAAAGGTGCCAACCCTCCCCTAACCTCGGACATCAACTGGACCCCTGTTGTGTTCACTTATCGCTACACAAATGGTGCGAAGCTTCAGATGGAATGGCAGACCAGTTTAATCTGGGACAGTGGTGTAACAGTACAACATAAGAATAAACTGTAGAAATCAGTTAAGAAAGGCTTAACTCATCAGATGGATACAAATAGAATACATATAACAAAAACAGAGTGGACGTGGAAGGGTACTTATACATCCCAACAACTAAAAGACTTTAAGTACAGATCTTAGAGTACTCGCAGTTACTGGTAGCTAGTTGAAAGCTAATAACAACTAATACAAAAAGCATGCATCTTAGATGCATGGATTCAGTACACAATCCTGGATATTATGTTAGTTTTTAGTCTTTCTCCGTATAAAAGAACAAAGCCATCTATTGAAAAATTAAAAAAAAAGTTAAAACAAGGCATTTTCCCTTTGTAAATTTGTCGTCAAAATTGACGTTTCTAATCAAATTTACGAATAAACAAAAATGGTGACCCCTATTTTTTTTATTACATATTCCAATGTAACTCGATTCAAAGTACATGTGTGCAAAAAAATTTAGAAATCGGGAGATATGCTATTCGGTATCGTGTTATCTTGATATATAAGTACACAGTTTTGGATTATGAAGAAAAAATTACCCACTTGCAGGGGAACACGAAACTGCATTGAAAATGAAAAAAATCTGGAGAAAAATTAAACATACAAACCTAGGTTAGAAAAAGACGCTACTTTTAAAAAAGAAATAAAAAAAATAAACATTCAGAGATAAAATCATGATAATTTAGTGCAAATAAAAAAGACGTAGATAACTAGAATGACATCTTCTATGAGGGTGTGGATGGAGTTTACAGAATAGAGAATAAAGGGCTAAAAAATAAAGAATAGAAAAGAAAAGGATAGGCCAAAAATTTAAGAATAGAAAATAGTGGGCTTCTAGAATATAAAGAATAGAGAATAATGGGCAAAATTTATATAGAATAGAGAAAAAATGGCGTAAATAATATTAAGAATTGAAAAACACCCACCTCCCTCCTTTTCCAGACCCTCTTTTATCCTATGACTGTAATGCGCCGTAATTCATAGGAACAAATAGATTTGAAATATATTATTTTCTCTCATAAAGTCTTTTGTATAGTTAGAAACATTGTCAACTAGTTATACTTATTATTAAAAATGAAATTGATATCTATTCGTTATTTCATGAATCACAGAGTTAAGTTTACTAGTGCATTCCAGGAATAAGGGACAAAAAATAACGGACAGGAAATCACATGACAAAAAAGTCACGATTTACAATAAAAGTTACGTACATATTAAATTTGATTATCATTATTTACAATGAACAAGATTTATATTTGGGTAGTTCATTTTATGACTTTCATTTAACATAGTTCTTGTCTTAGGTTATTTTTTACTTATGTGGACCATTTCGTTCATGAGATTCATCTGCTTGCGTTGTTGCATGTCTCCTCTCTACTCTGACGTCTTGGGTAGCATTTTTCATTTCTGTACTTTTGTCTTTGTGTTGTAAACGTTCACACTTAGTTTTTTTGTGTAAATGGTTATTGAAACTTGGTTGATAAAAACGAAGCACTCAGACTGTCATATATTAGTTTTGGTACAATCTTAGTGCTAAAGATTAATCTCATCTGTTAAGAGTGTATCTAGTAGCAAATTTAGAAGGATTGACAGCCTTTAAACTCATGTTGCGCTTGCAACCCTTAGAGTACTCTTTACCCTTCTCGGAACGCTCGATAATTTTTATTTGATCTACTTGAATCGTCTTTGAATTCTCATAGCATATGATATATGTCAACATTCTTTTTATACTGAAAACTTTACAGAAAATTGTAAGAGTGGCCAGGGGCACCCCAATCTTTATCTAAGTTAATGAAAATAGCAACTGCAGTTTTTTACAGCGTATAACTGTTGTCCTAACAAACTAGAACCTAAGTTCACCAAACTTAACAAGTAGATGCATCGCAGAAAAGCAGTATTTCACATACCCCCCCCCCCCCCCCCCCAAAAAAAAAACAAAAAAAAAGACAAACAAACATACACAAACACAAAATAAATACAATACAAAAAATCACTGTTGCTAGTACCTGGACTATGACATGCGACCCCCAATGCTAGATAATACGGGTGCAGTACTAGTCCATAACTTATGTAGATATAAGAAGATGTGGTATGAGTGCCAATGAGACAACCCTCCATCCAAGTTAGTAGATTAGTAGATACAATCATGAAAAAGCAATTCACTTTAACATTTCTTTTTACATTTGAGCCACCTGTGATTTTTTTTTATTTTTGAAGCATTTTTTACAATGTCTATTAATTTATGAACTAACCTCACATTCGCATTGATAGATTCTTGCAGATTTGCAACTTGCATAATTAACTAATTACAAAGTAATTAAATTATTAAGGTCACGTTTGGTACCCAAAGAACTAAAACTTCAATAGTAAAACCTTTAAATTGAAGTTCAACCTGCATAGGTATTACAACATCGTGAACGGAGGAGTTGTATGTAAAATAAAAGATGTCGTATGATAGCCAATGGGACGAATACTTTTATCCGCCGGGGACCAAAGGAATTAATATAAACAGCTTCAACGATAAGCATGATGCGAGTTAAAGATTGTAAAATCAGAAATGTGCCTAGAAATATATATAGACACAGGGGCTTGTCACCTTTTTTGTTTTATTTTTTTATTGGAAAATATTCTTTAATATTCAACATATTTAGAGTTTTAAACACTTATCAATGCGATTTAACAATAACGGTTGTTTATGTATGTTGCCCCTCTTTCCTTATTTTCCGCCTGTATTGAAAGCAAGTACAATGATACATGTTTTAGACTCGGCTGTTAAAAGGACAAATGATAAATGTAGTTATTTTTAAGACTTTGCGTAAAATATGTATATGAATGAAGTGGAAGATTTTCCATTATTCAAACAAGAATCATATACATTTCCGCTAAAACTATAAGTCTAGACTTCGTCTTGTTGTACAGGGTACAATTGCCTTATATTTTTAAAAGATAGGTTTTCCATGATACGAGCCCCTATTAACATTAGTGTAATATGTATTTTGTCGTTTACAAATCTTCTTGAATTATGTTAAAACAAATTTACTTCGTCACATCAATTTTGTGACTTATATAACCTTCAATCTTGTTTCAATGTTATTTCAATTGAAATGTGTGCAAAGTATATGTTTAATGCAATTATTGCAAAGAGAAAAAAAAACCCAAAAAAAACAACTTATTTGATCATGATAGAAAAAAAAAACGATTCCTGTTAAAGTACATATGAAAACTGAAAAATTTTGGAATAAAATAGGCGGTAAATGAGATATCGAAGGACTGATAGTTCGATAACTTATTTTAGTTTTGCGTATTTAAAAACAACACAATCAAATGACAACGGGAGCATTGTTTTAAGACATTTTATAAATCATAAAGAAATGATAATTATTTGTGTCTTATTATATTGATGAATATTGATACTAGCGGTGGTCTTCCATTGATCTTTTCGGACCAGATCTTTCTGTAAAAGGTGATAATTGTCACACTTAACTGCTGAAAAACACCGTTGATCGGAGGAAGGGCGACATCTCGTCGATGGAATGATATTATCTATCGATTTTGTTTGATTTCATTGGTAAATTGTGTGTCAATTATGACACGTGACTCACTGGTTCTTTGTTTGTAATTTTTAACTTTCTTTCTCACACACAAGAAAGTTTTTGCAGAGGACGCTTCATGAAGCACACGGAGTTCAACATCTCGTGACTGGACTTAACGGATAAGGAAAACAAATGTTACAAATATTCGTCAATAGATTTAACGTTTATATATGTGTGCAAACTAGCTGATTCTTAAAAAAAAACATTCTCTCAAGATGTGTTTTGTGTCAAATATTATATGGCAACTAATTTGCCGATGAAGGAATATTTCTAGACTATTTCAGAAACTTGGACTTTCTATAAAAACTTGATAAATCGCTCGATAACCTTCCGAATGTTACCGATTTTTAAATTTGATACTGAGGCCGCATATCTAGTATTGTATAGGCTTAATTTGTATATGTGTATTATTTCTAACAGTAACCAGAGACATATATATATATAGTATATATGTATCTGCAGTAACATATAATACATATTGTAGTATATGTCTCTTTTTAAAACAATACATTCTATGTTTTATAAACAGAGTGAATCATGACTCGTGCAATTCAAAAGTTTCAAAGAGATACTCAAAGGAAACGATCGTTTTATGCTATGCGAATGAACCATCATAACTTCCCGAGAATAGAAGATTTTGATGGATAACGAAATTCACGCAGTGCATCAAATAGAGAAGAGATCAAGAACCGATTTTGTAGACCCGATTTTTTTTTTTTTTTATTAAAACGAAATTATTAAAATACATGTATAATAAATGATATAACCAATATGCCAAAACCAATCCCAAAGCAGCTATATTTGTCATATCATAGCTTGACCAGTAAAGCTATGGCAATATTTGTCCATATAATCTGCACCTTTCAAATATATCAGCAAATTAAAAGCAAATATAACTATTTACCATTCATTTCTAGCTGTCTTAAATATCTTTCTTTATAATATCTTTGCATACATATTCAAAGTTACATATGCCCAATATATTTACACATACATTTCTAGCTGTCTGAAATATCTTTCTTTATCATTTCTTTGCATATGTATTCAAAGTTACATATGCCCAATATATTTACACATGTCATGGATATTATCATTTGACCACATTTCTTAATTAAACAAATTGTCTGCAAATCTATGTATTTACCATACATTTAGGAATATGTTCAAAGGCTTTTGATATGTTCTGATTTGACATACATTTCAGTCGACTATAAAGACTAACAAAAATATTGCTTAACAATACATTTGACAGGTCTCTGCAGATTAAAGGAAATGATGCTTTACACCCCTCTATAAAGTTCTCGTTTTAAATTGGTTTACATACCAGGCAAATGAAGCTGCATCTTACACTTTATAACCCCTATAAAACTATGTGAATGATGATGCTTTGCTACCTAGACAAAGAAACACATTTGCGGATAAATTTACATCATAGAAAAATACATGACAAAGATTTCCATTTGCAGAGGTATACAAATACATATGTTTGCGAACGTTTTGAGATGGTCATAAATATATGCAAATTATAAACTTTAAAATGGTTTGATTAGGTGTTAATATATTTTATAAACCGCGGTCTCTCATAACCGCCCATAGGAGGGTATAGCACACGAAATGTTGATATTTACTGCATGTAAAGACAAGATAAACTAAATGCAGCGGTTTGTAAATATATGTAAATGTCGGTCTCTTAATACATTTACATAACATTTGCATACCTCTTCAAATCCGGGATTTCGTGTAGTGTTCGATGGGAAAGATAGGATTAATATTGTAACCAAAAGTTGAATTATTCTGTCATCTATATTTCAGAATGAGCAGTGTTAATGGAAAAAACTAGCCTCTCTTGATTTTTCAGGACAAAGTCCTGTATTAGCTCTGCATGTTTTGAATAAAGGAGCCTGTCGGTAGGAAAAGGATCTCAATTTGCTTCCAAACGTATACAAACAGTGGATCGAAAATACTTTTTTTCAATCACAATAGAGGCGAAAGATACCAAAGGAAAATTCAAACTCATGAGTCGAAAAATGAACTGACAACGCCATTGCTAAAAAAGAAAAAGACAGACATACAAACAACAGTACACAAAACACAATATAGAAAACTAAACACTGAGCAACACGAACACCAACAAAAACAGGGTGTCACTCAGGTGCTGCAGACGATAAGGTAGATACTGCTCCAGAGTTGACATCTGTCGTGTTACAAGTTACAATGTATAAGTTATATCAAGTATTTAGACATCACGCAATAGTGAATTGGTAATTGACTCTTATCTCATCCTAAGACAGCACCAAAATCAAGACCATCGGTCATGCAAAATTGTCCAACCCTGAAACTTGACCGAATGTGAAATTTTGAAATTTAGACATTTTTCTTTCATGACAAAGAATAGATGAGATTTTTTCCTGTAAAACCAACCCTAAAATATGGAAAAATTAGCATTTACTTGATTTGCTATGATTTGTGCCTCTTACGATAAGCTATTTGTATAACGTTTGTTATAATTTGTTTCTAAAAAAAAACAATTGGGAAAACTCTTGCATTCTATTTCTTAGTTAAGAACTTGACAGCTTTGAGAAAAGTGAACAGAACGTTATGCAGTTTTTGAACATTGTAATATCAAACAAGATGACTAGCAAAATGTTTTAGTCTGAACAAGTCATTATGAAAAGACTAAACCTTAAAACATTTAGTCTTCTTAAGAGTTTAAGATAATTTTCAGATATTTTCTTATTGCAATGTTGGTATTGTACTTACAGTTTTCTGGCAGTCAACCCAGTACTATTCATTAGCATTTCAGAGAATTCAGTTTTGTTGATTTGTACATGGTGTACAGGTAAATCAAAAATACTGAAGAGTCTAAATAAAAGGCTGAACAGATTTTAATTGATCGAAAGCTACGTATCTGAATGGTATTGCATTTACAGCAGTGGATAACTCTGAAAAATTTAATAAAAAAAAAAGAACATAACTTGTTAATTTTAATTGTTCAGTATTTAAATAGATGTTGCAATCAAGCTAGAATCTATGGATGAGCTAGCAATCAAACAACATAGTAAGAAAATATTATATCTTCATCCTCAGTAGTTAATATATAGTGGTTGCTAATATGCCAATACTGTCGATAAAGTAAAATAAATAAAAGTGACACCTTCTGTAATTTCAGGTGTCTAAAGCGTTTTTAGCAAATAAACCTAATGACTCACTCATTATATATCCCTTGAATATTCAAGTATCTTTAACATGATCAGTCTAACTTCTATACCAGCCTTTAAGAAATATGTAATGCTTATAATTTTCAGCTTTATATTATTTTGCTTGATTTTAACTATAATTTTTTTTCAGATAAAGGATTTTTCATAATCTTTGGGGTTAGCATGGCCTTTATGTTTGTACTAGGACTTTGGATTCCAAGAAAAGGTTTGTATTTACTTTAAATATAAGAATAAGAAGATGTGGACTAATTACCAATGAGACGATTCTCCACAAGAGACCAAATGACACAGAAATTAACAACTATAGGTCAACGTACTGCATTCAACAATGAGTAAAACCCAAATCGCATAGTCATTATAAAAAGGTCCCGAAATGACAAATGTATAACAATTTAAACGAGAAAACTAACAACCTTGTGATCTAGGTGCAAAATAATGAACGAAAAACAAATATGATATACAGCAAAAAAACAACAACCACTGAACTGCAGGCTCCTGACTTGGGACAAGCACATACATAATGTAGTAGGGTTAAACTAGTTTCAAGGACCCAACCCTCCCCAACCTTAGACAGTGATGTAAAGTACAACATAAGAACAAACTCATCAGATAGATACCAAGTACAGATATGAGTGTACTCACAGTTCCTGACAGCGAGTTCAAAGCCAGAAAACAACCAATTAAAGAAACATGCATTTAAGACTAAAATATTAATGAGTACACATCCGACATCCAATGATTTTGGTGTAAAGACGTCATTCACAGTCCGCGAAAAACAAAGCCTTGTGCAATGCCAAGAAACGGGTATTAACAGATTGTATAGCCATGAATATGCATATGTATATAAAAATGATATTTTAACTTACAGGTAACAAAATCAATATCAATAGCAATAAAAAAATATTCGAAGATCTGATTATAGCGTTTAATAAATAACCTATTAAAATAAACTTATTTTAAAGATCAATAAGTTTACCCTAATCGTATATAAATTTCCTGTCTCGGTAAACAACATTTTCGTAAAATTTATGAGGTGCTATCCCATTTGAAATAAGTTTTCTGCAAACAATGTACATTTTAACGACTCATTGTAGTCATAATGACTTTTCTCAGACAAAAAAATTCATTTTGATATGAACCTATAATTCTCGTATTATACGTACATCAAAAACGAGTACAAAGGATTCAACGGAAGAACGACTGACGTCAATATTACACGAGTTTCACAGTTACAATTAGAAATCGGGTTAGTGATACTAAGCGTCTCTGTTTGGACTGGTAACATACATTTGAAAATGGCGTCGTCTAATTTTTATATTTAACGATTATTATCTATTATCTTTCGGGACTTTTTTTATAGTTTGTTCAGCATAGCGGCTGACACAGTCTCGAGTTCAGGAATCTTCTTTTTTGTATATTCAATATGAATTTCTAAGGACATAAACTACTGTTACACTAGATGATCATTTGTGGTTTATGTTACGTCTTCATATTCCATTTTCAATGATAACATTTGTGGCGCTATCCCTCGCTCATTGAGATTTTGGTTGAAAAGTGAATAATATGGTATGTAAAGGATATTTCAGCAAAGATATAAGTGAGAGAGGGGTGGCGCCACTGTTACTTTTTAAGACAAATGTTGCCAAATTATCCAAACAAATCGTTGTAACGTGATTCGAATATTCAATGACGTCACAAAGACACAACTAATGACGCAACTGTTGAAAAACATTTTTACCTGAAACAATACGAAATTAAAACATATGATTTCATCAAATTTTACGAAATTATTACAGTAAAACATTATCAAAGTCACAATTATGAGTTAGTGAATCAACTCTTTTTAGATATCAATCTAATTTTTTTTTAGATTTTTTATGACTTATTCAGAATGTTCAGAATGTGTTCAGAAAATTTTATAAAAATGTGAAACGAAAATTTCAGACTTAATTCATACTTTTCAGGTTGTTATAAACAAACTTCTGTAAAATTCAGACTCAAATCAGTCATTTCAGAAAAGGGTTACTTTACAGTGACTACTATCATTTATTTATTTATTTTCTATTTACGTGAGGTGAACAAAATGAATAACCGACAAACTGCGAAACAGCTAGCAACAACCAATTATTAAGTAAGGAGAACTTAAGGACAGAAAAGAATAAACCAGAAAAAGAATGATGACACCTGACATAAAGAAAATACTGACATACAATGAAGAAAAATAGTTCGGCATACAAAAAATTGTCAATTTACAAAATACACCCTTCAATAATAATCTGGTGTTAAACCTCATTTTCAAGTCAGTCAAATGTTCTGCTCAATGACACTCGTTGCCTTACTGTTTCGTTTGTTATTTGATGAGTCATACAGGTGAAAACACAGGAAAGAGTAAAATGATTTCATTTTAGTCCTTCTTATAGAAAAATGTGTTATCCTTTTCAACCTTTTTTAGTGATCTCATATGTAGTGCAACCCTTCTGGCATTGTACTTTTCGTTGTAAAGTTAAGAATATGTTATGTAAAGTATACCTCAGGAAAAATATTAGTGAGCGAGGGGTGGCACCAGTGTTAATTTTTCAGAAAATTGTCATAAATGTTACAATATGACGCATACAAAATCGATCTATTGTAATCCGTCTATATTAATGACGTCACAAAGACGCAACTAATGACGCAATTGTTGAAAATATTTTATACCTGAAACAATTGGACATTTAAACATATGAGTTCATCATTATCACAGTCAAAAGTTGTCAGATTTTAGTGGCCTAAATTATGAGTTAGTGAATCAACTCCTTTTGAATATTAGTGGTTTGAGAAAATCAGTCAATTTTTTAGAACTTTTCAAATATTTTCTGAATGTTAAGAATGTTTAATAAAAATTAGGGATGTGAAACGACAATTTCAGACCTAATTCATACTTTTCAGGTTGTTAAGACAAACTTCTGTCAAATTAAGACACAGTTCAGTCATTTCAGAATGTTGTAACTTTACAGTGACTACCATCATTTACTCCTTTATTTATTCTTACGTTAGGTAAACAAAATGAACAAACAACAGACTGTGAAACAACTAGAAACGAACAATTATTGAGTAAGGAGAACCCAGTGACAGAAAAGAATAAATCAGAAGATGAAGAATGATAACATCTAACATAAAGAAAAATACAGAAATACAATAAACTACAGTAGTTCTCCATACAGGAAATTGTTAAATAAAGCAAAATACACACTCCAATAATAATTTGGTGTTTAACTATATTTTCAAGCCATTCAAATGTTCTGCTAAATGACATACGTTACATTACTCTTTCAATTATCATTTGATGATTCATAACAGGTTGTAGCACAGTCTGAAAGAATGAAACGATTTCGTGTTGTTCCTTTTTCTAACAAAATGTTACTCTTTTCGACTTATTTTAATGATTTTGCATGTGGTGCCACCTTCGCCCAATTGAAATTTTGGTTGAAAAGTAAAGAATATTGTATGTAAAGAATACTTCAGTATGACGTAACAAAGACACTCCTAATGACGCAATTGTTGAAAACATTTTTTACCTGAAACAATAGGATATTTTAACATATGATTTTATCAAATTTTACCACATTATCGCAGTTAAAAATCGTCATTTTTTGCTTGAATAGTAAAGAATATGTTATGTAAAGAATACTTAAGAAAAATTATTAGTACAAAATACTAGTAGACAAGGAGTGGCGTCACTGTTTTTTTTTTATAACATTTTTAAAATGTTGCTAAATGATGCAAAACAATCGTTCTAACGTAATTCTTCTATATTTATGACGGCACAAAGACACCACTAATTATGTAGTTGTTGAAAATTATTCTTACTTGAAAAAATGGATATCTAAATATATGATTTCATCAAATTTAACAACATAATCGCAGTTAAAAATCGTCAGAGTTTTAGGACCAAAATTATGAGCTAGTGAATCAACTCATTTTGAATATAAAGGATTTGTAAAAATCAGAGAAAATATGTGAGATTTTTATTAGAATTATTTTAAATGTTCAGAATGTGTTGAGAAAATAAAAAAGAAATAGGAATGGGATACGACAATTTCAGACACATCTTACGTTTAGGTTGTTATGGCAAACTTCTGTCAAATGCGGAAGCAAATCAGTCATTTCAAAATGTGATAAATTTGCCGTGACCAACTTATTTTTCTATTCTATTTTTACTATAGGTGGGGAAAATGAACAATCAACAGACTCTCAAACATCTAGGAACCAATCATTAATAAGTAAGAACAACTTAATGGCAGAAAAGAATGTATCAGAAGAAAAAGAATTATAACACCTGACATAAATAAAAATACTGATATACAATCAAAAGCAATAGTTCTGCATACAGAAAACTATTACATACAGCAAAAAAAAAATGATAAGGTGGTGTTTAACTACATTTTTCAAGACATTCAAATGTTCTGCTCAATGACTTACTTTGCATTAGTTTTTCATTTATTTTGAGTCATACAGGTGGAAGAAGAACCTAAAAGAGTTCATTTGAGTTCTTATCATAAAAAATTTTACCCTTTTCAACCCTTTCAAATGGTTTCATATGTGGCGCCACCAATCGCCAATTAGAAATTTTGCTTGAATAGTAAAGAATATGTTATGTAAAGAATTCTTAAGAAAAAATATTAGTGGACAAGAAGTGGCGTCATTGTTAATTTTTTGGAAAATTGTTGAAATGTTGCCATATGATGCAAAAAATCGTTCTAACATAATGCTTCTATATTTACGACTGCACAAAGACACCACTAATTATGTAGTTGTTGAGAAAATAAATTATTCTTACTTGAAAAAATGGATATCTTAATATATGATTTCAGCAAATTTACCAACATAATCGCAGTTAAAATCGTCAGAGTTTTAGGACCAAAATTATGAGCTAGTGAATCAACTCATTTTGAATATCAGGGATTTGTAAAAATCAGAGAAAATATGTGAGATTTTTATTAGATTTATTCCAAATGTTCAGAATGTGTTGATAAAATGACAAAAGAAATAGGAATGGGATACGACAATTTCAGACAAATCTTACGTTTAGGTTGTTATGGCAAACTTCTGCCAAATGCGGAAGCAAATCAGTCATTTCAAAATGTGATAAATTTGCGGTGACTAACTTATTTTTCTATTTTATTTTTACTTTAGGTGGAGAAAATGAACAACCAAAAGACTCTCAAACATCTAGGAACCAATCATTAATAAGTAAGAACAACTTAATGGCAGAAAAGAATGTATCAGAAGAAAAAGAATTTAACACCTGACATAAATAAAAATACTGATATACAATCAAAAGCAATAGTTCTGCATACAGAAAACTATTACATACAGCCAAAAAAAAAAATAGTGATAATGTGGTGTTTAACTTCATTTTTCAAGACATTCAAATGTTCTGCTCAATGACTTACTTTGCATTAATTTTTCATTTATTATTTTGAGTCATACAGGTGGAAGAAACACCTAAAAGAGTTCAAAGAGTTCATTTGAGTTCTTATCATAAAAATTGTCACTCTTTTCAACCTTTTTAAATGTTTTCATATGTGGCGCCACCCCTCGCCAATTAGACATTTTGCTTGAATAGTAAAGAATATGTTATGTAAAGAATTCTAAAGAAAAAATATTAGTGGACAAGGAGTGGCGTCATTGTTAATTTTTTGGAAAATTGTTGAAATGTTGCCAAATGATGCAAAAAATCGTTCTAACGTAATGCTTCTATATTTACGACTGCACAAAGACACCACTAATTATGTAGTTGTTGAGAAAATAAATTATTCTTACTTGAAAAAATGGATATCTAAATATATGATTTCGTCAAATTTACCAACATAATTGCAGTTAAAAATCGTCAGAGTTTTAGGACCAAAATTATGAGCTAGTGAATCAACTCATTTTGAATATCAAGGATTTGTAAAAATCAGAGAAAATATGTGAGATTTTTATTAGAATTATTCCAAATGTTCAGAATGTGTTGAGAAAAAAAAAGAAATAGGAATGGGATACGACAATTTCAGACAAATCTTACGTTTAGGTTGTTATGGCAAACTTCTGTCAAATGCGGAAGCAAATCAGTCATTTCAAAATGTGATAAATTTGCGGTGACTAACTTATTTTTCTATTTTATTTTTACTTTAGGTGGAGAAAATGAACAACCAACAGACTCTCAAACATTTAGGAACCAGTCATTAATAAGTAAGAACAACTTAATGGCAGAAAAGAATGTATCAGAAGAAAAAGAATTATAACACCTGACATAAATAAAAATACTGACATACAATCAAAAACAATAGTTATTTATACAGAAAACTATTACATAAAGCCAAAAAAAAACAATAATGATAATGTGGTGTTTAACTTCATTTTTCAAGACAGTCAATTGTTCTGCTCAATGACTTACGTTGCATTACTTTTTCATTTATTATTTTGAGTCATACAGGTGGATTTTGATTTTTGATTTTTTGGTGTTTTAACGCCACTTTTAAGCACTGCTTTTGTGCTATTTCGTGACAGACAATTTTTATTGGTGGAGGAAGCCGGAGTGCCCGGAGAAAACCACCGACCGTCGATAAGGAAACTGACAATCCTAGTCAAATGTTACGTCACTTTGTGCGTTGAGGCTTTAGCTAACTCGGCTGTGTATTTTTATATGTTGGATTAAGTTGTTTTATGTAATGTACCGTTTTTATTCTGTAGTTAGTCCCCACTTTGGTTTTATCATGTATATCTATTATATAGTCATTTTATAATATTTACTGTTTGCAAAATTATAAATTATTCTAAATAATAAGGATGTTCTTGTCCCAGTCAGAAAATCCTGGCCGTGTTAGGCGCAACTTTTTGGAAGTTTTGGTCCTCGGTGCTCTTCAGCTTTGTACTTGTTTTGGCTTTCGAACTTTTTTTATCTGGGCGTCACTGGTTGGTCTTGTGTGGACGAGACGCGCGTCTGGCGTATTGAATTTTAAGCCTAGTACCTTCTGCTAGCTATTATCCGTGTGTTTCTTTGTCCTATATGTTCTCCCATTTATTTGTATTGTGGTCCTGTCATGTGATGTTGTCGTTTTGGTGTTGTGTTTGACGTTGCCATAAAAGCGGGAGGTTTGGTATGCCACAAAACCAGGTTCAACCCACGATTTTTTTCTTAAAATGTCCTGTACCAAGTCAGGAAAATGGCCATTGTTATACTATAGTTCGTTTCTGTGTGTGTTACATTTTAATGTTGTGTTTTTGTTGTGTCGTTGTTTTCCTCTTATATTTGATGCGTTTCCCTCAGTTTTAGTTTGTAACCGGGATTTGTTTTTATCTCTATCGATTTATGAGTTTCGAACGGCGGTATACTACTGTTGCCTTTATCTAGTCAATCAAGACTGGAGTCGAGTGCATCCGCACGAGCGAGGTTCGAACTCACAACCTCAGTGTTGACTGGCTAGTGATTACAGTAGTAACTACTTAGACCACTCGGCCACCGAGTCCCCTCATACAGGTTGAAGAAAAGCCTGAAAGAGTTCAAAGAGTTTATTTGTGTTCTTATCTTAAAAAATGTTACCCTTTTCAACCTTTTTAAATGGTTTCATATTTGGCGCCACCCCTTACCAATTAGAAATTTTGCTTGAAAAGTAAAGAATATGTTATGTAAAGAATACTTAAGAAAAAATATTAGTGGACAAGGAGTGGCGTCACTGTTAATTTTTTGGAAAATTGTTCTAATGTTCAAATGTTGACAAATGATGCAAAACATCGTTCTAACGTAATTCTTCTATACTTATGACGGCACAATGACACCACTAGTTGATGTAGTTGTTGAAAATTATTCTAACTTAAAAAAAATGGATATTAAAATATATAATTTCGTCAAATTTAACAACATTATCGCAGTTGAAAATCGTCAGAGTTTTAGGACCAAAATTATGAGCTAATGAATCAACTCATTTTGAATATGATGATTTCTGAACATCTGTGAAAATATGTGAGATTATTATTAGAATTATTCCGAATGTTCAGAATATGTTGAGAAAATATAAAAAAAAAATAGGAATGTGATACAACGATTTCAGACAAAATCCATACTTTTAGATTGTTAAGGCAAACTTCTGTCAAATTCAGAAGCAAATAACTCATTTCAGAATGTGGTAAATTTGCGGTGACTACCTTATTTTTCTATTTTATTTTTACTCTAGGTGTAGTAATTGAACAACCAACAGACTCTCAAACATCTAGGAACCAATCATTAATAAGTAAGGAGAAATTAATGGCAGAAAAGAATGTATCAGAAGAAAAAGAAGTATAACACCTGACATAAATAAAATTACTGATATACTATCAAAAACAATAGTTCTGCATACAGAAAACTATTACATAAAGCAAAAAAAAAACAATAATGGAAATGTGGTGTTTAACTTTATTTTTCAAGACAGTCGTGTTCTGCTCCATGACTTACGTTGCATTACTTTTTCATTTATTATTTTGAGTCATACAAGTGGATTGATTTTTGATTTTTTGGTGTTTTAACGCCACTTTTAAGCACCGCTTTTGGGCTTTTTCGTGGCGGACAGTTTTTATTTGTGGAGAAAGCCGGAGTGCCTGGAGAAAACCACCGACCTTCGATAGGAAAACTGAAAATCCTAGTCAATTAAGATTGGAGTCGAGTGCAGCCGCACGAGCGGGGTTCGAACTCACAACCTCAGTGTTGACTGGCTTGTGATTATAGTAGTAACTACTTAGACCACTCGGCCACCGAGTCCCCTGATACAGGTGGAAGAAAATTATGAAAGAGTTCAAAGAGTTTATTTGAGTTCTTAGATGATTTTTCATTTTCTATTGTTAATTATCTATTTTTAGATGGTGACGTTCCCTTGTCCCCATCTTATCGTGTTTATTTATCTCAACTTGTTCGATTCGCTCGTATATGAAACAACGTATTTGATTTCAACGAAAGAAATCTCTGTATTACTGAAAAATTATTACACCAGGGTTTTCGATATCACAAACTAGTCAAAACATTTACTAAATTTTATCATCGGTACAAGGACATCATTCGTAAATATAAATCAACATGCAGACATCTTATACGTTCAGGTATTTCACATCCAATATTTTATGGTAATATTCTTAACAAACCACTAAACTGTCGGCATTCACCTCAAAAGCTAACCAAACCTTTAAACAGACTTATTCGGAAAGGATATAGTTACGATACTGTTGTCAAGTCATTAAGGATTGTATATTTTGGTATTAATATTGATTCACTCATAGGGTCTTTGCATCGGGAAATAAACACATTTATTCTAAAAGCAGTTGTTGGCATGATACGGGTTATGTTCTTCTCATATATTTTATAATGGTATGATACTAAACCCCTAACGGGAGGGATTGTACTTAATTTTCATATGATGAAGACATAATCTTTCAATCAGTTTAATTGAGGTCTGGAGTTGGCATGTCAGTAACTGCTAGTAGTCCTTTAATCATTTATGTATCATTGTCATTTTGCTTAGTTTCTTTTGTTACCTATTCTGACATCGGACTCGGACTTCTTTTAAACTGAGTTTTACTGTGCGTATTGCTATGTGTTTCTTTATTCTACATTGGCTAGAGGTAAAGGGGGAGGGTTGAGATCTCACAAAACATGTTTACTCCCGCCGCATTTTTGCGCCTGTCCCAAGTCAGGAGCCTCTGGCCTTTGTTAGTCTAGTATGTCTTTTTAATTTTAGTTCATGTATATGTTTTGGAGTTTAGTGTGACGTCCATTTCACTGAACTAGCACACAATTTTAGTTAGCGGCCAGCTGAGGACCACCTCCAGGTGCGGAATTTTCTCGCTGCATTGAAGACCCATTGGTGGCCTTCGGCTGTTGTCTGCTCTTTGGGCGGGTTGTTGTCTCTTTGACATATTCCCCATTTCCATTCTTAGTTTTATTATCATAAAAAATGTTACCCTTTTCAACCTTTTAAATGATTTCATATGTGGCGCCACCCCTCGCCAATTAGAAATTTTGCTTGAAAAATAAAGAATATGTTATGTAAAGAATACTTAAGAAAAGATATTAGTGGAAATATTAGTGGACAAGGAGTGGCGTCACTGTTTATTTTTTGGAAAATTGTTCAAATGTTGCCAAATGACGCAAACCATCGTTCTAACGTAATTCTTCTATATTTATGACGGCACAAAGACACCACTAATTATGTAGTTGTTGAAAATTATTCTTACTTGAAAAAATGGATATTTAAATATTTGATTTCGTCAAATTTAACAACATTATCGCAGTTAAAAATCGTCAGAGTTTTAGGACCAAAATTATGAGCTAGTGGATCAACTCATTTTGAATATGAGTGATTTTTGAAAATCAGTCAAAATATGTGAGATTTTTATTAGAATTATTCCGAATGTTCAGAATGTGTTGAGAATAAAAAAAAAGGAATGTGATACAACGATTTCAGATAAAATGCATACTTTTAGGTTGTTCAAGCAAACTTCTGTCAAATTCAGAGCAAATCAGTCATTTCAGAATGTGGTAAATTTGCCGTGACCATCTTATTTTTTTATTTTATTTTTACTTAAGGTGGGGAAAATGAACAACCAACAGACTCTCAAACATCTAGGAACCAAACATTAATAAGTAAGGAGAACTTAATGGCAGAAAAGAATGTATCAGAAGAAAAAGAATTATAACACCTGACATAAATAAAAATACTGACATACAATCAAAAACAATAGTTCTTTATACAGATTACTATTACATAAAGCAAAAAAAAACAATAATGATAATGTGGTGTTTAACTTCATTTTTCAAGGCAGTCAAATGTTTTGCTTAATGGCTTACGTTGCATTACATTTTCATTTATTTTTTTGAGTCATACAGGTGGAAGGAAAGCCTGAAAGAGTTCAAAGAGTTCATTTGAGTTCTTATCATAAAAATGTTAACCTTTTCAACCTTTTTAAATGGTTTCATGTGGCGCCACCCCTCGCCAATTAGAAATTTTGCTTGAAAAGTAAGGAATATGTTATGTAAAGAATACTTAAGAAAAAGTATAAGTGGACAAGGAGTGGCGTCACTGTTTATTTTTTGGAAAATTGTTGAAATGTTGCCAAATGATGCAAAAAATCGTTCTAACGTAATTCTTCTATATTTATGACGGCACAAAGACACCACTAATTATGTAGTTGTTGAAAATTATTCTTACTTGAAAAAATGAATATCTAAATATATGATTTCATCATATTTAACAACATTATTGCAGTTAAAAATCGTCAGAGTTTTTAGGACCAAAATTATAAGTTACTGAATCAACTCATTTTGCATATCAATAATTTGTGAAAATCCGCTCAAATTTTTTAGACTTTTTTAAGACCTATTCAAAATGTTAAGAATGTGTTGAGAAAATTAAAAAAAAAGGAGGAAGATACGATATTTCAGACAAAATCCATATTTTCAGGTTGTTAAGACAAACTTCTGTCAAGTTCTACAAAAATCAGTCATTTCAGAATGTGGAAATTTTGCAGTGACTACCTTAATTTATTTATTTATTTTATTTCTACTTTAGGTGGAGAAAATGAACAACCAACAGACTCTCAAACAGGTAGGTACCAAGCATTAATAAGTAAGGAAAACTTAGTTGCAGAAAAGAATGAATCAGAAGAAAAAGAATCATTATTATGATAACACCTGACATAAATAAAAATACTGACATACAATCAAAAACAATAGTTCTGCATACAGAAAACTGTAACATAAATAAAAAAAAATAACCTATAATAATAATCTGGTGTTCAAAAAAGTCAAATGTTGTGCTCAATGATTTACGTTGCATTACTTTTTTCAATTATTATGAAATGGGTCTTAACAGATTTAGCACAGCCTGAAAGAGTTAAAAGATTTCATTTTAGTCCGTATTATAAAAAAAATGTTACCCTTTTCGACCTTTCATATGTGGCGCCACCTTCGACCATTGGAATTTTGGTTCAAAAGTATAGAAATGATATGTAAAGAATACTTCGGTAAAGATGTGTTGGGGTGAGGGGTGGCACCGTTGTTGATTTTTTCGGAAAACTGAGGAGGAATGACTAAAAATGACACTCTGAAAATTTTATGGACACCATCATGAATGGGTTGATCTATACGATGTGTCTGTGTCTAAACTAACTAACGACATTTTTACCTCGTCTTATATTGTGGTTTACCATCTACGTCGTTTGGTCTGCTAAGTACCGAACGTTACCTATTCCCGTATATGACTGTTTTGCCGAGTGTGAATTCGCATTTCTATTAGACGTGTCTCGGTATTTATAAATCCTACATTCCTGTTCTAGTTACATGTATGATGTGTCTTTTGTAAGTCTGGTTGGATATTGTGTTATGTCTTATCGCTTGTGGTTCGATTTCTATTCTTATTTTCTATACGTATGCAAAAGTTAATATAATTAATCAGCTAGTTCATTTATATGATTTATAGTTTAAAGCAACTATATGCACAGGATTTATTTGTTTTTACACAATTTGATTTTGAAAAAAAAAACGACATGGTTAGATAATACAGATAATTACACCATTACTATCACAATTCCATATTAATATTCTTGTAATGGTTAGAAAATACATAAATAACACCATTGAAAACTTAATCCCAATTTCATATTCTATTTTTTTTAAATTACATGTGACGTCACTTTTTCTGGCGTTGATGCATTCGTGCGATGCACAGTTCATAGTTCTATTTTGGTGTACTGGTGTACTTTCGTAAATTAAGGGAAGATGTCCGTTGTTATTCTGTGGTTTGCATATTGTAATGTACTATCATATTATTCCTTTATGTATCTGTCCTGAGTGTTCTTTCGTTTTTACTTGTACTGTATTCCTGCCAAGTGATGTTGTCATTTTAGCGGTTTTTTGAACATTGCCATATAAGCAGGAGGTTTGACTAGCCATAAAACCAGCTTCAAACCACTATTTTTTCTTAAAATGTCCTGTACTAAGTCAGGAATATGGCAGTAGTTATGAAATAGTCCGTTGTAAGTATGTTGGCGTTTGTTTTGTAGCAGTTTAGTGTTTCTGTTGTTCCGTTGTTTTCCTCTTATAGTTGATGTGTTTCCCTCGGTTTTTATTTTGTGACCCGGATTTGTTTTTGCTTAATCGATTTATGACTATTGAACAGCGGTATACTACTGTTGCCTTTATTCATAAATATTTCCAAGTTATGCACAAAAATGTTCTGATGTAATTCGTCTATATTTATGACGTCATAAAGGCACTAGTTGTGACGCATTATTTAAAAATCCTTTTTGACATGTAGCAGTTGGACCTTTAGATATATGATTTCATCAAATTTTACAATATCATCACAGTTGTCAAATTTTTAGGGCCAAAATTATGAGAAAGTGCATCAACTCCCTTTTGAATATCAACTATTTGTTAAAATCAGCCAAAAATTTATAATTTTTTATGACTTATTCAAAATGTTCAGAATGTGTTGAGAAAAAAAAACAAAAATAGGAATGTGATACGCCAATTTCAGACAAAATTTATACTTTTCAGATTGTTAGTTCAAACTTCTGTCAAATTTAAATACAAACTAGACATTTCAGAATGAGGTTACTTTGTAGTGACTACCATCATTTATTTAATTATTTTCTATTTACCTTAGGTGAACAAAATGAACCACAAATAGACTGCGGAATAGCTAGCAACTAGCACTGATTAGGTTAGGAGACTAAATCTAAATCAGAAGAATGACAGTAGTCCTGCATAAAAAGAATTGAATAAAGCAAAATAATCCCTACAATAGTAATCTGGTGTTTAACTACATTTTCAAGACAGTTAAATGTTCTACTAAATGACACACGTTGAATTATTCTTTCAAAACGACGGGTGCCACATGTGGAGCAGAATCTGCATCCGGAGCACCTGAGATCACCTCCAGGTTTTGATGGGGTTTGTGTTTGTCTGTCTTTAGTTTTCTATGCTGTGTTTTGTGTACTATTGAATGTCTGTTGTTCTTTTTTAGCCATGGCGTTGTACGTTTATTTTCGTATGAGTTTGAATGTCCCTTGGGATCTTTCGCCTCTCTTTTTCAATTATTTGAGTCATAACAGGTGGTAGCACAGCATATGGTAGCGGATACGTTAAAGCATGTTGTTCAAAACTTACCCTTAATCAATTTAGAAGCAATCGGTTAATCTTAATTTTAAAATCTGAAATCTTGTCCAAAGTTTTTTTCATGAGGATTAACAGGCACCAAGCAAAAAAACAAGCACTGTGAGTTTTACAAGAAAAAGCAAATGTAACAACTCTGAAAAAACAGAGATGACCAAAGATGCTATGAAAATGTATGAAGTTGCTGCATATCTTACGGCATCAGTTTCTATTGTCATGGCTAGTTTGAACCACTCAAGCAATATGTTGTATTCTATTGTGTTAAAAGCAAAAAAGGAGGAATATGATTGTGTCCACGAAATGGGGACATAATGTGGTCATCTGCAACACGGCTATTGCATAATAATCAACGAATTCAAAATGAATTCCGCACAACTTTCAAATCCGTCACTTGAACTTTATTATTGTGAACCCTTATTTCAATTATTCCTGTGTAAGCAATTACCCTCTACAAATGCATGTACTGCTGAAATGCGGATATAAACAAATAGATAGTGCCTGATGACATAACCAAATTTAAGTGTATCCTGCAGCTTAGTTTAGTTGTAAACTAATCCTAACTATCAGTTTCTAGATGTTAATCAAGATATTCAACATATCTGACTGTATTTGTGTTATCTGTTATTCAAATTGAAGTATGGCAATACACTTTTATCATTAATGTAGCGTAAAGAGAATTGAAAGGATATTAATAGTATACCTCTTGATAAATCTTCGTGGAAAAAATGTCTTGCAAATTCTTAAATTTCACTTTCAGATGTACTGATGATAACCTGTTGTTAAATAACCAACCATTCAATGAGTACTCACATCTCATATTTCACAATGAACTTTATAAAAGTTAAACGTTATTGCTGAAAGTAAAAAGTCTGCTTTAAATCCTTATGTTTTTCCTAGATATTGACACAGACTGACACCTTCAAACTAAAATCTATGACAAACGTGATGATTTCAAATTTTCATTACGACATTCCCATTTCTCAGCAGTAAATACCCTGTGCTCCGTCGTATGGTGTTTATATATCTCATGATCAATCAATAGGTTTCTCTCGTTCATGTTCACATTAACAGGTGTGTGCTTCTTACACAAAACGTCCCAATGGAGTTATGAGGACGAACTACTGATATAGACATTATATATGTTTTATGGTCATGGTAATAAATTGGTTGACCGACACATATAATATATATCGACATATTATCGAGAACTTACATTTTTGGATACCAGTAAAGTCGTCTGATCAGTAATTTTACCGTTTTTATCCTTTTCCCAATTGTTCAATTTTCACTGAGCATAGATTCGCATGATGGGCAATGCATGTATAGCAAGAAACGCTTATCCTGTCGACGAATCATATTGTTGAGCAACAGACAAAAATTATTTCGTATTGCCCAACCAGAACACGAATTCAACTATGTATATTGAACATAATTGACTTTGTTGAAACCAAAATCAATAACCTATGTGTGTAGTTTCATCCTAATACCAGAGTGCTTTCTACGGATCTTCGATTTAAACTAAAACACCAGCGGAAGTTTCGACACAGTGGTAGTAATAACATTATCGGTAGCAATTTCACCACACAAATATTTCATCAATGAATACCTCTTGAGCGGTGCTCGGGATAAATATTTGAAAATCTGACCATAAGGTCAGAGGAATATACCTGTACAATCCTCAATTTAATTGATACCGTTTAAGGTATTACTAACACTGAGTTGGTTCCTCTGTTGATTATCACTGAAGAGAAATTAATTGTCGAAATACGCATCTGATGCAGTAAAAGTGGTGCCGTTAATGCTATCACTGCCACTGGATGAATACCTCTTCTGGTAAACTGTAAGTCCCCGAGGGTGTCACCAACCCAGTTGCCAGTACTGCGGTACCAAAATGAAACTTCGGATAATGTGTTATTGAAATTTGTAGTTAAAAATATGAGGGAAATTATTTCAAATTGAGGAATACATCACCCTGATGCAAAGCTCAGGTTCCTTGTCCAGCTTTGACTATGCTTTTTCCCCTTTTTGTATCAGCACAACAATTTCAAATGATTTTTTTATTTTCAAATTATTCGGCCTCGAGCATCACCAAAGGGACATAACGGTGCAGCAAAATTGTTTCTGGACATCTCAACTAACCAATATCCGTATATCTTTCATTTTCCTTTAATATATCAAAAACAATTAAAAAACTTTTAGACAGAATAAAAGGTACACCAACCAGCATCACTCTACTCAAATTGATGTACTTAACAATGCTCTGTAAATTGCGAATAAAGTTTGATGATTATGATGTTCAAATATCAAATCCTCCTTCTTTTGAAACCATGTTAAATTTCTCATATTTCGATTCGCTCATAATGATAATTTTGGTCTCTCACGCGACAGCATTAATATCAAATGCATGACGCTATTTCAGCCTTATTTGAAATACCTGAAAATTAACTTGCATTAATAAAGTGGAAATAAAAGTGATAATACTCTGTTAGAGAAGTTGTAATTTGAAAACTTATTTGATAAATAAAAAATAAGACATTTTTATATATGTGTATATAATCAAATAATCATAATAACTGCAAATAAACGGGTCAATTATTATAAATGTCACAAATGTATTTCTTTTTGTCAATGGATTTCTTCATAATCATCCCCATCATCATTCCGACTCAGTTGAAGTTCATCCTCTTCTTCCTTTATATCAGAATAATGACGTTCCTGTGGAATTTCCAATAGCTCTAAATATTGGGGATTCGTTCTTTCATATACATGGTCGTCATCCAGTGATTCTGGGGCTGAATGATAACTGAAAGTATTGATATAATGAATAGAAAAATACGTTTTCATAGAATTATATAATGGATTCAGAATGCAATCAGTTTGTGTTGTATTAATATTCCTATTTCAGACCTTATAATTTTTCTTACAACAATTTTAAGATGCAACTCGTGACATGAGGGTTCGGCGCCCGCAAACTTTTTAACCCCACGACATATTACATGTGTCTGTCCCAATTTGGGATCCCGTATTTCAATAGTTGTCATTTTTTCTTTTTTTTTGCTGTAAATTACTTTTCTTTTTCGTTTTGTTTTTTAGTTCATAAATCAAGCCATTGATTTTCTTGTTTGAGTTTTTTAACGTTTTGTTATGTCGGGGCTTTTTATGCGGTTTGGGTTTTGCTCATTGATGAATTTCGTACGTTGGCCTATAGTTGCTAACAACTACGTCATTTTGTCTAAATTGGATAGCATCCCGACTAATCATGGCTCATCTCCTTATTTTGATATAAATTAAATAACATGGAATTTAATGTAGACAATCTTTTATATTTTAACTGTGTATTTTGTAACATTAAAGTGGTGTTTTAAAGATATTTTGTAGTGATATCTTTATTTCGTATTATCAACGTTTTCATTTTTTCTTTTTGTGTAATACGTAAGTACCGCTCTAAGATTGAAAGGATAATTTGTATTGCAATGATTTCATGAGCAACACAAGCAGAAAGATCTGATTACCTTTCAAGAAGCATACGAGATCACCCCTGTATTTGTTGCGGTTAGTGTTGCACAGTCTTTAGTGTTCTATGTAGTGTTTCGTAATACTGTTATTTCTCATAAGGTCTTTTTTTTCTTTTTATTCATGGCGTTGTCAGTTTATTTTTCAATTACGAGTTTGAATGTTTTGGTATCTTTCGTCTCTTTCTTTCACTAAGACTCCGCCAGTTTAAAAAACAAAACAGAAAATTTTAGGCACCCAGCATAACAGTCTTTTTATTTTTGAATTTTGACACTTCTAACTTAGGTATATTTTTCCGAATTTCGAGTTTAAAACTTAAAAAACTTAAAAATTCAAATTTCGAATTGCAAATTAAGAAACTTCGGGCCTTTCGATTTGCTATCAAATTGTTCACTTTTCTGTTACATTAACTTCTATGACTATGTGTAATACAAATTAATCAAGATACTTGCATAGGAATAGTTGGTGATCGTTCTAGTGGACCAACAATATGAACAACACCTGTTAGATGAAAGAAATTTAAAAGGCGAAAATGTAACGACTGTACTATAAATATAAAAACATATTTTTAAACAATTGTGTTGACATAAAAACAAAAGCTTTTGGACTTCTATATTGCGTTTTACAGTTGGTTTTTTTTCAATAGGTGACACAATTAACAAACTGAAATTTGTTATGATTTTTTTCCAAAAGTATGTTCATTGTGGTCACGGATGAATGTTACACCAAGTTATATATATATCACACAAAGTATAAACCAGGCAGAAAGAAGTGTTTTTGCAATAAACCATATACGTTTAACTCGGCACCATAAACGCTCATAATTAAACAAAATATATTTCAAGGAAAAAGGCCACTACGAGTGTACATTTTTGTTCGAAATACACTGATGGTTTATCAATTCGAATTGGTTATACCATTGTGTACTTGTGGGAAATATCAACTGGCCAACTTTTCTTGAGATAGACGGTTAGTCCTCCAATCTATGACTTTTAAAGAGACAAAGAGAATTTAGTTTTGATATTTGCAAAATAATCTGCCGAATTGAAAACAGGAATTTTTAATGCGCATATGCATATCTACATTTTGATTTTGATGCATTGAATCATGCGATGGATGCCATTGACATTACTTATTGATCATTCTAATATTTGTCTGTATTATATTTTGATGTTTGACCTAGTTGTGCATTTGCTTATGTGTTAATTCGAGTATCATTTTGGTCTTATAGGTCCTAACGTTTGTACGTATATTCTCATCCATGATTTTCAATTATTTAGGTTTTAGCGTCATGTGGTCTCATGTAGATAGTTGTCGTCAGTCATACGACATCTTTTTATTTTTCTATTATCTCCTGAAATCAGTTCTTCGCAAAAGAACGAGTCAAGATAAAAGACACAAAGAACCAGTATATAAGACTCCTCGCGGTTACTATAAGTTCAACGCCCAATTTCAAATAATAAGTAACGCGTAAATGATTAACGAGAAAATTATGTTTGAAATTATTGGGACATTTGCATGATTCAACAGGTCTAAAAAGACCAAACAATAAATTATTATCAATATAAATTTGTTCGATTATAATTAACACTTAAGAAACTATCCAAATTAATAACTTAAACTTTGAAAATATTTTCATGGTATCTTCAGATCAAAGCGGCTATTTAAGACTAAAATTAATTTACTAGTAATAACAGCTCAGACGAATTTAGCGTTAAGACTTCATAAGCAGTTTGCTAAAACATGACCATGGTCAATGCCAAAATTTAAACATCTACAAAAAGTGTTTAGAATAAACATATTAGTTCAATTTTGTCACCATGACATACTCACTTTGATACTGTCTTCCTCTAAGAATTGCAATGGTCATTGTCGTTGCCACTAGAAATACACCAAAGATTGATAATCCAAAAATCCAAAATCGGAAGTCAAATGATACTATCAGATCTGCAAATATATACTTATACATGAGTTTCATGTTTGACACATGTGTCGTGTCTTCCGGGGCTGTCGTTTGAACGCTGTTATCAAATCTAAAGGCACCAAACTTAATGTCACATATACGCATTAGTTAATGTCTTTTCAGTGGTGCCAAAATATAAAAATTCGGACGTGCATTTAAACTATGGATAGCTGTTAAAGCTGAAAAGGACCAAACTATAGCCAAGACTGGATAAAATTTTCCTGGGTTTTGTCAATTTGTCTTGCACTAACGGTTTTTGATTGTCCGCTTATAATTGATAAGATTGTTAAGTATAGCCTATAAGTTAGAAAGGTTAAATGTTTCACTTGAAATAAAAATTTGTTTTCAATTTGTCACCTTTAAAATAAAAAAGATTACAACATCCTTACTCACTCACAGTTTAGTATAGCGGGTGATCCATCCATAGTACGATAGCCTACTTTGCGTGTGCACCGGTTCTTACTTCTATAAGAACTCATTGAATACCGCATATTCTGATTGTTGTCTTGATTTGGTGGCTATTGTTGATCAAGATATGAATATCACTCAACTACTGCCCCCTCCCCCTCGTTATTGAGAATTTTAACATCGGAAACTCGTTATGTGCATGTACAAATATTGAATAACCAGAATGTAGTATATATGTTCAAAAATATAGCAAAAATGATTCAAACTACAGGTTGAGAAAAAATGGCACATTTTGATTATACAGAGAAAATGCAATATACTGCGAATAGAAGATCAACTAAATTAAAGAATTAAACCAAAAAATATCAGCTCTAATAAAATGCTTTCAGGGTATCAAACAAAAAAGGGGTGGCCGTTCGTTTTTTCATGCTGTAACATAAAATAGAAAAATCTCCTCAAGATTCCTTCATAAATTATACTTTTCTGAGTTACCTCTCCTTAATATGCAAAGTAAGGAAAAAATTACTATCAAGCAAAAATATTCTACTTTTGTAACAATTTGAGTAATTATAACTGAAAGTTACATAAATTAGTTCATTCAAATGAAAATTTGTATTATCCCGATTGCATTCAGGCTTCGAAATCTGCTGACCATATTAAAAAAGTAGACATATTTTGTTCTGCTATTTTACAATCCAATCTGGCGGAAGACATCCATACCACTTAACTAAGATTTTTTTCTTTCTTTTTTTATGACATGGTAATTTATGAAGTATTTTAATTTCTTTGTCTTTTAATGTAAAATACATTAGAACTGATTATAAGAATAGGATGATTATAGATTTCACAATGTAGATAAATGCGTAGCTTACCTGAATGCAATTCGAAGGTTTTTCTTGTATCTCCAAATTCGTTTTTTAGAAGTACAGTATATTTCATATTTCTGGAGATTCCCATAGACAAATTCGCAACGTAACCTTTACATGTTATTGCTCGGTTGTACACTGGTAATGACAGAGTTGTATTATCGAGTGTTGCATTGACCCCCGTTGTATCAAATATCGGTTCTGACATTAAAAACCAAACTGGTCTTTGAATATCACTGGTGGAATAGAAAATGACTGTTATTGTAACGACATTTTCTCTAACTATCTTCGCTGACAAAATTATTGGTGGACCTTTAAAAACAGAAACAAAACGATATAACGATTGCAAGTTGTATATCGGTTTTACAAATCTGAAACATGCATGACGACGGGAATCGTAGTGTTAATAATTATACATGTAATCTTAATTAACTTTAACTGGCCAGACGGAGTCAAAGAATGACCATTGCTATGGCAGTTACAATAGTTACATTTTCCTATACTTGTGCTGCATCAGTAACTAACAAGTTTTGGGAAATCGTTCAATTGTTTTACAACAATCATTAAACATACGTGCGGCAGACATAGTGCAAGATCATTTATAATTAAAGGCTGTAAGAAATGAGCAACATAGTATCTGTACCTATTACATTAACATTCTTTTTAAAATGAAACTTTTGGCAAAGTTATGTAACATTCGTCCAAACTATTAATTACCTTAAGTTACAAGCTTCATGCAGATGGATTTTATATTTTGTTATTTGTTATTATGATAGCGATGCAACGCTAAATTAGGATTACTTTTATTAAATATCAATTATTATATTTTTATTAAGAAAGTTCATACCATTGAATGTAAGTGTTGTACTACTGTTTGAATGGTATACTTTGTCATTAAATTTGTTCCATGCACTACAAATGTATATTCCCGCATCCTGGTAAGAACAACCTGAAATGTTTAAAATTGACATATTCCCGCATGTTACTCCAGGTAGAACACGTACTGCTATACCATTGAATAGATGTGTCCATGAATTGAACCCAAATGAAGACACTTCACTAAACAGTGTACAGAACAGTTGCACTGATGACGACATATTACAGCTGGCATTCTTTGTTGAATTCAATATAGGCTTATCTGAAACAAGTACATGTTATAAACAGGTTTGTTAAGTTAAAACAAATATGGGTTTTAGTAATACTGTTTCTACTTCAATCACCAGAATAGAAAGTTAGATACATTGTCAAGTGAATGTACATAGTTTTGCATTAAGGAATAGAATAAGGAGAGAATCGTCATTTCATACTGAACAGGGAATGTATATAGTCAATGTACGTCTAACGGGGAACTTATTAAAAATGAACGAAAACATAGATGCATCTGAAAAAAGATTAGTTACAACTGTGTTGACTGATTTGTATTGGTAAGCAAAAAAATGTGATATAAAACTTGTCATGTTGCTATTAATGTATCGTCAGTACTAGTCGTGTGAAACGCATAAAGTGGCAAATCAAATTTAACGGTAAAAGTGGATTTAATAGGAACGAATATGCAATGGTATGATGCCTTTTGTCTGAAACGCTTAAACGTATTTTTATCGAAGCTAACAAAAATCTTTATCTTCTTAATATTCAAAACATTAGCTGTTGTTTATTGAAAGTTTACTAAAACAAATGATAAAATGTACAATGTAATTGGAATGAAAACCATTAATTGTATTTCCGCGAACATTGTTTTGTCTTTTTTCAATTCGAGTGCACGTTTAATTGTTATGTGTACTTTTTGTTGTATGGTGTGAGTACGTTTTTGACTAGCTCACAAATTATAAATCGGACCTTATTTCAAAATTTGTGATATGCTTTGCATTTTATTTTTATCCCTTTAAAAGTATATTTTTCCTTGAATAAATATATTTTTCATATTAAATACATAATTTATGGAACAAACAAAGGCCCAAGTTTCTTGTAAAATCATAGAATATATCGTTCGTGTCGCTGTTTTGGTGTGTCGTTTTCCAAACATGTCATTCACTGAGAAGTTAGTTCTTCGATGATGACAAAACGGTTTATTCTGATTATGTATTATATGATTATAAATTAGTAAATAATTTTAAATTTGTTAGTTACTTTCAACCATTTCATGTCATGTTGTCATGTTACGCGAAGTTTGTTCATACATTTCCAAACGCTGTATACATTTAGCGTTTTTAATACGATCTTCATCATGCCACGTGCGTGAAAGTTAATCCACAGTCACAAGAAGTACGCTCTGAAATAATTGTTTATGCTTGCATAGGTTTAAATGTTTCTGGAAATGAAGATGGTATTTTAAAGTATATTTTATACTTGATGTGTTTCCCTCCGTTTTAGTTTGTAACTCGAATTTGTTTTACGCTTAATCGATTTATGACTATTGAACAGCGGTATACTATTGTTGCCTTTATTTAAACTGTAAATCGACGGACTTTAACGACGCAAAGTAGTTTCAACAAAAGCTTCTACTTGATTGAGGAGAAATTAAACTTTTAATGCATACTTAAGGTACACTATTTTATAACTTCAATACTTTTTAAGATAGTCTTATGTTAATGGAAGATCATAAGTTTATAATGGAAAGAAGCGGGAGACACAAAAAAAAAACATTAGAAATTCATCGAATTCATAAACTTGAAAACCGGCTGTTGTATCATATTATAAACAAAATAATCCCTTTAAGGTAAATTCAAAATAAAATGTATTGTAAACTTGCTATATGTGCTAGGTGAATTGGGTATTGTTTTAAATATTCTTACTGTTAACATCCAATTGTACAGCTGATGAAACGTGAAATTCTTCAAAACTACCAGTGCACGTGCAATTTGTATTTTGATGAAACGGTTTTACTTTAAACGTCAGAGTTGACAAATATTTGTTTGACGTTTTCGTTTTATTTTCACGTCCATTGTTAACACAGTTCCACAATAAATTGACATTCGCTAAGTTGGTAAAAACCTGACATGTCACATGTGCAGTTGTTCCAGCTACTAGAGTTGAACCAACATTTAATGTAGGACCTGAAAAATCTGAATGATCAAAATGTAGATGTTAAGTTTTAACATATTAAATGATTGTCATTCCAAGTTCAATTAATAGTTCAGCATCAAACAACATTTACAAAACTGAGATAAGCACCATTCGAGCAATAGTGTTCAATATTTGTCAACTTTTCTGCTGTAAACTAAATTATCTATTCAAAATTGTACTTCTTATCTTCACATGTTTTGTTGTGCTCCTTTTTCTTTGGGGGGGGGGGGGGGGGGGGGGGGGGGTGTCTGCATATACTTCTGAAGTCGTTTGAAACTTGAATAGTTTGTGGGTAAATCCAAACCAATGACCATTACAAGCCACCGATATACCCGTGATATGAAGATGTGAAACACTTTATTATGTTTTACTCTTTTGTTATGATCATTATTTGATTTTTTGAGCGTTTGTCGATACCTCTGCTGCCGCACTGGTAATCTACATGGTTATCATCAGCTCAGTTGTCGGTGTTTCGGTAATGACATGATTTAAAAAACACATTTCTGAATTCTACGGGAATAAATTAAGAAACTTAATGAAGCTAAGGGTCTAATTCACTTAGGCTAATTAGAACATAGGTGCATTTTCCTATAATACGTTTCTTTTGGGTACCTTTTGGTGATAAAGCTCCTTATATGTCAAAATATTTTGTCATCCCTGGCTTTCAAATGTAAAGAGTTTATGCGTTCCTAATGTTGTTAAATTCTTAAAAGCGCATCGGACAAACGAAATGTATAAGGCGTTATGTGTATTCAATTGTACTGGGTCGATACGGTTAGTCTTAGAGGTCACCATCAGCTCAGAAGTGATTTGGTGCCGGCATGATGTATATCATACATTTCTACATTATTCCTTGATAAATGAATAAATTATTAAGAAAATACCACCAAACTCCTGGTGTGATGTATGTATTTTTATATTCGTGACTTTCATTTTGTGTCCTCAATAGTCTTCAACTTCGTACTTTGTTTGGCCTTTTTACCTGTTTTTATTCGCACGTTACTGGTGAGTTTTCTTAAGACAACACGCGAGTCTGTTTTACATTTTAATACCTGGTATCAATATGATGAATTTATTTTCAAAAGTTTATGTTTGAAGGGAAATCAAGAAAAGCGCTTCGGATGCAAGAAATTTAGAGAGTTTTATTTTATTGTCCATGTCTGTCTGGTAGTGTCTAGTGTTATTCTATATTTTAAATTTCGCACAAACGAATCATCTTATATGTAAGCTTTCAGAACAACATGTATAAATGCAAGTACATACCTATTATATTAACTATAATGCTGTCAAAAATTTTATCAACACCTTCAGCTCCGAATTTCATTACACAAGTTACTTTCAAACAATCAGTTGCTTCATGATCTCCATTCACATTGTATTTGTGTAAAAACCAATATCCACTCTTTGAACACTGGCAAACATCTTCCGCACACTCCAATCCCTGTACTGCAGAAAAACATGTGTTGTTATGAGTTCTCATATTGGTGTATGTTTTTGAATTGACTAATATCTCAGCTTCTAATCCAACAGACGGAGTATCCGTTGAACAGTTAAACGTGATAATATCATTCCTTCTTGTATATTTTGGTCCTTGAAGTCTCAGTTGTATTCCAAATGTCGCACCTTGGTTTGGATAAAAATATGGTAAGTCGAATTTTAAATGAAACAATAGATAGAAATATGAAATCGTTTAGTCCGTCCTGCTTTTCATCAGTTGAGTATGATATTTTTTGTTATGATATAACATTTTTGCCACACATTCATTATTTCAAAGGAAGGAGACGATACCAAATGATTCAATAAAAATTAAGAAAAAGAACGTACAAAACAGTGGCCAAATTAATAAACACGAAATGAAAATCAGCCACTGACTAAAACTAGTGTAAAGTTGGTGCTTGATAACAGTTAAAATATCATTCTTATCACATAACATAATTTCATACGAGTTGCAAATTAAAGAAAACCTTACTCATTGATAAAAGTACAATGTATTTCTATGACAGCTTTTTAGTCTTGCTTAAAGTAATATTTTCAATTGATTCTAAAAAATGTAAGTATAGATTGAAGCGTATGATTCAATTTGATTTTTGAGACAGTTTGTGTGATTTTTCAGAAAACCCATTGCATTTAGCTTAGTGAGTACCTGTAAGGGATAAGCTGTACTGTGTATCATTAACGAATTATCCCACCCTATAGATGGACGATGTTCAATTATTCATCTGATTTATAAATGTTTCATAATTCTAAGATATTATTGCTCTGCCTAGTATTCAATTCACGCAAATTATGTCATTTACAAGTTAAACAGTGAGTTAAACATGATCCTGCCTTACACGAGACACGTATACTACATGCATAGCACTTCAGCGTACCTAAACCCTGTTTCAGTGTCTACTTCGGAAAAAGAAAGAATACGTGTAATATTAAAAAGTTTTTTTGTCGATAGATTGGCCTTTTCGTGATGATGACCATCCATCCTTTAAGCTGTCTATCGATTTTATTAATTTTAAGGTTGGAATTAAAACCAAATAGAAAGGATATAAAGACAGTTTTTTCCGATAAAAATATTATCAATTTTGATCCAGAAAAGTGCTTTAAGGTACGAAATTTATAAAGTGTTTCTTTCATCTAGTTACAATATTAGATGCAGAATTAGTAAGGACAGCTAAAATATGAATTACGCTTTTTCGAAAGTTAAAAGGCACCTTTTGTGTGTTCCATTTAGCAAATAAGATAAACCTGGATAGATTTCTAAATATTTTCCTTAACCATAATCCTAAAATTGAACAAGAGGGCACACGCTTAAATGTCTCGCCTGTTTAACTTATTGTTGAAAGTGTTAAATATGAAGGTTTTACTTCAAGTATCAAATGAACTTAACATTATCAATGTTCTATCAAAATGAGGTCACGGTCAGACGAGACATGCTACATGTATATAGACATATACACCTCATTCCATACACCAAATATAGTGGTCCTTTTCCTAATAGAACCTAAGAAACAGAGGAAACCACAAAATCTTAACATTGACCAATGAACCATGAAAATGAGATCAAGGTTATATGAACTCTGCCAGACAGAGATGTTCACCTTACAATCATTCCATACACCAAATATAGTTGACCTATTGCTTATAGTATCTGTGATACGGACTTGACTACGTAACTTTAACCTTGAACGCTATCCACAGAATAAGGTCGATGTTAGCTGAACCCTACCTGATGGACATGTAGACGTTGCAAGGAACCCATAGAACAAATATAGTTATCCTATTACTCATAGTATAGGTTTCCTGATTTGCTACGTTGTCAGGTACGGTTGGTACGTAACTCAACGGTTAATGCTGTTTTGGAGGTTTAATTTAATGCATGAGATCATTTAAGTCATCATGATAAAATTAAATGAATTTAAATGCATATCAGCAAGAAACTAGCTTAACGTTTCATTTGATAACGATTTCAACGTTTCTAGAACACTTTGTTTATGATTCTTTATCAGGCGGAAACCCAGTTGAAATAGAACAAAAGAATCGAAGCTCTTTGTTAGAGAAGGCGATAAATGCTTACTGTAATGTTTACTATAGTAACAAAATTTTTAAAAGTTAATAGAAACAAATAAAATGACAGTTTTCGGCTAAATTACGAAGTATTTTATCATAAAAACACAATTTGCATAAGTTTTCAATTTATCTATTACAATATTAAGCAGAACAATTAGATATCAAGTCGACGACATGGGTGTCTATTCAGTTGGATCTAAAAAAATGCATAACCTCCGATTTTTTTTTTTTTTTAACCACGGACGGAGAACATATCAATCTTTTTGTTCCTTGATTTTCGTTTCTGCCCTTCCATTATGTAACTCAAGAAAAAATTCAGAAAAATGGGTAACAATTGCATCGAAAAGATAAAATCTAGTGCACCTTTTTATGTTAGGGTGTGTTTGAGTTAAATATTTTGTCTTGAAAACGTATAAAGCAAGAGTATTTGATACATCATCTTGCTTCAGATTCTATTATTTTTATATATCAAGGATACAGGTTGACTTTATAACATCGAAAGTTCGAAAAACTTCATTTTTTGTGTGTGATAATTAGGGGTTATAGTCTTCAGTCACTGAAAAATTTTAGTCTGCCCTTCCACGAAATAATTAATTAGAATGTTTTTAAATGTTTATGAATTTCCGAAAATTCCACCTGAAAGCCGATCCGACAATAGTTTTAAGTTGACTGAATGCAGACAAGTACATTAACTGATGCTCATTAGCTAGTAGATACATTTGTCTTTTAAAATACACCTGGCATATAAGGATCGTAATGGTGCTATGTGGATAAATTTATCGGTTTTCAAGAGCTAAATTGGAAGCGCGTATTCCCTACAATGGCTTCCATTTTTACAATTGTAAAAATAAACTGGCGTAATTGGGCGATAATTTTGACGAAGTAGAATCCTGACTGTTATGAGATTATTTAGTTATGCACAAGTGCATGAATCAAACAGACCTTACACGAACAGAGTGGACACGGCCTTTAGATTCTAAATATAGATTTGTATTTCTGTTTGTTATAGATATTGTTTTTGTTTCGTTTATTTATAGGAAAAAAAGTGTTTTTCTTATTGATAAACAGAATTTAGAATAATTAAAATAATAACTATGAACTACTTTCTAAAACACGTTTTACATGTGTAAGTTATATTCGTTAACGTGTCAAAAGTGTGTTGATTTCATATTATAATTAGTTCTTGCATGATTTCGAAATAAGTTATTATTATTTAAGTAATTTATTTCGATCATTACAGCAGAAGATTTTTTCTTGAAAGGATGAGAGAGCTAAGATTTCATATTGAGTGAGAAAAGGGCACTCTTCTCATCTTTTTTTATCAACAACTTAAGATTTTTTTTCTAGAAATGCATTCTAAAAAAGTAAACTAAAAAAGTATTGAAAAATAAATATTCACTATTCAGTTGCCGATATAACAAAAAAAACACCAATATCTTTAATCATTCAATTTAAACGACTAGAATAATTGCCATATAATTATAGTAAATTGTACTGACACTTGTGTTCTTTGAATATTTTATTAGCGTATCTTTTATTTGACCCTTTTTTCGTACTTTTAACTTTGTTAAAATTTCTCATACTTGTGTATGACGATTTTTGCGAAAATGCAGAAAAAGTTATATATATAGCACGCCTTTTACGAATTAACGTATTAAATTCACGAAAAGCGTAGGGCGTGGCTATATATGATTTGCAACATTAATAGGCTTTGATTTGATTTGATTTGGTCTATGACGTGTCAAAAGTTAAATGATGGTCAATAAAACTTTACTGTCCTTTTCATGTTGTCACTCAAAAAGTGGCGAGAGTGTCTCATTTACAGAAAATTAACACACAGGATTTGTTTTCAGATACAGGTACATTTAAACGTATAGTTGCCGTAGAATTCCGACCCGAGTGCCATTTATGTGTTACTGAATAGTTTGTTCCCCCGAAAATTCTTGAGGTAGGAGGGGATAGATGCAAACTTTTAATCGATGTTTATCTGCCTTCGAATCCGAATAGGACGTATAGTTTCAAAGGAGTTCTAACGTTGTGATACGAAGGAAACATTTTTCAATACTAATTACGTATACGAAGGTAATAATATTCTTCCAGTCTTAACAACTGGAAAAAGATCGGTTAATTGAGTGGTTGTTGATTGTGTTTAAGGTCCAGGGACATATATTTGAGGCATGCTCAAGTCAAGGAGATAGACCTTTATGAAATGGAGAAAACATCCAGGTGACGAATATTTTTTTGAATATTTATTCCGACACTATAAAAACAGGTATCCAACCAAAATGACAGTAGGAAAAGTTTTGGTCATTTTTATTACATTTTATTTCAATTCTTTCATTATCTACTACTCCAAGGAGGCGGTGCAATAACAACTTCTGAGTTGGAAGTCAACGGCGGGATTAAAAAGTGCAATTACTAAAAAATCATTCAGTTAACGCCCTTCTTTAAAAATAACAGAAGTTAGCTCACTCAGAGATCAAAGGAAAAATTACCATTCATGTTACAATATAGGAATGGAATAGATAATGAATTTTAACTACTAAAATAACTTACAATATTAAATTATATTAAAGAATGCGAAGAATTGATACTGATTATTTAATACAAAAATGTGTTGATCACCGTTATGGCATATATCTATATTTATCCTGCAATCGAACTTTCTACTATACTAATACAGGTGTACAGATAACACGAAGCGATATACGTATACTAGACGTATACAGTCTCCTGGTATCCTGCTTCTGTTGAGAGCTAACGGTTATGTCAAATTACTGTTTACGTCACAGTTCAATTTGGGGTCCTCATTGCGGTCCGTGTTTAAGTCATGTCGATCTCTTTCAAAAACAAATTCATCGATTGGGATGGAAGAAAAATCTACAAATTTAATTGCAGGATAAAGACAATACTTGTTTAGTATCTTTAAATATCGGCTGTATTTGTACTCGGCTCGAAACAGGAGTAATAGCTCGCTCTCGTACAAATACAGCTAATCAGTTATTGTCTATGTAAACTTGCTCAGTTGGATTTATAATTTTATACTTAAAGTTGTCGTGCTCACGAGGTTTGAAATTTAGGTAAACATAATCGTGACTCAGATTTAATTTGTATTTATCTTCATCATCAATACATGAGGTCAATTTTGTATGTTAAAATAGCTCTTATTCTATCATGTTTTTTAAAAGCCTACCCCCAAAAATGAATTATTTTCAAAAGTTCAATGACGACTCCCAATTCGTAGCAAATAGGCTTCTAGTAAGTGAGTATTTCACTTAACTAAAAAAATGTTGGTCTTTTTTTCAAGCAGTCGCTGAACCATGAAAATTAGGTCAAGGACTATGGACATATGACAGACGGAAACATATCATAAGGTATCTGCATACAAGGTATGAAGCATTCAGGTCTTCTACCTTCTGAAATATAAAGCTTTAAACAAATAGTTTACGCCGCCACCGACGCCGGATTATAATACATATGTCTCGTATACTGCGACAAAGTCGCAGGCGAGAAAAAACCGCGATACTATATTTCAATTCATTTTCCATTTGTCCTGAAAATTTAACATCAATTAGATTCTTACAACGAATCAAGATAAAAATGTCATCATATATTTGCCGTGTAACTTTTTAAGGGAGATTACAAAATGCAATACTATTTATAATGTATTTTGAATAAATATGAATATAATATTGAAATTGACAATGTCCGATATAAACCACTTACTTATGAGCAAACCAACTAAAATTGACGATAGAAAATGTTCCATCATTGCCATCTCTGTAATTTCTATAATGTACATAAAAATCAGACCATTGTATAACTTCCTTATATATTAACAAATTGTACAAAAAATAAGCAAATAACTATATTTCCGTATATTTATATATGATATTATTTCCTTAATGGGTCACAGGAAACAGACATGTAAAAAATGTACATGACATTTTTAAATGGTACTATTTACAAGGTTGAAATATATTGACATTGAAAGTTTAGCAAAAATTGTATAGTGTATTTATTTAGGTTAAAATTAAAACTCAATACATGTTTAAAACAAAAGATGATTTTAAACACTAAAGCCTTTTTGTTCCGAGAAACATCTCTTGTTTGTTATGTTTACGCCGTTACTATATATACAAGGGGATATAACTCTAACAGATTCGTGAAGATCTGGACGACGATAATAAAATCCAAGAAACTACGCTTATTGTATTGGGCGAATGGAAGACATTTTAACGTCCAGTGGCAAATTAAATGCATATTCAGGACGAAGATATAATAAAATGATATGACTATAAACCCTTCTTTGTACTAGACCGACCCGCTGAGCCGGATTTTTAACGTACTAGTTCACAATATAACAGTCCATAGATAGACATGTAACTCTACTCGGACATGTTATTCTGACTCCGAACCGACCAGCCTTTGCTCTTATATCTAAATGTTGCATGCTTAGCGGAGAAGCGGCAAACATCAATTTTCAAGCCTTTGGTTTGATCCGTTTGGGGTTTGAACCCACGACCCCAGCACTCAGGGCGAACACGCTACCACGAGACCACTGCGGCGGTTCGCTAATTGTGCATCATCCACTATAGATTCAGAATCATCAATGGCTATCTAAAGTAAAAATAACAAGAATATTTATGTTAAGGATGTTCGCTCCTCTTGTTTTTTGAATTTTTGCCAGATATTCGGAATCCTCTGGTTTTATCCATGTAGTGCCATTACAAATTTTTGCCCACTAACCCCTTCTTTTCTTTTCATAATTTGAATAAATATAGTTTAAAATACTATCTTTGAAAATCTTATTAAATCCTTGTTATTTTTTCATACTTTTAAACAGAAAAAGGTGCCAATGTTCTAGAGAGAATCATTTCCCGCCAAATTTTCAATGGCTTATATCTCGAAAACAAGCACACGGACCCTTCATTTTTACTGCTTTTTTAGTTCCTTTATTTACATACTATCAATTTATAACATTCTTTTAAAAAGCTTATTATTTTGAAACAGAGTAGCGAACATCCTTAAGAACGTTTTACGTCTTAACGTGCGATTATTTCAACAAACACATTATATT